>NC_038043.1:23954696-24254696 GCF_002211085.1 Panicum hallii | reverse complement strand
CTCACGTACACACATACATACACATTCATACACATGTATATGCACACACATAATTAAATGCATTGTTTTAATGATTCTAGATTATTATATATGATGCTATGTTTAGGTTTTTTTTGCTTAGCATTATAAACACCTAGGGTGTTACAGCCCTCGCCGTGTCGCCGAAAAACCACAGTCAGTCGTCACCTCGTCGTGCTGCTCGTGGTCGTTCCCTAAATCTAAATCAATTTGGTTCTCTTTTCATGACAACTTCTGCACCTCTCAGTGTCTCTGGTTGGCCTATGATCCAACTCTGCCTTACTTTTATCACTACTGAATTACTTCACTTAATTCTTAACTAAACTTGGAGGCACCGCAAAAAAAAAGCTTGATTTAGATAGTTCAATTGTTGATTTTATTACAGATTATATTTAGAATCGTAGAACTACTCATTTGCTTTGTGCTAAGATGCTGCTAATGCATTTTTACCATCTAAGTCTGGAGGATTTATGCTTGATTATATCATGATTGCATGCAAAACTTTTGATCCCTGAATTGGAATTCCTCAATGGGGAAGGAGTACAAGCCAGTACTACTGTTATTTTTTAGTGACTTTGTCTCGTGATTTTTTTTCTCTTTCAGGATATTTGTTGAGTTATGGAAATTTTTGGTAGTAACATCTTTGGAGCGGTGGAGGATGAGCAAAAATCACTTTGCCTTTTATCTGGTCTGAGCCATTTCATTTCCTTGATTTTATTGTCATGGGAACATTGTAGTGTCCTGAAGAATTAATGTTATTGCGCTGTAGATGCTACAGGATATGGGAATGGAGGGTTTTATAATAAGATATTAGATGTTTTTCTGATGCCAAGATGGAGGACACCATTGTACTTGACAAGTATACTTTTGTGCATATGTATTTGCAATAATACTAAGTTGTACCACTCTGCTACTTGTGATTGAGAGTGACGATAATATTTTTTAGCTTGTGACCTCCTAAAGAAGGTTCCTTATGGTTTTAAATCTTAGCAGATTAACATTCTGAATGTATTTAGTCATCTCTCATGATTCTTTTGATCAGAAGCAAAAGATGCTTGCAACACTATAGTTATAGATTTCTTCGACGACAACAATTACATACTTTGTGTCGAACTACGTGTCTTGAATCTTGAAATTTATAGTGTGCCTGTGTAAGAAATAGGGTCTCGTTAGGTTATAATTGTGATTTTGGTGATTGTGCGACAACATGATCCATGTGAAGCGTCCCCTCATCAGAGGTGACTAAATGTGATACAAATATCAGTTCCAGCAGGCTAATAACACATTTATTACATCAGATGGTTCATTACCGTACAAACCGTCGAGGTAGCGGGCACTGAAGCGCCACTATCAAGAGGGACAACATAAGGACTACAAGCCAAACTAAAGTGCCAACAAAATCTAAGATAACATCAGAGTCTTGCGCCATGGTAAGCTTCCTATGGAGACCCTGAACCACAGGCAAGGTTGGGTGCAGGACGACGACCTACTCGACGTCTTCAGGAACGAAGTTCGGATCCTCCTCTGTAAAAACTAGGCAAGAGTGAGTACATACGTACTCAACAAGTCCAACCACACCCACAGAGGGGATAATAAAGATCATGCACAAGATATATCAAGGATAAGGCTAGGGTTCGTTTGCGATAAAGCAAGATTTTACACATGCAAGGTTTCATTTAATAAAAGAGTTTTCTCAAAATATTTCTGTAGTAATCGAATAATAAGTGGGGTTGATCCTACACAAAGGATCCAAGTTTTAATGCTACCGGACTCCACATCCACCGTAGCTTACGGCACAGCTGCCGAACACTTTCAAAACAATTCACGCCATGAAACCAACCATCCCAAAATGTCTTTTGAAGTCACCATGCCGTAACTCGTCCAATACCGTGGACACGGCTATTTGAATAGATTTTATACTCTGCAGAGGTTGTACACTTTACCCACAAGTAGGGTACCGCACTACGAACACCTTAGTGTCGCTGCGGATCCTAACAAAGCCATTACCCACCTCAGCTGAATCTAACTAGCCAACACAGAAGCAACCATGGGGTTAATAACCTATCAACAAAGTTATAACCGGGACATAACTCACACATATCGTATTCCTTCTCCATGATCTCCCGTTGCTCACCAGCTCTCCTTTTGACTAGCAGAACAACTAGTGGGGTTTATGCTAATCCGTTGCCCACACAACGGTCGAGTGGTTGTACGATAAGTGGGTTAGACAAGATGACACCTCAGTTCATCCTGAAAGTGCATCTAGGCCTAATGACCTATTTTTGGTGATTAATAACAACCTAAATGAATATCTAATGTTTCAATTGAGTATAATGAGCAGGGGTCAAAGAAACCAAAAAAGGAGAAAAGAAAAGGAGTGAATCTTGACGACTATTCAAAATTGGAGAACGGTACCGGATCAAGAAAAGAGTTGCAAGCGGAGAAATTTATTTGTTTTATATTTTCTTGAGTTTAGGTATACCGTACTATCAAGGGGGATGTGGAAAGTATGTGGAAGATAACCAATAAATCAAATCCGGAGAGTAAGCCCTATAGGAATTTATGCAAATCCGAGAGCTCCTGGCGGACAGTCCGCTAGGGCATTTAATCAGCCTAAGTCCGAGAGCTCCTGGCGGACAGTCCGCCAGGCCTGGCGGACAGTCCGCCAGGTCACTGGAAATCAGCCTAACGGCTAGTTTCCAGTGAGGTGATATTTATACCCCATGACCCCCAAACGCAAAATATACTTGCCCAACTAGTGAAATCGAGTCTCAAGCATATTCTAAGAACTCCAAAGCTCCTCAAAGTGAAACCCTAGCTTCTCCACTCCAAATCTATGGTCTAGGGTTTGGTTTGAGCAAGATTCAAGTTCTCCCCAAGAGATTCACCTCTCTTGGGCAACTCTTGGCACTCTCCATCGCTTTCCACATCTATTACTCTTGGAGCTTGGCTCCTAGACGGTTAGAGGTGCTCAAGAACAACCAACTCGTGGTGTGGTTGGATTGAGAAGTTTGTATTACCCTTGTTGCTAGTGAAAAGCTCAAGTTTGACCTTTGTGGTTGCTTGAGAGAGGAAAGGGTTGAGAGAAACCCGGTCCTTTGTGGACTCCTCAACGGGGACGTAGAATCCTTGAGTGGATTCGAACCTCGGGTGAAAATCTTGTGTCTCTTGTGCATGATTATCTTACTTTATTCTAGTGTTTCTGTTACTCCTACCTTCATCTAGTATTCTTACCCGATCTACTTGTGTACTTACTTAGAGCTAGATTGCTTCCACATTTAGTGTTCCTCACTTATTTTAGAGTCTTTCTATTCAAGTGGATTTTGGTATACAAGTTTTATTCTTTGAAAAATTGCATTTCATTCCCGAGACCTCCCAGCGGACGTTGGAAGTGCCCAGCGGACACTCCCAGCGGACAGTCCGCTAGGCAGCCTCGGGCTGAGTTTTTTGTGTGCAAGTTTTAAGCGACGAACGCCTATTCACCCCCCCTCTAGGCGTACTTTCACATCCTTATATTGATAAGACGGACATCTCCCAACCATACTCAACCACAAAGGTACAAGCTCAGCAGTGGCATTTCACACAGAAAATACCGTCCATCTCATCAGATTATATCCTTCTTTTATTTTCCCGAAATCCCATTTTATCTTTTAAAACACTCACACCTTTATTTTCGATAAAGCACGTTGTGGTCATGATTAAGATATAATAAAGGGAATAAAAAGTCCTAAGCATCTCTAGCAGTGGTTAACGTCCAGCAGAGCAAACCCTATATAGACATTAATCTAGGTCATCAAGGAATCATCATAGCAATCAAGGGGTGGCTATCCAATCATGTCTTGCAACAATGCATTTTATAAAATAGGCCAATAGGTTGTGTTTATAAAACTGGGATAAATATGCATCAAAGGATGGGATTGGACTTGCCGTCCTCAAAGCCTTCTGGAAGCTCCTCCTTGAGGTACGGGTCTTCGGGCTCCGGCTCGTGGTCCTGCTCCTCCTCGGTCACACCGTCGGCTACGACACACAAACAATCACACAATAAAAACATAGTTCGCCGACGAGCTTAAAAAAAGTGAGGGAAATAGAGAGCTTCGATTAAGAAAATAGAGAACACTATTATATTTGTCGGATGTGGATCTTGAGACTTGGAGAGAATATTTGATGCGTGGTGGAGTTTGGAATTGATTCGGAACAAAATATCGCATGAACTGATGAGTTAAAGGTCATTTAGGGAGTAGTTTAAAAGGGTGAGGACCTATTTGTAATGAAATAAAGAGATAGAAGGAGCTCTGGTTAAATATTTGGGAGAGGGAGGTGGAGGGCTGTGGACTGCATAAGGAGGAAAAGTGGAGGGGTTATGCACAAGTCTGCCTTTCTTCTTCCTCGAGACAGAACAGGAGGGGGAGGGGAACAGTAGGAGGGGGGCGGCCAGGCCATGGGCGCCGGCCCCCTGGTGCATGGCAACTCCCGGGGAGGAGGGGAAAACGGAGAGGAGGCCGAGGGGGTCTGATTCCAGCCCTCACCTCGTGTGGAGACGGTCTACGGAGGGCCATCCACGGAGATGGGTGGTGGCCGGCAATGGTGAGCGGCGGCAGTGAGCTACAGCGCAACGTAGAGGAGGGGATGTGCTGGGGCGGTGTGGGCGGAGTGAGAGGCGGCTCAGGGGCTGATTTATAGGCTGGGAGGGAGAGGGGAGATGGCCGGCATAGGAGGGTCACGGGCAGTACAGGAACCTCGCCATTAATGGCAGCCGGGATGCTCGGGGACAAGGCGAAAGCTGCGAGAGCGAGGGGACGGGACAGAGATGGGCCGATGCAGCAGCGGGTCGCACGCCGGCTTGGCGTGCACGAGCAGCAAGCACGCAGTGGCACAGCGAGTAGCAGCGGCCGTGGCGTGACGCGGGCGGCGTGATGCGAGCGCGCGTGCACAGCCAGCAGCGGGGGCAGCGGCGGGTCATGCGTTGGCCTGCGCGTGCGCGCAAGGTGCGGGCTATAGCTCGAGCAGGCAACAGGCAGCACAGGGGAGAAAAAGAAAGAGGAAGCCAGCGCCAAAAAAAGAGTCTGGGAAAAAAGTTAGAAGAGAGAAATAAAATGGATTTGAACAAAATATGAGGAAAGAAAAGAGGGGACACGCGCACGGCACTGACGATCGTGGCCGGGCACGCGCACGCGGCCGACCGCGATATGATGGTGATGCGACGGGATGGCGGGGCCGGTGGAAAAGGAAGAGGGACGGGCGGCTCCGCGAAAAAAGAGGACTGCGCGATGTCGGGACGGCGGAAAATCGGGGGGTGGGCTTCGGGAGCTCGAGCGGCGGAAAAAGTTTTAAATTTTTTTTAAGCAAGTGATTGGTAATGCAATTTAAATAAGATAAAAACACGAGCTTTACAAACCTACCCCACTTAAAATAAATCTTGTCCTCGAGATTCGGCTAGCTCCTAAATAGATGGGGAAACTCTTTCTTCAGTGCATCTTCACGTTCCCATGTAGCTTCTTCCATTCCGTGTCTGCTCCACCGAACTTTGCAAATCCGTACTTCGGAGTTTCTTCTCCTTTTTGTGACAATGTCCAAAATCTTGATAGGTACTTCCTGGTACCGAAGATCTGTCTATAAATCTATTTCTTCTTTCGGCACACGCTCTTTCTCGGGTACCCTCAGACATCTTCTTAGTTGGGATACATGGAATACTAGGTGTATGTCAGCCATTCCTTCTGATAGCTCCAGACGGTATGCTATGGCTTCAATTTTCTTCTGTACTCGGTACGGTCCAATGTATCGAGGGGCTAGTTTCCCATGTATCTCAAGGTCCATGAAACCTTGAGATAGACGAAGTCTCCTGGATTGAAGCTTATTTCTCGTCTCTTCTTGTCTGAGTAACTCGCAGTTTTTCTCTAATTTCGACCACTCTTTCTTCTGCTTCCTTTATGAGTGCGGGTCCAACTAGGGCACGCTCTCCAACTTCTGACCACATCAGGGGGGTTCTGCACTTTCTCCCATAGAGAGCTTCAAATCGTGACATGCCCAAGCTTGCTTGATAACCGTTGTTGTACGAAAACTCAACATAGGGTAAACTTTATTCCCAATCCTTGCCATAAGTAAGGATACCTGCTCTTAGCATATCTTCTATAATCTAGTTCACCCTTTCTATTTGACCATCGGTCTGCGGGTGATAAGCCGAACTGAAATCCAACTTGGTGCCCATGGCCTTATGCAAACTTTTCCAAAACCTAGAGGTGAATTGGGTTCCTCTATCCGAAACAATTCTGCTAGGCACACCATGCAGCTTCACTATGTTGTCCACATAGAGCCGGGCTAGCTTTTCTCCACCATAATTGGTCTGTACGGGTAGGAGGTGAGCGACTTTTGTGAGCCAGTCCACTATCACCCATATGGAGTCATGTCCTTTTGGTGTCTTGGGTAAACCCACTACAAAATCCATTTCTACCTCATCCCATTTCCAAACTGGGATAGGTAAGGGTTGCAGTAATCCTGCTGGCTTTTGATGTTCGGCCTTGATTCTTTGGCAAGTATCACAATGGGCGACGAACCGTGCAATGTCCGCTTTCATTCCACTCCACCAATACTTTTATCTTATATCCACATACATCTTTATGGATCCTGGGTGGATGGAATATGCCAAGTTGTGGGCCTTGTCCATAATAGTCTGTCGGAAGTCTCCTTCCTTGGGTACGCAAATTCTATCTTTGTACCATAACCTTTGTCATCGACTCTAAAATCCGGTGCCTTGTTTTCTCCAGTATGTATGCGGATTTTCATCAAGTCCTTATCTGAACCTTGGTCCTTTCTGATCTTATCCTCCAGAGTGGGTTGAACACTCAACTTGCGACTGGAACCATGGGGGGCAATGTGCACATTTAATCGTGCCATTTCTTCTTGCAGGTGGGCATCCTTAGGTCCATAAGATTTCTGGCTTAAGGCATCTGCTACCACGTTTGCTTTACCAGGGTGGTAATGAATTTCCACATTATAATCCTTAACTAGTTCTAACCACCTTCTTTGCCTTTCTGGCAGGGTGAAGATGTACTTCAAGCTCTTATGGTCTGTGTAGATCTCACACTTATTCCCAATCAGATAGTGTCTCCAAATCTTGAGGGCATGCACTACGGCTACAAACTCCAAATTATGGGTTGGGTAATTCTGCTCATGAGGCTTGAGTTGTCGGGAAGCATATGCCACTACTTTCCCATCTTGCATAAGGACACATCCTAATCCTTGACGGGATGCATCACAATAAATGACAAAGTCTCGTTGAATATCCGGCAAGGTTAATACCGGGGCGGTTGTCAGTCTTCTTTTTAACTCCTGGAAGCTTCTCTCACATGACTCGATCCATGTGAACTTCTTTTCTTTCTTGAGTAGTTCTGTCATGGGTCGGGCTATCTTGAAGAATCCTTCAATAAATCTCCAGTAATATCCGGCTAAACTGAGAAAGCTCCTGATTTCACTGACATTGGTTGGTTGCTGCCAATTGGAGACTGCTTCGACTTTTTCGGAGTCCACTGCTACTTCATCTGCGGTCAAGGTATGACCAAGGAATGCTACTTTCTCAAGCCAAAATTCGTACTTGCTGAACTTGGCATAGATCTTGTGCGCTCTCAACTTTTCCAAAACCACTCGTAGGTGCTGCTCATGTTCTTCGACACTCTTAGAGTAAATAAGTATGTCATCAATGAAAACTATGACAAACTTATCTAACTCTTCCATAAACACCTTATTCATGAGGTTCATGAAATATGCAGGTGCATTGGTGAGTCCAAAGGACATCATCGTAAACTCATATTGCCCATAGCGGGTGACGAAGGCCGTCTTCGGAATGTCACTTTCCTTAATCTTGAGCTGATGATATCCTGACCTTAAGTCTATCTTGGAGAAGTACTTGGCTCCCTTCAGCTAATCAAAGAGGTCATGAATTCTAGGAAGAGGGTATTTGTTCTTGATGGTGACTTCATTTAGTGCACGGTAATCCACACACATCCTCATGCTTGCGTCCTTCTTCTTGACGAACAAGACTGGAGCTCCCCATGGTGATGAGCTCAGTCTAATGAAACCACTTTGTTGTAACTCTTCCAGTTGTTTCTTTAGTTCTACCAATTCAGATGCAGCCATCCTATAGGGTCTCTTAGCTATAGGGGAGGTTACA
This sequence comes from Panicum hallii, assembly GCF_002211085.1. Taxonomy (NCBI): domain Eukaryota; kingdom Viridiplantae; phylum Streptophyta; class Magnoliopsida; order Poales; family Poaceae; genus Panicum; species Panicum hallii. Next base: position 24,246,514 of record NC_038043.1, on the reverse strand, counting down.
GGGACAAGGTCAATGACAAACTCTATATCCCTATCTGGTGGCATTACCGGGAGTTCTTCAAGGAAATCATCTAGGTATTCATCTACCGCTGGAACTTCTTCCAAAGATTTAGCTTACATACTAAAAAACCATTGGGTCCGGTCCACTTCCCTGAGTATGGCAGGTTACTTGTACTCCTTCTAGGTTGGTTAGGTGTACCACCTTGTTAGCACAACTTATAAGGCCATTGCGCAGGCTTAGGCAATCGATTCCAAGGATCACATCTATACCTTTAGACTTAAGTACTACTAGGTCTACTAGGAACTCTACCCCACTTAAAATGATCCTTACCCGAGAACAACCCAGTTGACACTTAATGTCACCTCCAGGCGTTTGGGTTAATAGGGGTGTCTTTAGTAGTACTGTAGGTATATTGTGCTTTTCCACAAAACTTGAGGATACGAATGAATGTGATGCTCCAGAATCAAATAATATTGTTGCCAAAACTGAGCTGACTAGAAACTCACCGAGCACTACGCCCTGAGCATCCTGAGCCTCTTGCGTGTTGATGTGGTTGACGCGGGCTCGTCCGCAGGACTGCTGGTTGTTGTTGCCGGTGTTGTTGCTGCGGATGGGTACAGGATTGGCTCCTGATAGAGTTGGCCTTAGTCCATTCACCGAGTTGGAGAAGGCTGATGCTGTCGGCTTGTTGTTGGCATATAGACAGTTGGCAATGAAGTGCCCTGTCTCACGGCAGTTGAAGCATGCTCTAGCATTGTTGCTGGCAGTAACTTGGCTTGCATTGCTCTGTGGGGCCTTCATGGTGTTCTGACTCTTGATCTGCCTGAACTGGGTGTTGGAGGCCTGAGAGCCAGTAGCTTGTGACTGGGTCCTGTACTGCATAGGGGCTTGGGACCGAGGCACCGGAGGGCCGAAGTATCTCAGCTTCTGGAAATGGCCCTGCTGGCGAGCCTTGATTTCCAGGAATTTACGCTTATTATCTCTCTTTTCCTCTGCCATGGCTCTCTCGGTGATGATAGCCATGTTCATCAGTGTGTTGAAGTCTGGGTAGATGCATGGGGAAAGCAGCTTCTTAAGTTCTGCACCCAAACCCTTTCTGAACATATCCTGCTTCTTTTCATCATTGTTTACTTCCTCTGGTGCATAGCGAGCTAGTTCTATGAACTGATATGTGTACTCCTCAATAGACTTTTTGCCTTATCGCAGTTCACGAAACTCATCTGCTTTGCGCTTCATGGTGGCTGCTGGGATGTGATAGCGACGGAACTCATCCACAAATTCCTTCCAAGTGATAGTGGAGGCATCCTGAGCAGCTGCACAGTAGTTCTCCCACCAAGCTAAAGCAGTTCCAGCGAGTTGGTGAGCAGCCAAACGGACCTTGTCACGGTCTCCATGCTCAAATGGCTCGAGTTTTCTCTTGATAACACGCAACCAGTCATCTGCATCCAAGGGGTTGTTGGATCCTGCAAAGGTGGGTGGCTTGGTCCTCAGAAAAGCTGTCAGTTTGTCATTTGTACTCTGCTCACGGGGCCTTGGGTTGGTGATGACATTGGTCAAAGCTTCCAGTAGGAGGTTCTGGTTGTTCAACACATGCACCAGGTCAATGGCCGGTGGGAGTGGGGCCTGACGTGCTCCTACTTGGCTTTCTCCTCCCTGCTGGCTTATTTCCTGATCTTCCTGATCTTCATGGACGGGGGCTTGTCCTTGCACACCCTGCTGCCTCTCCACACTTGGAGTGGTATGTGCCTGACTTTGGAAGGCCCTGCTGTTACGCCTGGGGGCCATCTGTGGATTGGGTAAAACTTTTATGAGACTTGGATTTGGAATTAAGTAATGTTTAAGTTATTTATTTTCATATTTTCAAAAAGGCAGAATCCACCTCCTGCCGACAAGCACACAGACTAACAAGCATCAAGCACAAACAGTTTTATTTATTATGCTGGGGGTACAACACTTGGGTGGGTATAGCCAAAACATGCACTACACGGTTGGTTACAAAGGGCACAACAGATGGGAGGGGCACAACTCTAAGCTTGGGGCCGGGATGGCTTTATTCCTGTGGGCATCTCTGAGTCATGCTACTCGCAGGGTGAGCCATCTTTCGGGGCGGAGTGCACTTCCAGTGGGATGAGTAGCTCTTCCTCATCGTCCTCGAGGATCCCATTTTCTTAGGGCTGTTTGACAGCTCCTTCTTCTGCGGCTGCAGCTGACCTTTCGGCACCTTCGGGTGGAACTTGCGGGGTCCCAAAAAGTCCTTCCCATCCTATGATGGGTGTTCGAATTAGGACTTGGGTCTCCCCGATTGCCAGGATGAGCCTTCCACTGCTGGTCCATTCTTACATATGCCGATCCTGGATCTGCCTGAGGTTCTCATGAGCGATAGCTTCGCTACTTATAGCGGCTGCGGTTCTTGCTTCGGCTTGAGCCACCCGGATTTGGTGCATCCTCACTGCAAGCTCTGCTTGCTCAGTCCGGTGGGTTTGCTCCCTTAGGAATCGGGCGTGCTCGTCAAAGAGCTTGTCCAAGGAGACGAGGTAGGCGACCACATGGTACAAAAGGTCTTCTTGATGGCGGCGCCGTTCCAAGTTCCTCATGCGGGCTTGCCAGACTTGCGTCCTGATGGCTAGGGGAAAAAGCCTCATCGGTGTGGGAATGAGGTGTTCCTCGAAGATCCGGCACAGGTAGCAGAGAGCCTTTCTGATGGCCAAGGGATAGGCATCTCGATGCTGAAATCTTGTGGTAGTCACTCGCCACGGCTCGATGTCAGGGTAGCGGGTGCTTCTGGCAATGGAAAGAACCACCCTACAGCGAAGAGTGCCGATGTGTTCGTACTCTCTGCTGTAGTACCTTGGGCGCTCAGTAACACCGAGGCGCTCCAGGGAGTTGATCAAAAGGCGGGGGAAACCAGGCCCTTCTTGGCAAATGCCCTGGGTCCAACCATTCTCAGCCATCTGAAAACAAAGGTAGAGTGAACAAGCCTTGCACACATGGTAGGGTACAAAAAGGATAGACGGTCTTTATTTTTCAACAGGGTCGGGAACATCTCTTAAGGATACATTATTACTAGGATGATAGCTCTAGCTTAGGTACTCTACTCTTCCCGAGGGGATTCTTCCTCGATCCGGTTAGGGCGCTTCTTTGGTGGAACACATTGCTCCAATACCTCATCTTCTGTCTGAGTGCCCTTATCCCAATGGGTTTCTTCGGGTTCTCCTTCCAGTAATCCAGCTTCTCTTCTGCGTGCCTCGATACGTTCCCTTTCTCGAGCGTTGCTTTGCCATATGTCTTGGAGAGAGGCTAGGGAACTCTCAGCTTGTGCCTCAGCTTCTATTGTTCTCCTCCATTGTATTTCCAGCTATTGTTCTGCCTTTTCTGCCCTGCGGATTTGGTGCTTCAGTTGTTTTGCCTGTTCACGGTAAAGTTGGTCTAGGCCGGTGAGGTAAATGGACAGGTGGGAATCTTCTAGTTCTTCTTCCCTTCCCAATCCTCTCATCCGGGAAATCCATGAGCGTCCTCTTCCTCCAGCAGGTGGGAAAAATCCCATAGGAGTTCGCTGAAGATGATGCTTATAGACCACGCGTAGGCGTCGCAGAGCTTTTCGGGCAGACTTTCGGTAGGTGTCTGGGAACCCAAAGCCGATGGTGGAGATGAACCAGGGATCCACGTCGCGGTAGAGTGTGCTTTTTCCCACGAAGATCATCAGGTCACACCGAAGGGTGCCTCTGAAGTTGTATTCCCGGTAGGTGTACTCCGGTGGGTCCACAACTCCGATGCGTTCCAGGCTGAGTAGCAATAACTTCGGGAGGCCAGGCTCTATGGGGCAGATTCCGTCACTCCATCCATTGTCAGCCATCTGGAACCAGACAAGGGCCAAAGGTAAGTGCCGTGTGAAAAGGTGAGTTAAGTGGGGAAAGATCTAGTGGGAAACGGCTTAGAAAATGTCCTCGGTCCTAAGGGTAGCGTCCTATGGCCAACCTACGGCTCTGATTCCACCTGAAGCCTCCCCTCATCAGAGGTGACTAAATGTGATACAAATATCAGTCCCAAGAGTTAGATAACATATTTATTACATCAGATGGTTCGTTACCGTACAAACCATCGAGGCAGCGGGCACTGAAGCGCCACTATCAAGAGGGACAACATAAGGACTACAAGCCAAACTAAAGTGCCAATGAAATCTAAGATAACATCAGAGTCTTGCGCCATGGTAATCTTCCTGTGGAGACCCTGAACCACAAGCAAGGTTGGGTGCAGGACGGCGACTTACTCGACGTCTTTAGGAACGAAGTTCGGATCCTCCTCTGTAAAAACTAGGCAAAAGTGAGTACATACATACTCAACAAGTCCAACTACACCCACGGAGGGGAATAATAAACATCATGCACAAGATATATCAAGGATAAGGCTAGGGTTCATTTGCGATAAAGTAAGATTTTACACATGCAAGGTTTCATTTAATACAAGAGTTTTCTCAAAATATTTCTATAGTAATCGAATAATAAGTGGGGTTGATCCTACACAAAGGATCCAAGTTTTAATGCTACCGGACTCCACATCCACAGTAGCTCACGGCACAGCTATCGGACACTTTCAAAACAACTCACGCCACGAAACCAACCATCCCAAAATATCTATTGAAGTGACCATGCTGTAACTCGTCCAATACCATGGACATGGCTATTCGAATAGATTTTACACTCTGCAGAGGTTATACACTTTACCCACAAGTAGGGTACCACACTACGAACACCTTAGTGTCGCTGCGGATCCTAACAAAGCCATTACCCACCTCAGCTGAATCTAACTAGCCAACACAGAAGCAACCATGGGGTTAATAACCTATCAACAAAGTTATAACCGGGACATAACTCACACATATCGTATTCCTTCTCCATGATCTCCCATTGCTCACCAGCTCTCCTTTTGACTAGCAGAACAACTAGTGGGGTTTATGCTAAGCCGTTGCCCATACAATGGTCGAGTGGTTGTATGATAAGTGGGTTAGGCAAGATGACACATTAGTTCATGCTTACATTGATAAGATGGACATCTCCCAACCATGCTCAACCACAAAGGTACAAGCTCACCAGTGGCATTTCACACAGGAAACACCGTCGATCTCATCAGATTATATCCTTCTTTTATTTTCCCGAAATCCCATTTTATCTTTTAAAACACTCACACCTTTATTTTCGATAAAGCGCGTTGTGGTCATGATTAAGATATAATAAAGGGAATAAAAGGTCCTAAGCACCTCTAGCAGTGGTTAACGTCCAGCAGAGCAAACCCTATATAGACATTAATCTAGGTCATCAAGGAATCGTTATAGCAATCAAGGGGTGGCTATCCAACCATGTCTTGCAACAATGCATTTTATAAAACAGGCCAATAGGTTGTGTTTATAAAACTGGGATAAATATGCATCAAAGGATGGGATTGGACTTGCCGTCCTCAAAGCCTTCCTGAAGCTCCTCCTCAAGGTACGGGTCTTCGGGCTCCAGCTCACGATCCTGTTCCTCCTCGGTCACACTGTCGGCTATGACACACAAACAATCACACAATAAAAATAAAGTTCACCGACGAGCTTAAAAAATAGAGGGAAATAGAGAGCTTCGATTAAAAAAATAGAGAAGACTATTATATTTGTCGGATGTGGATCCTGAGACTTGGAGAGAATATTTGATGCGTGGTGGAGTTTGGAATCAATTCGGAACAAAATGTCGCATGAACTGATTAGTTAAAGGTCATTTAGGGAGTAGTTTAAAAGGGTGAGGACCTATTTGTAATGAAATAAAGAGATAGAAGGAGCTCTGGTTAAATATTTGGGAGAGGGAGGTGGAGGGCTGTGGACTGCATAAGGAGGAAAAGTGGAGGGGGATATGCACAAGTCTGCCTTTCTTCTTCCTCGAGACAGAACAGGAGGGGGGGGAACGGTAGGAGGGGCGGGGCGGCTAGGCCATGGGCGCTGGCCCCCTGGTGCATGGCAACGCACGGGGAGGAGGGGAAAACGGAGAGGAGGCCGAGAGGGTCCGATTCCGGCCCTCACCTCGTGCGGAGACGGTCTACGGAGGGCCGTCCATGGAGATGGGTGGTGGGCGGCAATGGTGAGCGGCGGCAGCGAGCTGCAACGCAAGGTAGAGGAGGGGAGGTGCTGGGGCGGTGTGGGTGAAGTGAGAGGCGGCTCGTGGGCTGATTTATAGGCCGGGAGGGAGAGGGGAGATGGCTGGCATGGAAGTGTCACGGGCAGTACAGGAACCTCGCCATTAATGGCGGCCGGGATGCTCGGGGACAAGGCGCAAGCTGCGAGGGCGAGGGGACGAAACGGAGACGGGCCGGTGCTGCAGCGGGTCGCACGCCGGCTTGGCGTGCACGGGCAGCAAGCACATAGCAGCACAGCGAGTAGCAGCGGCCGCGGCGGCCGTGGCGTGACGCGGGCGGCGTGATGCGAGCGCGCGGGCACAGCGAGCAACGGGGGCAGCGGCGGGTCGTGCGCTGGCCTTCGCGTGCGCGCAAGGAGCGGGCTATAGCTCGAGCAGGCAGCAGGCAGCACGGGGGAGAAAAAGAAAGAGGAAGCCAGCGCCGAAAAAAAAAGAGTCTGGGAAAAGTTAGAAGAGAGAAATAAAATGGATTTGAACAGTATATGAGAAAAGAAAAGAGGGGACACGCGCGCGGCACCGACGATCGCGGCTGGGCAGGCGCACGCAGCCGACCGCGACATGATGGTGATGCGACGGGACGGCGGGGCCGGTGGAAAAGGAAGAGGGCCGGGCGGCTCCGCGGAAAAAGAGGACTGCGCGATGTCGGAACGGCGGAAAATTGGGGGGTGGGCTTCGGGAGCTCGAGCGGCGGAAAAGGTTTTAAAAAAATTTAAGCAAGTGATTGGTAATGCAATTTAAATAAGATAAAAACAACGCGGGCGTTACACCATGGGACTAGCAAGTATATCAAGTGAATGATCTTAGGTCCCACGGATGAAGTACAAAACCCTAGCAAAGCAAGAAATGAAGAAAGAACTCAAAGAAGTGTCGAATTGGATGAGTTCAACAGAAAATAGGGTACCAGATGATCCGACGGTATGGAAAATGAATGGGTCGGTGTGCATTGGGAAATTGCAACTATGATCAAAGAAGAAAATGACAGTAGCGTCGGTTGAACCGACAGTGCAAGAATAGGCGTCGGTGCAATTCTCATATAATGCTCTAGAAAATCCCTTGAGGACCGGTTTAAACTACTCTAGGCGTCGGTTTAATTCAAATTTGCAACTACGCTCAAGAGAAGAAATTCCTTTAGCACCGTTTTAAACTACGCTAGGCGTCATTTTAAACTATGCTAGGGTCATGCATTCAGCATTGCAATGATGAGAGAGAGATGCCTTCCGCACCATTTTAAACTATGCTAGGCGTCGGTTTAAACTATGCTAGCATCGGTGGAATTCAGAATTGCAACTACGCTCAAGAAAAGAGGGCTATCAGGGTCTAACGGCTAATATGCAAGCTTAATGTGACCGGTTAATCCGACGGTGGTGACCAGTTTAACCTACAGTTTAAGCTTTTCAGGAAATGGCAGGTAACGGCTATATCTAAGTCCCTAGCCTATATAAGCCATCCCTCGGATCATTTGAGGCTGCTAGAGTTCAGGAGGAGCACCACACATACGGAAGAACCTCTCCAAGCCATCCAAGTACAAATTGATCAAATCCTTAGGCTTTAGCACATGCTATAAGAGTGTTAGTGCTAGGCTAGCTCTAGAGAGAGTAAGAGAGCAAGGTACGCTACCTTGTGCATGGTTCTAGAGTGAATAGTTGTAATCTCGGTATGCCGACCCCTTGGAGTCTTCGTGGCTCATGGCAAGTCTTCGACCCCTCCGGCTTGGTGTGGAGCGGCGCCGATGGCTTTGAGCGGGGGATGAGAAGACCCCTCCTTCGTGGGAAGCTCCATAGTGAAGGCGGCATCAAGATGACCGAGGGACTTGGCGTGAGCCTTAGTGGCCGAGACTTTGTGGCAAGTCAAAGGGAGTCCCGGAAGATACTTGGTGATCAGGAAGCAATACTCTTTGTGAGTGCTTCAACAACGAGGACTAGGAGTGATTTAGTGCCTACTGATACCATGGGATAAATCATGCATCAAGAGTTTGCTTCCTCTTATCCCCTCTTTACGTTTCCGCACTTTATACTTACAACTTGTGTGCCTTTACTTTTATAGAATAGTATCTTGATAGAATTGGCTATAGGTTGCAAAACTCTTTTGGGATGGGAGTTTCACATTAGTTGAACCCTAGTTGCACATTTAGATAGCATGATCTAGTTTAGTTTATGTTTTGTGCAAATTAGGTTGAGCCATAGGCTAAGGAAAATAGAGTGCCTAATTCACCCCCTCCCCCTCTTAGATTGTCGGTGTTTTACCGCTAAGCCCATCAAGAAATAACCCCGAGGTGGTAGATTGTAGGTGGGTGTCACCGAGATCAGGAACTCGAAGGTGCAAGGAACATAAAGTTTAGATAGGTTCAGGCCACCAAAAGTGCAATACCCTACGTCCTATGTGGTGATTTGTATTGCCTTAAATGTTGATATGTTTCGAGGGGGTCCCTACTCACCCTTCTATAGTCTGGGGGAATAGGGTTACATGGAAATTCTAGCTAGATACGAGCTTAGGAGTCCTACCCAAATATTACTCAGGTAGTTTCCTTCTATTCCGACTAGTTCTACTCCTGTACGAGTAGTTACAACTGGTGTAGGGTGTGGGCCATGACCCATCTCTTATCCTAGAATATGTATGCCATCCCGTAGCCCCGGGTCTGACAAGCTCCCGAGCTCTTCGTAGTTGAGTACTGCAGGTTTCTGAGTACTTCTAAAGGCGTCTTCAAGTTCTCCCAAACTCCATCTTGAAGGTGTCTTTCGAGTACTTCCTTAGGGTGCTGATGCCCCCAAGTAGTTTTCAAGTCTTTTATATGGGGTGCGATTAAACTCGCACTCCATATGGAGTAGCCCCCGAGCCATAGGTTGAATCGAAGAATCAGGCTGAGGGTCAAAATAGTCTTGAATCTTCTGCTCTTATCTTCCAAAAATTTAAAAAAAGAAGTCATCAATGACACGTGTTCGGCAGCCCTCGAACCTTAAATCCAAATCCCAAGATTTGGAAAAAGGATCCAAAAAGTCATGGCATGCATTGTGTAAAAAGTTAAGAGTTTGAATTGATGGTTAAAGTGGGTAAATGGGTTCAAAAATTTCAAAAACCCCTTTTTTGGGATAGCATCCCTGAAAAAATGGTTAAGCAAATAACTTTCCAAAGTAACCAGAAATTACCGCTCAAAACAAATCTTAACTTGAGATCCCATCTGTTACCGCTGGTTATTTAAACACGTGGTAATAGAGGGAAGTCTTCATGTAAGTCTTTTCCCGAGTAGTTTTGCGGCGTCCAATCCCCGAACTTATGAGCCAGGTGAGTCGTAGGAGCCACATCGAGTAGTTATTGGTGTCCAGCCCCTGAGCTGAGGAGCTAGCGAGTTGTTGGAGATGCGCCAAGTAGTAATCCACCCAGCCCCCGAGCCTAGGAGGCGCACTAAGTGGTCTGGCGGGTTGCTTTCAAAGCTTGATTGAAAAGAGACAATACAAACATTTTGTAGTATAATGCGGATACCGAAATTTATTCGGTGTAAAAAATAAACTTGTTGAATCAAGCTCTTGTTTAGGCTATTTAATCTCCTAAGTAGTTAGCCTATTATATTTAAGCACTTGATCCCTAGTAGCTGTAGCTCATAGTACAGGGAGCATGGCCGCATGCACGCATAGGAACATAGATGTACAGAAGAGTCAAAGTTTCACGGATTGAAGCGTGTGCTACCCGGGTATCTTAGCGACCGTTAAGAGAAGATAATGAATGTATAAATAAGTATTTGGTGTTGCAATAAAAATAATAATCGTTGGCATAAAGTAGTTGGCGAGAGCGCATGTTGCAGCGCATATGCCCGTAGGGTGCAGCCGCTATGAGCCCGACACAACTTAGTGTACCAAGCACGTGGGTGGCGCCCTACGAACTCGATGTACCAAGCGTGTGGGCTGTTAGTTAGCAAACCCTAGAAGTACTCGATCATGGTGTAGCCCCCGAGGATAATTCCCGTCGAGAGGCATACCTAAAGTAGTAGCCGATCCTGTGAAGAACAAGTCAGAAAAGGTATAAGTGACTTAGCTTGATTCGTGGAGGATTGTTGACGAAGCCGTAGCGGTCGTCGATGGAGCCGCGACGGTTTGTTGATGAAGCCGACTAGTAGAAGTTGATTGTAACTAGTTGTTGACAGTGTGAAGCCCGCTCCTGACTAGTTTTCTTGTCGAGACAAGTAGTCGGAGTAGTCGTCAGCAGGTCGCAAGCGTCCTCACGGCACGAGCTGGAGTCAAGCTGAGTAGTTGAGGTCGTCGCTACGGCGCGAGCTGGAGTAGAAACTGGGTAGTCGAGGTCGTCGCTGACGCGAGCTGGAGTCAAGCCGATCACGAGTAGGAGCCGGGTTGGATCCGGACTCGTCCTTGTGATTTCTGATTAGATTGGAAAGTTGAATTTTGCCGAGATCATCGGCAAGGTCATCAATATCACGGCAGGATGCTGGAGCAGATGCTGTCGGCTCCATGGTGCCGGCGAGGTGGCTGTTGAAGCCACCACGACCGTTGGCGATGCAGAACCAGGAGCTGAAGGTGAACGTCATGCCCTCGTCGAGCACAGCGCTGATAAAGTTGAACGATGCCATCGAGTTCTCCGGTGGATCTTCGATGAGCGCCCCTACCTGGCGTGCTAGCTGTCGGTGTTTTACCGCCAAAACCACTGAGGATACCCCCAAGGTGGTAGATTGTAGGTGGGATGTCGCCAAGATCAGGAACTCGAAGGTGCAGAGAATACAAAGTTTAGACAGGTTCGGACCGCCGAGAGCGTAATACGCTACATCCTGTGTGGTAGTTTGTATTGCCCTAGGTGTTAATATGTTTCAAGGGGGTCCCTACCCGCCTTTATATAGTCTGGGGAGACAGGGTTACATACAAATCCAGATACGAGCTTAGGAATCCTACCCGACTACTATTCTGGCAGTTTTCTTCTATTCTGACTAGTTCTACGCACGTATGAGTAGTTATAACTGGTGTAGGGTGTAGGTCATGATACATTCCTTATCCTAAAATATATACGTCATATGCGCAGTTCCGTGGCCTCAAATCTGATATAGGTTACTAGCATCGATTCCTTTCAACCTGCAGCAGCAGTGCATAGCCTATGCGCATGGTAGACAGGCTGTTCTCATTCCATATCACAATGTGCATGCAGCAGAACTGCATAGCCTTAGTGCTGCATCAGATCTTGGTTATGCTTGGTTGGTTGTGGAGTAAGTAATTCATTTAGCTCTAAATATTTGAAATAGAAGAAAGTTATTAAGGGAGAAACACGAGAAAGAGACTCTAGATGCATTGTTATGGAGCGGTTAATTTCACTGCAGAACCTGAAGAAACTTTACAATTCATGATTCTGTCACAAATGCTTTGGTGATATACCATACTACGACCAAGTAAGAAATTAAACTAATTACCATAGTACTATCTCAGCTATGATATGATAATCTGGTCCTCATGATGTGAGCAGTATATCCCCACTGGCCACAAGGTGGGGTAATGTAACATTGCAGAATGCTTTGAACACTGAGTAGAATTAACGCTAGCTCTCTTCAGTTCTGTTAGTCAGGGACGACTGTACCTCCTAGGTATGGCTCTGATCGATGATGCTGTGAGGCAATGAACCTGCATATTTTATCTGAAACTTACTCAGCCGGCCAGATAGCGAGTGGATTAGGTTTGAGGGTATACTGTTATGTTTGAGGGTATGCATCTCTCCCTGTATGTTGATATAGAGCTAGAAACATTGTATACGTGAATATCGATGCTTATAGAATAAATTTGTTTTACTCGTAGCAACGTATGGGCATAAACCTGAGTACACCGTTGTAATAAGGTATACTACCGTGATATTTGCGAGTTGAACATGTGTTATTTTATTTGTGTTAATCTGTATCAACAAGACTTTACCCTGTATTGATGTATTGATGCACAGGGACTAAACTTGTTTGCCGCCCACGGGCACGAACCTAATTTTGTTAAAAATTAAATTCAAAGACCAAAAAGAGCTGACACAACGGCACCTGTGTTCAGACTTGGCCCTCGCAGAGCCTCAGCTCTTAGCGCGGAGCAGAGCGATGCAGCAGGCCGTGGCTTGGTTGGACGAACACGAGCAAGAGCAAGGAGCAAATAGAGAGAAGCGAATGAAAATGAGAGTGCTGGCAAGCAGTGAAAACCGGCTATCACCGCGAACCGACGGTGATGGCTGGCGGAATAATTGAGGTGCCAGCCACATCTTTTTTCATTACACCCCGGTTTTATTTCAAATCAACCTACATGATCATGCTACGTTTTTTAATAACCCTCGGTTTTGTTTAAAATCATCCCATGGTAGAAGAAATATGCCTTACACCGACATTGATAGACAATCGAGAAATAGAAGGAAACATGTTGCAGGATGGACTGTCGAGGAATAAAAAGGAAACATGCTGCGGAATCGAAACAACCACCAACCTTAACCAAATACATGCATAATAGTCTGAGATCTCTCTGGAATTTGAAATCTCAATTGAACTTTGTTTTGGGGTAGTTTTCCTGATGAAGAGCTTTTCTGGTAGACATTTACTCCAACGTGTAATAGCAAAGAACCAATGTTGCACTCGCCGCAGTCGATAATGAGGCTCCCCAAGGCAGCAGCCGACATGTCCAGATTCATCCTTTCAGCGAAGAATACAAACGTAGTCACCTTTTTTAATACTTCCTTCGCTTCAAAATATAGGTTATTTTGTCAAATCTAGATACATAGTAAAAACTATATATCTAGATATACCGTATATCTAGGTGCATAGCAAAACTATGTATTTAGAAAAACTAAAACGATCTATAGTTTGAAACGGAGGAGTGATGTTTAAGAAAAGGCTACATTTTATTATGCATGCCGTTGATGAAGCCAGCGTGGGCATGGCGAATTTCCGGGTCTGTTGTGTTTTCCTTTTCGGTAGCTCTACTTTCTCGTTGATCATGGTCCTTTGCCCTCCCATATCCGCTATGTAAAAACCTTAAAGAACATTGTTTAAGTTTTCAACATTCTGAATAACTCCCACCATGAGATCTACCAGTCGCCTAAGAGTTTATCTTCTTAATGTTACATTAACAAAAAGGAGACGAAAAGGAGACTGCTTTCCCAGCTAGCTCTGAATCATCGTATCTCCGACAGCATGCACCTACAGAAGTCTCCAATAGCATCGCGGTACCATGCAAGGTGATTTCTTTTCTTAATATTGCAGCGCCTATAGTGATTACAAACCACCCTTCTGGAAGTGGAATCCACTTTGTAAATAAGGATTCAGATCACACCTGCATGATGTTGGCAGTTCAAATAATGCTATTTAAGGACACCCGTTCTGCAGTTATGTACACAGTGTTGGATCTTACATCGGAAACACAGCCAGCTTGGTTTCATCATATGCTATGCTTTGCTCCAACAGATAGCTACTCACAGCTGCTACGACAAAAGCAAAGTAGTATATAATGATATTTAAGGACGAGTGTTTATATCACAGAAGGACATTAACAAAAGCTACATATATTGAAAACGAAAATCGTTTGGTGCACACAGCGGCAGGTGCCCACCCTGACGTTGCTAGCACATGTTAACGGAAAAGAAAGTGCGTGTGGGTCCCGCGACTAATAAAAATCTTTCTATCCAGTTGCTTTTTCATCTCCATCTTCCCCCCCTCTCTCTCTCTTCGCCAACATGAATCCAAAAGGAAAAACAAATGACTAAGGGTGTGTTCGTTTCACCCCTCTAAAACCTGAAATATCTAAACTTTAGAGGTCCGGCACCGAACAGCGCTCTAATTCGGCCTCTAATAAAACTGCGATTCTTTAGAGCGAGGGAACACTCTAAAGTTTTTAGAGAGCGCTAATCGGAAACGAACACACCCTAAATCTACCAATCAACACTAAGAAGAAAGAATCAGCACAATCTGACAACAAATAATCTGAAAGAAAAATAACATAGTACTTTTGCAAAACATTTTTGCAGATTTGGCTCATTATTTATCCCTATACATGAGCTAGACCTGTTCCTAGACTTTTGAACAGGAGACAAAAAAGAAAAGAAACAGCAGAAGTTCTTCATGATTCCCAGAACTTTGACCTCTAGTACATTAAAACTAGAGGTGATTCTTCACTCCAATGCAATTTGGAATCAGCTGAAAAACAATATTTCAAACTGAAACAACAACTGTCCAGATTGATTGAAAACTTCTTTTTATCCATGGCAACATGTTACAGGAGAAAATGAATCCAAATATCATTTTAGACAGAAAAATCCCAAACAAAATTTTTAGAAAGTCTAAAACTTATTTGAGTTTCGAAGTAACAAATTATATTGCTCCACTTCCATTTGTGCAAATTCAAAAGGAAAAACTAAATGACATAATCCAACACCAATCAACACGAGCAAATCACTAGTCGAAAGAACTTCCAATCGTCCTCTTTCCATTCCAATCTCGTTGATGAAATCTTTGTCAAAAAAGAAAAAACCTGACAACAACAAAGAAAAAAAATCCATGCATCTTTGCATCTATACGCGACCCTCATATGATGTGAGGTAAGCCTGTAATATGAGATACAATAAAAGACACCACCGCAGGGGTAAAATCAAGAACACACATTAACAGAAGCAATGAACAAGGCTCAACAAGAGAGCTAGAATCATCCTAACACACCCAACGAAAAGCTGGAGAGAATGTCGAGAAATCCAGCTATGCATGAGAAAACAACCTCCGTGGAGCATGTTCCTCAGCAGATCCGCCACATTCTTCGCTAATCCAACCATTCCTCTGCATGTAGATGAGATGGAGACGAAGGGTAGGAGCCCACCGGCAAGAACCCACAGCCATGGATCCGCAGCCTGTGGAGGAGGGATGAGCACCAGTAGGGAGGAAGAGGAGTACTGCTCAGGTCTTGGGGGGGATGGAGGAGATGTGGGCATAAGAATAAGGTCGTCGTTGGTCCATCCCGTGAGAAAAAAGAGCTTTTGGATCAGTTCACACCGTTAGTCTCTGTTAGCTTATCAAAAAAATCCGTGCCGTTAGTATCTATTCTGACGGTGATGCATATGGGTGGGCACCTGAGCCCGTGTGCAGAAAAGTCACTCTGGATTGAAAACCTCTCTGTTGTTAGCCTTTCACATAGGCCATCCAAAATTAGGCCGCCCAGGTGTCACCAACATATGGAACCAGTCCACCACAACATAACAAATAGAGAAACCGATAAATCAATATGCTTCTAAACTAGGAGGCTTATATGTACAACGGTGTCGAACATGAACTTCCTATTTGTCATGAACTAGACAAACCAACATACGAATAAACCATCTCCGGGCCTACCTCAGAAACCAGTGGATACTGCTATCTTCCACTTCCCGAAGGAGATCCTCTAACATAACTGCACCTTGACATGGTCGCTGATGTGCGGGCCCAATGAGCATGGGGCCCATCTGACGTAGACCACGTCACATTGACACGTCATGTCAGAGAAACCGATTCCCTTCCACAAAGCACAACAATGCCGAACTGAGAACACCGCAGCCCCAACACCCCCATCCCACCAATCAAAGATTAGAGAAGCTGCTGCCGGAGCTGTTGGTTCTCCCTTCTTAGTTGCTGCACTTCCTTTGTCAGGCCTTCCACCTTCTCCAGGACCAAATTCAGCACGCCAGACATTTCCATCTGCTTGTCCCAACAAGATCCATTATGTGAAAAAGGATTTAAACTGAAGGGCACAAGAAAACGTTGAGCACAAACTAGCCTATGAACATTTTGAAATACTGGGCATGGGCTCAGCACTTGGGGCAAGGAATTGGACAGGCATATTTAACAAATGTGCATGCTCATCTAGTGATAACAATTATGATTGTGCTAAAGGAATGCAAAAACAGAAGAATAGCAAGCTGCCCTGAACTTTCAAAATAAAAATGCCTAGTTGTAAAAAGAGATCAGATACAGGTAGATGAGGGGATTAAGGGCTTAACTAGTCTATTGTATTTGCTCTTTTTTTAGAACTGTTATTGTATTTGCTTTCATTTTTTCCCTGGGTGCAGAAATAAAAGGAGCACCTTGGATAAAATAAATAAATTGGTACACTACTGAGTACAAATATAGAATGGAAAATAATCAAGTGCAATTATAGCCACAGACACACACAGAATCGTGAAAATGAACGTTTTAAGTGTATGCATGACAGCAACAAACACAAAATATGGTTTATTTTCACGACTCTGTTTTACATGGTTATTTTCATAGGTTAGGAATATGATCCTAATGATACAAAATTGCATGAAAAGTAATTGCAAAAAATTCCTATAGTATTTTTCTAATATAGGATGTCATGTTACAAGTTACCTCGCGAAGTTTTAACTTAAAACTCAACTTGTAATCGGAGAAACAAAAAAAAAGACAAATCCCATTAGGGGGTAGACTGTACCAATTGAACCAGTTTAAGGGAGTAAATCGAGCGTAAATTTTGTTCGGGGAGCTAAGCGGGCAAAGTGAAATGATGAGGGTAGTAAAATAGACTTTTTCCTTTCAAGAAAGGAAATGGGAAAATTGAGAGGTGGAACACAAAAGGATCACTAAGCCTGAAAAAAAAGAAAAAAATAATAGACTACTTAATTACGTTGATTTGGAGCTAAATTGACACTTCAGCCAATAGGCACTTGCATTTCACAGTGGTGTTCAAGTGTATCATCATACAATTTGAAAATAGTATATAACTTAAAATTGATTGATTGAACTTTCATGATTCGAAAGTATTGATTTTAAAAAATAAAAGCTAATAAAATGTAAATAGTTTTATTTGAATTCAAAAGTTTCAGTCCAGATCCCTCATTTTTGAACTTTTACTAAATTATTTTTTACTTAAAAAGGATATATCTAAACAAATGACATTTTTAACTCCTGGGCTAATAAATCTAGGCCCACATCATCAGGGAGATTCTAAAGTCCTACAGCTGGCATCCTGCTTCACTCATCATAGGTGGTTGATCACCACTGACATTGTTTGAACAGAAAGAATGTGGTAAGCATGGCAAAGGAAAGCATAAGTGCTACAGAATAAAATTGGGGAGCTATTATCACAGTATGACATTGTCTCAACAGAGAGAATGTGGTAAGCATGGCAAAGGAAAGCATAAGTGGTACTTATTCTGTTGTTTTTTATATATATAATCTGGGACCTACTGTAGTACTTATCTGTTGTTCTTTTACAAAGAAAAGAATGAGGCTTGTATAATCCTTCATGATGATGCTTCTTTTGACAAATCTGATCTAGGTGAGAGCCCATAAGATTTTAATAAAAAAACTACTATGCAGATCTTGCATGGCCTTGAAGCAGGCTGGTGTGTGCCATTGAGAACAAAACGAGCTAAGCTGGAACTCAGATTTAAATTGATCAAGTGCAAACTTGAAGGACCAGTGATTTTACCTCCTGCATGTGAAACTGTCTTAAAAGTTCAATGTGGAGATTTCTCACATCCTCATGGATGGACTTCTGAACAGACCCAAGAGATTCTTCAAGCATGCGCTGCACATACTGAAGTGAGAAGGAAGAAGCTCCCTGCTGATCAGTTGAAGAACTTGTGTTTGACAATTGTGGCGGCCCTACCCCCTAACAAAATAGAATATAGGCAGTTCATTAGTAAATCACGCTGTTAAAACATTTAGGTCATATTAGTTGCACGAGTAGTAAATAAGGAATTCTTACATTGCTTGCTAGAGGGCTTGGAGATGAAGAGGCAGTTGCAGCCTCTTGTCTTGACAAAAGACTACTGAGCAACTCATCTTTTGTTTCAGCTCCCGTCTTCTTTGATTTCGGTGAGCCAAACGCTGAAGCTAACCCATCACTAAAAACAGAAGATGAGCTCATTTTATCAGTATATGTTGTTGGCCTCCACATAGAACTGGATTGTGCCTCTCCTGTTTGATCAGGATTCACAGATGAAACAGCCTTCGAACCATAGGATGAGAGAAGTGAACTCTGAAGGTTGGGAGACGATGCGTCCAGGGAAGAGTGTGAGTTGCTCAAGATGCCCTTGTTTTGTAGGTTCATTAAAATGTTACTTGTTAGAGAACCCTTCAGCGAGTGACCGGTGGAAGATGAATCTTGTAAGGCTGTAAAAGCCAAGCCACCTGTTGAAAAGGCTGAAGCCCCAAAGCGTGAGATCTGTTGACGTTGAGTTAGCCTATCTGGTAATGCATTTCCAGTTGCTGTCTCTGGCGAAGATATAGACAGTTCACTTTTCCATGATGGCATGGATGTAGTAGTCACAGATGAGAAGTCCTGCACAATGGAAACATGTATAACAGAAAGAAAACTTTAGATGGGTTATCCTTCCATGATGAGACATATGCCTCCTCAAACAATAACATAAAGTTTTTCATTAAGGACCTGTCTTGAATTTGCAGTAGACCTCCAATCTGAGATTGCATGAGGCTCATCATTCCCTTCCATATACGAAAACTTCCTAGTTGTTGACAATTTCTTTTCTCCTGGTTTATCATCTTTTTTGGTATCATCATTTCCATGCTCATCCCACCAGCTGCCACTAGATGGTGTGAAAGGCTGGACATCAACAAGTGGAGAAAAGACATCCATATCATCCTTTAGATTATAGTTACTACGAGGAGCCTGTAGCTTTGATAATGGTCCTCCAGATAACGGACGTGCTCTATATGGAGTTTCCTCCATGGTAGAAGAGTTTGAGGTTGAAAGAAAGCCACTTGTGTTTGGTGTCAAAGAAGAGCGAAGACCTACAGTGACCACTCCAGAAGAAAAACTTGTAGGTGTTGCTGAAGGCAAGGGATCTGGCATAAGAACAGACTCTTCACTAGTTCCCCCAAGAAGAGCAACTTCAGAAGAACTGTTCTCATTAACAATGACAGGTTTCGACCGTTGCCAACATAAACCTGTCACAGCCTGACATTACAAATTCAAAGATGTTAAAAGATAAAAGGGTGGAGTGTTGACATAAGAATTTTGTGAAACAGTTAATGTCAACGCCATCACATCATTTTAAACATTTTTCCTTAAATAGGTTAGTTATCACTTATCAGGTTGTAATGACAATGATTCAGAATTACATAAAAATGTATTTCTGCATAAGCTGCACATGTGCATGCAGGCATACCTTATTTTTAAATCTGTCAACCTCCATAATATAACTACCAACTACCACTCATGCAGTGAACCTAAGTTGCATTATATGTTTAGAATACAACTGGATAGTTGTAAAACTACATCTGAGGAAAGACTAAGTAGTAGGCAGGAAGAGCCAATTGCTCATATTAAGTATATGAAATATGACTGGAGCAATAAACTCCCCATCACTTAATAAGATTATATGAGGTTATTGTTTAGCGAAGCATACAAATAAAATTGGAATATTAAAAGGTGAAAAGACCTCCATATCATAACTAAACAAGAAAATACTCATGGCAGTCATCCAATGCTAAAATATATTAGTTCCAATCATACTTTAGCTACATTAGCAAACATATGTGTTCTCTTAATATAAAATAATAGTACTACCGTTTTTTAATGTGACATAACTAATTAGATTGTCCTAAACATTATATATTTAAAACGGAGGGAGTATTAGCTATCAAAGATTTTTATACAAGTAGACGTGAAATGTGTGCAAACACAATAAACAAACTACCACTGGAAATGCATCATCTTTAACTCAACAAGTCGCGCACACAAAAGAGTTCAGAGATCATAGTGATTTCCAACCTCAGAGCTATTGTAGGCACGAAGAATGGTCAATGGCTGAGGTTTTCCCCGGACGTCATAGAATATCACACGTCCACTATTTGTGCCTGCAGCTAATATAGTACCATCATCATTATATGCCAATGAGGAGAATGGGGCCTCATGAGGAATGGTGTGTGTTGGTCTTCTTGACGATGAATCTAATGTGTACAACTTCTTGTCCAGGCCAACCGTAGCAATTATCTACAAATACCAAATATAAAATTCAATTCCAGGCAAGATAGTATCCATTCAGAAATGAAACACCAGCTGTATTTACAACTACAAAACCTTGTCACTTGATGGCGAGATACAAACACCACTTGTGGGTGCAGAATGTTGCTTCAGCCATGACACCTGCACAACAGGGATTAATCAATTCCAGAATACTCCAGCAAATACCAAGCCGAATAAAGCCGACCAGCAGATTAAGTCATCACAAATAGCAAACACCATGTACATCACTTAATTTAACATTTTCGAAACAAATAAAGATAACCAGGGCTTATATGAATGGCATGTATTTTCACAGTACCTCATAGCTCAGATTCAAACATAAATGAAACAACGCAATCCGAATTTAATTCTCTAAAAAATGAAGTCCCGTGGAGGGAGAATATATAGCTAGCAATGTTCTAAGATGCACCCTGTTGAAACCACCTACCTAGGCACTGGTCACAAATCTTCCTCTGTAATTTGGTAAAGGCAGAGAGCTAGTTGGCCAGCCCGCCTAAGCGGTCGAAGGTTGAGCAAGGCAAAAGGCAGGGGAGGGAGAGGCTGAAGGGTGAGCGGCAGTTGGAACTCAGAATATGCCTTATGTTTAGGGTTGTTCAACATTGGCTTGACATGAGCTTAGGATTGTTCAACACTGGGCCGCCAATCACTCATCTCCTCAGCCCGGCGCCTGCTAGACTAATCAAGCCTAAGTGACAAGTCATCATCTCCAAGCTACGGCTCCATCTCTGTTCACTGACTTTCCTATGTTCAACCTGCCTGTCCAGCTAGCCCTGCATGTGTGCCCTACAGCGGCAAAATACTGCCTGCTTAGCACCTTTTAGAACACAGGACACTAACATAGCTCTCTATTGGCATCACAAAAGCTGACTCGCACAAAAGGTGGCATCACAGTCCATTTCTTAGGGGATATCATAAAATAACTTTTCTTATCATCTGTACAATTAGCTATCTCAACTATATAAAAGAAACAATAGAAGAATAAGCACAACATAAGTTGCACCGTAGGAACTTTGGTACCTTCGGAGACTTTGCAGTTGTATCCCAAAGATGCACAGAACCATCATCTCCTGCTGTCACCAATAAATGTCTACTGTTTCGTGAATAATCAAGCACTCTCAAAACCTGACCTTGCATAAATAATTCAGAAAAACTAAGAAATTCAGAAGGCCAAAATTCGAAATTCAGGTACTCCTAGCCTATTGTGGGGCATGAACATTTTACAGAAAAATACAAAGTAGATAAATTTACCTGTCCATTTGGATCACTAAGTTCAGCAGCACGTGCTCCAGAAGCAAGATTGTGAAGAATGAGATCCCCCTTCATGCTGATTGATGCCAAATGTTCATCTTTGCAGTTATACATTACACCAGTAATTGTGTCAGTGTGACCGCTTAGCCATTTGATGCATCTCTTCCGCTGCAAATCCCATATTCTGACAATATGGCCACTCCCACCAGAGCAAAGATATCGAGAACCTTTGTTGCTAAAACTGATAGAATAAATGCATTCCTACAAGAAAATATTGGTTGTCAGGTTCAACCACATGCTCTTGTTAAGTAAGAAGTAAAGGTTTGAAATATTATCAGATGATGATTTAGTAACCTCACACACGCAGTGAGAAGTGCCATATGTGCATACCAGGTACATGATTGAAAGTTTCAGATCTACCAAGAACTACATTGAGTTTATGTTTTAAGGTGCCTAAATTTTTTGTAGAGTGAAGTGCACCATCGGTCCCGAAACTTGTTCAGAGGTGTCACGTAGGCCCTAGACTATTAATTTGATGATCTAGGTACCTAAACTTGCTAAGTGGTTCACTTGAAATGTCCAAAGTCCAAACCTCTCTAGTTAGTGTTGATCAGCCTACTTGATGTCAATGTGGCATCCATTGCACCCAAAAACTCCAACTCATCACTCATAACATCATCCTCCCATCCTCCCTCTCAGATGAACATGCTAGCATGCCACCCAAGCAAGTATATGCTGATTAATGATGTTTGGACCTCAATCAGGCAGCACAATTAACAAGTTTAGGGGACAGATTATAGTATGGACTATGGAGACCTATATGACAAAGCCGAACAAGTTTGAGAACTGCTCATGCACTATACGCATTTTTAAATAAGAGCATACTTTTAAATCTGATTAGGGTATACAATACAAAGAAACTCAATTCATAACAAATTAATATACTGAAAAGATGTCAGTGTAATTTCTTATTATGCTTTGTTGCCAACGCAAACAAGAAATCTAAAGAAAGCTTAAATTTTAAATGATCTAAAATACTAAAAAGTTATGTTAGAAAATGACATGAGTCATTGGCCCTCAGGAGTTATTTGGGTGCAACATTTAATTTTATCCTAATAACAAGTTGTTTTGAGTAAAGAGATGAGTCCAGTGAGGCAATTAGTCTACGCATAGCTGGTTCTTTCCAGGTGATTTTAGCGTCAAAGGAAATAAGGATAAGAAATCAACTAATGGCGATGTCTATGAAAAAAGATTTGAAATTCTAGCCTGCCATGGATAATAGATAAATGAGTAACAGTTTTGAAAGACCCTACTTAGATTTCCCAATGAAAATATGGTTTTACATCAAAAGTAGTGAAGTAGCACATGCATGGCCATAAGGAATATTTTTTTGGCACAAAATCAAACTAATCCACTGATACCTCTATGTCATCACCACGATCAACAGTGGATGTTGGTAGCTGTCCTACATTTTGACCTTTTTTATGCCACAATGAGATCTTCTTATCATCCCCGGCGCTTGCTACAATTAGATCTGCATGTTAAAAGAAAATGGCTGTCAGTATTAGTGCTTCTGGTTGCAGCTTGACAGTTCAATTCAATTAGGAATCATTTTTCCCAATGTCGAGGTTAAAATCTCATCATAAGGTATTAATTAGCCAAACACAATGGTAGACTCAATGCCACCAAACAGATGTTTCACTGAAAATAATAAACTAAAACTAGAACTATTTAGTAGTCTTCATTTGCTAAGCATTGAGAAGTATATTAATAATGTTTTCTAGCACTTATTGCAGGAAAGAAATGGATATCCTCTCATTCACAGTAACCGGTCACTGGTTGTGATTGCTGTATGTCTCCTGCTATATAACATGGAAAAGATAAAGAAATAACATTGCATAGACCAGATTGCTCATGGATATAATGCAGCTAACTCCAAGCATTAAATAGCCAAAACTAACATCAGTGGTAGGATAGTTTTGCTGAGGGACAACAGATGCTACTTATAGCATTTGGCTCTGTGTGGTGAAGCAAAAGCGCAATAGACAACTGCTCGCTAGGTCAATCCCCAATAGAAAATAAATACTTTGCGTAGTTTCTCTGAACATCCTAGGTGCAAAGAGAACAAAGTAAGAAAAGATAGAGGCAGTGACTCTATCCAGAAAGCAAAGATGCTTAAGCCATTGTGTATTCTCATCGCTCAAAAACATTGCAGTGGTAGGTGAATCAGTGGTGCATTCAATTTCTTTAACGCTGTTTTCCTTTTGTAAATCAGGCTCTGATTACCCATAATAATAACCATGCCATCAACGGAAATATGATATACATAATCTCAGTAGCCCAAAACGGCCTATTGATCGTATACATATCACGTTTTGGGTGGTTAACGTTTATTGGATCAGGAAATGCTCAGAAACTAATCAGCGTGGAATTTAGATTTTGATCACGACAAGAAGGCCAGAGGGTTCCGACTCAGGGCAAGGTCATACACAACCAACCGCATAACCACCACAGTAAATGGATAATATTAACTCAACAATAGCGGCCGCCCCCATTCCACAATTCCGCCACAATACATGAGAGGAGAGTCTTGCCGCGATTCAACCAGAATGTAGCAAGCGACTCTTGACGAGAAACCCAAGGGCCGGATTGAATCCACCGGCTCTCACTGGTACGGATATCGCCGCTGCAGATCCTTGCGCAACGAAGCAAAGCTACCAAATTCAGGAGATCTGAGAGGAGGCGATGGGGGCGCTCACTGGTGTGGTTCCACTTGACGGCGTTGACGGGGTTGCCGGGCGCGGGGGTGTATGCGAGGACGCAGGGGTCGCCGGACTCCACCGTGACGTCGAAGAGCTTCACCGTGTCGCCGCCGCACGTCGCCAGCAGCGGCGCCGCCGGATCCACGAACCCCATCGGGCCACGGGCGGCGACGGCTCGCGGATTTAGGGTTCGGGAGGGAGGGAGGGCGACGGGGTGGGGTTTGGAGGTGCGGCGGCGGCGGAGCAGGAGGAGGAGGAGAGATTTGAAAATTGAAATGGGTTTGGAGTGTTCTTTTCTTGTTTGTTCGGTTGGGAGTGGAACGGCTGGTGACGTTGGGAGAGGAAGACAAGAGCGGGCGCGGGCCCGCCCCGGCCGGCTGATCTGCTCGCTTGTGTGCACTGCAAGGATCCCCGGCTGCTGCAACTGTGGGCCCTACTTGTTCGTGCACTTTTTCCTTTTGAAAATTGCCAGCTGCCCTTTATATCCATAGTTTTTTTAAAAAAAGAGCTGCCTTGTTGAACTATTTTCTTCAAGCAATGTGGAACCTCTGGATGCACAGTACTATTATCACATCACTTTTGTCAAAACAGATTTGCCAAAAGTAAATACATACACCGTAGCAAATAAAGATAATAGTAGTACAAGAGAAATGAAATGAATAAGTTAATTCACTGCTCCTTTCATTCTGAATTATAATTTATTTTAGTTTTAGTCTAAGCAATACTTACTAATTTAACCAAGTTTTAAAAAAATACGTCAACATCTACAACATCAAAAAAAATGCAATCAAGACATATATCACAAATTCAATGTTAAAATTGACTAAAGCGGACCATAATTTAGAATTGATGGAGTAAAATGTATAAGGGGCAAACACTTTCTAATGTCAAGTAGTCATGTAACTCAATGAATACAAATAAGAAACACAGTTTGATGGAATATGGAAAGACACTTACCCTATTACGTTTGGGGCAACCTTAGGCCCATTATGTTACAAGAATATAATGGTTTTTCTTTTTATTTCCTCAATATATCTATTTTTATATCTATATCTATATATTATATTTTTACTATATAAGGATACAAAACAATTAAAAACCTCCCTACCTTAAAAAATTTTCGCGTACCTCTCACACGGTGACCCACTGAGAGCAAGCGTTGCAGGCTCGATAACGGCGCTGCCGCTGCCAAGCCACAAGATACTAGGCCCGAGTGGGCCCTCGCGCCATCCCCACCGAACCCCTCCCTGAAAACCTAGCCTGAGGCCGCGCCGGCCTCGACCCCTTCCCCATGAAGCCTCCGTCTCCGCCGTCTTCCCCCGGCGCGCTCGCACAGCGGGAGGCCGCGGAGCGGAGTCCTTCTCCAACTGCGGCTCCTCCGACAACAACGACGACAAGGACGACAACGGCAGGGCTGAGTCAAAGGGCGAGCAGGCCGCGGCGGGGTTCATCACGGGTCTGTTCGAGCGGGACGCCACGCTGCGGGGCCACTACGAGCGAGGCTGGGAGGAGGGGCAGTTCGCGTGCATGGCAAGCGTCGGAGGCACGAGGAAGCTGGGGTGGCAGTTCAGGGCCGCGTCGCGCTGGTGCAGCATGCTCGCGCCGCCACACGGTATAGGAGGCCCCGGGCGCACCGCGCGCTCGCCGTCGTCGTCTGCCGCGTGCTCGGTTGGGACGTCGCCCGACGGCCCAGCATGGTGATCGATCCCCGGGGCACGCTCAGGCAGGGGCTCGCTGGTGAGGCCACGGCCGATGTTCAACCGGCGAAGGTTATTGGCCTGTTGAATATTTGGAGCTCGCTGTTCAGATTTTAAGCCTTGACTGCATTCTTTATCTAATTTGCTTGCTGGTATCAGGAGAATGATGATGCTGGGGACGACAATGACTCTTCGGGTGATGAGGATGAAGAAGAGGTGACACTTGTTATATGGTTATTGTGATCATTGGTCTGTTGATTTCATTTGGTTGATGATTTTATTAGGATGGTAATTTGGGAATTGGTGAGAGCTAGCTCTTCAAATGATGATTACGCAACAGTTGGCTGCAGAGTGGTTGAATGCTTGTTGATTGTGGATGTGATTTGTGGTTAGCAAATCTGATTGGATTGTTGTTGTCAGGAAGAAATTGAGAAAGAGAATGGACACCCAAGTGCCGATGGTGACGAAAAGGACAACGAACTAGAGAACAGTGCCGACTCTACTGAAAAGGTTTGTTCTGGCAGTTCTAATTATGTGCTACAAAAATATATGCTCTCCTGTGCAATGTGCATTTATTCCACTGTTCCCAAGTCTTTAGTTTCATATATGACCTGTCTCCTATTGTCTTTACTGTTACTTTTGTGGTATCATTATCCCTGTGGCATGCAAATTAAACAGTATCGTTGATCAGGCTCAATTTCCTCACCTCTTTTCCATCTCCAACTTTTGGAACCCTCCTTTTCATTTTGAATTTTTACTTATTTCTTTTGGTTTTTGTTTAAGGATAGATGTAAGATTCTTCAATAATCAGATTGTGTTTGGTCCCTGGCACAAATGAAAAGCCAACATAACACAAATAGTAAAACTTGTTCCTGTAGTGTGATATAGTGTACAGGCACTTTGCTGCTGCTGTTGTACACGCACAATCTATTGTGCAGTGCTGCTGTTGCCGTCGCCTCACCCGCACACAGCCACACACGTGCCTCAAGTGAAGGGGCGTAAAACATACTCAATCCATCCCACAAAAATTATTCATTTGGAAAATTTCAGATATATTATTAATTAATTATAGCAGTTGTGATTGAAGAACGTGCTATTTATTTAGTTTTCTAGATCCTTAATAAATGCAAATGCCTTGAAACCAAGAAAAGTAACATCTATTTAAGCATTTGATTGGCTCCATGCCCTTCTCTATGCAATTATTTCTTAATATTTGATATTGCTTTAATTAGATGGACTTTACTACAATCTAAAAAGAACACTCTTTATGGGATAAAATTTGAATACTAAACGAACAATCTTTGTGGGATGGAAGCAGTACCAGCCGCCAGCCATTGCATGTAGTTTGCCTCGCGGCCATCGTCGCACTGCATTTGCTACTGCATGTATAGCATGTTTTTTATACTTATCATATATGTTATACTAACAAATATGTCCGTGCGTTGAAACAGGAAAAAAAATCCTTTCATACCCCTCGTCCAACAAATATGGTCCAAAACTTAAGTGATAACTTGACCTATGACCTACATTGGTTATTACCAAAATGGACTTCAAATTTATGTGTAAAAATGGACTTCAAATTTATGTGTAGACATGCAGATTATAATTTTAAGAAATAATCATCAAAATAGTAGTGTATTACTTAGTATCAAATTATAACTTTAACCACAAACATTATTTTGGTTTAACTCAAATTGCGCAAATAATAAAGAAAAAAAGGTAAAGGAAATAGGTCCGTGAGGTTCCATTTTAATTTGGGGCAGACTTAATGTAGACCATCTCATCACATTATTGCCAACATTAACTTAAATTATGAATTTCATAATCATCACAAAAATTAAGGTGTAAAAGAATATTAGTTGACGCATTTGATCTCTTCAATTTCGTAGAATTTTGTCATCCGAGCTTAACTTGACAAACTATATTGAATAAACATGCTGCTTGCCAATAGATCCATATTCGGGACTCCTTGTCACCTTGATTTACTCATCTAGCTTGCATATATACTTGCACAAAGACAGATGGAATCTACTTATTAGTAGGCAGAAGAAATTGATGTTTCGCTTGTTCGCATGAATTAAATTAAGACGGGACAAACCAAGCAGTGGGTCCCATGCTCCAATAAAGGTCAACGGAGAACAAGCTTCATCCTGGTCCACCCATGCCATTCAATTTTCACATATATGATATATCACAGCCAAGCGGCCATAGCGCCCTCCATGCTAACATGGGTATGCTCTCGTGCCTACAATTTTCTTCATTTTGCAGACCTTGTGCCGCTTATCCTGGTCCACCCACTACAGGAAAACGGCTAACTTCCGACGGCCAGAATAAAATTTCGACGGTCCCGTCGGAAGTTAATTAACTTCCGACGGCTATCAAGAGAGCCGTCGGAAGTTTACTAACTTCCGACGGCCGCAGAGCAAACCGTCGGAAGTTTTTTAACTTCCGACGGCTTAGGGCGTGCCGTCGGAAGTTAGGTGCCACGCCGTTACACCCGGGCCGGGCTGTAAGCATCTAGGCCCTTAAGGTATGTTTCGGTGATTAATGACAACCATTATTGTGACTAATGAGTTTGTGCAGATTTTTAGATCATTATCGCTCATTTGGTTATATGTCAAAAGAGGCCCCTAATTTTCATTATTCAAAAAGGCGATCTCGGCATTCAACTCAATAATATGTCAAGACTAAGAATCTTTCTAGTCCTAAGTGTCATAAGGTTGAGAAAGACACTTAGGTTAGTATAGGTTTTATAGTTTTGTAGTGATCGCACTATTAAGAGGGGTTTAGGCTTAGTAACTTGAGCATGGACATGGTCATTTGAAAATGGATGCACACAATGGTCACTCAAGTTTCTAGAAGCTCAAATAAGTGGTTCTCAACTTATATCTCAAGAAATATTTGGATTTCATTCAAGACTCAAGTCAGAAAAGGCAAAATCAGAAAAATCCTATTCACCGGTTTAACCGATGCTTCAACTCTTCTATACGTCGGTTGAACAAGGTCACCAGAGTTTGACAAGTCAATTCACCGGTTCAACCGATGATATTTGAAAAAGGTCGTCGGTGCAGTTGTCCAGAGACTTTGTTTTTCAGTTGATCAGCGGACAGCTACACTCACCGGTTAAACCGACGATATTTGAAATTGGACGTCGGTGCAGTTGTCCAGAGACTTGGTGTTTCAGTTGATCAGTGGATGACTACACTCACCGGTTAAACCGATGTCACGTCGGTTAATCTTCCCAAACAGTAACGGCTAGTTTTCAGAAGGGGAGTTTACATTCACCGGTTAAAACGACGATGACTATTGGAGGGACGTCGGATTAACCGGCGCTACGTAGTTTTCTGGCAGCTTTTTCTCCAACGGCTCTATTCGTGTGAGCTGCCCATATATACCCCTCCAATGAGTCATTCTACTACTCTTGACACCAGGAAACACCCAAACACACATACTATAGTCAAGAGCCATCTTGAGCTTCAACATTTCATACACTTGTTCATTCAATCATTCAAGAAGCAAGATTAAGGACTTGAGTAGAGAGAAGCTTGTGTGCATCCATTCTTGGTGATTGGTTCTTGCTCAAGTGAAGGCCTTAGCTTGTTACTCTTGGTGATTGGCATCACCTAGGCGATCTTGGTGATCGAGGTGATTCTCGCGGAGCTTGCCAAGGATTGTGGAAGCCCGGAGAAGAGATTTGTACGTGGCTTGATCTCCACCACACCGGGATGGTGAACGGAGACTCTTAGTGAGCGCCCTCGTCTTGGTGACTTGGGAGGTGACAATACTCTTTGTGAGTGTCACAACGTGGATTAGGGGTGTGTGCCAACACATCGATACCACGGGAAAAAAATCCGGTTGTCCCTTGTCCACTTTACTTATTCAAGCATTATCTTTCATGCAATTCATTCATGTGCTTGATTTAGGAATCACTAGTTAGCTCTACCTTGCTAGGCTTTATCTCTTTTTATCTTATCTAGCTTGTGTAGTTTTTTTTGGTTATCCGGTTGGTGAATTGGAGCCTTTCTAGTTTTGCATAGGTTAAGATTGCTTTATCTTGTTTTAGAAATTGAAAAAGGCCCAATTCACCCCCTCTTGGTCCATCGATCCTTTCAATTGGTATCAGAGCCTCGTTGCTCATTTGGATCATTAGGCTTCACCGCCTAGAGCTATGGCCAAGATGGGTGGTTCGCCGCCTCACTTCGAGGGCAAGAACTTTGTCTATTGGAAAGTTCGTATGGCCGCATACCTTGATGCGATTGCCCCCGAAGTATGGTTGGCAACTAAAGTCGGGTTCACCGGAGATCCCACCCCCGACCAATTAAAATGGAATGCTAGAGCTAGAAATGCAATTTTCGAAGCTATTAGTGAGGAGGTCTTTGTTAGAGTAAATGGCATGGACCTAGCAAGTGATATTTGGAAGGAGCTCATTGAAATTCATGAAGGTTCCACCAAAGTTCGTGAGCAAAAATATCACTTGTTTAGAGCTAAGTATGATTCCTTCAAAATGCTAGCTCATGAAATTGCAATGATATGTATTCTCGCTTGAATGTCATTGTCAAGGATATTAATGCACTTGAAATATCCAAAATTGACAGTGCATCCATCAATCGCAAGATCCTCATGCTCCTCCCGAAGCCCAAGTATAACATTATCAATGCTATGCTTCAAAAGGAGGATCTCGCCACAATGGAAGTAGGAGAACTTGTGGGCGAAATTCGCGCTCATGAAATGAGCATTCTTGGTATGTCCGAAGAGCCAACATCAAGCAAGTCAATTACTCTAAAGACCAAGACAAACAAATCCCGCAAGCTCAAAATGGTCAAACAAGACTCAAGCTCAAGCAATGAAGAAGATGATCATCATGAGAGCTCATCCGATGTTGAAGATGATGGAGAACTTGCTCTCATGATGAGAAAGTTCACACGCTTGAATGAGAAGATCAATAAGAAGGGCTTCAAGTTTGACTCCAGGAAGGAAATGTTCCGGCCAATGGATGTCAAGAACAAGATTTGCTACAATTGTGGCGAAAAAGGACACATCCGTCCAAATTGCCCCAAGCCGGACAAAAGAAGCAAGGACAACAAGAGTAAGCATCGCCATGATTCAAGCGATGATGAAGAAGAGGAGAGGAAGAACAAAAACAAGAGATTTGGGAAGAAGAAGACCCATGACAAGAAGATCAAGCTCTTCCCAAAAAAGAAAGGGCATACCAAGAAAAGTTTCTTGGTGGAGAAACAAGAGTGGGTGACCGATGTCTCATCAAGCGAAGACTCAAGTGATGAAGAAGACATTGTCACCATCGCCCTCACCAATGAAGAACCATCTCTACCTCCGCCTCCTATGTACCTCATGGCAAAAGGTAACACCAAGGTATGTGAGGTAGATAGTGAAGATGATAGTGATGAAGAGCTTGATCCAAATGAATTTACTAACCTCATCAATGAGTATACATCCGTCATTAAGAGGGAAAAGGGCAAAGTCAAAATTCTTGAGAGCACTCATGCCAAGTTAGAGCTTGCCCACTCCGACTTACTTAGTAAGTACAATGACTTGCTCAAAAAGCACAATGAGTCACTTGTACTTGCTAAGCAAGTTGAAGAGAGCCACAAAAAGCTCAAACAAGAGCATAGGGAGTTGGCTCACAAGTATCAAGAACTTGAATTTGCTTATGAAGTAATTGACCCAAGTCTTGAGAAAGTTGTTCATGAAAAGGTCAATGCTTCTACTTCATGTGATGACCTACTCATTGATGCATATGCCACTAATGTTGTGCCCAAGCTTGCTTCTTCTAGGGAAAAGGAATTGATGGATCAAGTGGCAAGCCTCAGGAGTAGTGTGGAGAAACTCTCAAAGGGAGAATACATCCACAAGGAGATTCTCTTCAACAATGCCCGTGACTATGGTAAGAGAGGTCTTGGTTCATTTCCGGAGCCAAACATGGCTACAACTCCTTCTCCGGAGATCAAGACAAGCTTCATCAAGGAAGATGGCTCATATTGCCAACATTGCCAAGTCACCGGGCACCACACTAGGGAGTGCACTTTACCATCACGTCCTCTTCCTAAATTACCCAAGAATTACTCATCAATGTTCCAAAATAATCATTTTCTCTTGAGTAAAGTGAAGGGCAAGGTGAAGGCCAAGTTCATTGGCAAAATTGGTAAGGAGTCGAAGAAGGAGCTCCCCAAGCAACTTTGGGTCCCAAGAGCTCTTGTCACACATGTGCAAGGCCCAAAGCTTGTTTGGGTTCCTAAAACTCAAAAATGAATTCTCATGTGTGTAGGTGAACTACAAAGCCGATGGAAAACATTGGGTACTTGATAGCGGTTGCTCTCAACACATGACCGGCAATGATAGCATGTTCACCTCACTTGAAGACCCCGGCGATCATGAACATGTCACCTATGGTGATAACTCAAAGGGGAAAGTCTTAGGTTTGGGTAGAATTGCAATTTCAAAAGATTTATCCATCTCAAATGTTTTGTTTGTAGAAGCACTTAGTTTTAATCTCATCTCTATTGCACAATTATGTGACCTTGGACTAACGTGTGCCTTTGACAAGAATGGTGTTGTAGTGACTCATGAAAAAGACAAGTCATTGGTATTCACGGGGTTTAGGCATGGCAATATCTATTTGGTGGATTTCTCTACAAAGCAAACAAGCACCATGACTTGCCTCTTCACCAAGTCGTCTCTTGGGTGGCTTTGGCATAGAAGAATTGCTCATATTGGCATGAGCAACCTTAAGAAAGCCCACAAGAGAGGGATGATCACCGGCATAAAGGATGTCACTTTTGACAAGAACAAGCTATGCAAAGCATGTCAAGCCGGGAAGCAAGTTGCAACTCATCATCCTATCAAGACGATGTTGTCTACCTCCAAGCCGATCGAGCTACTACACATGGATCTCTTTGGTCCAACTTCATACAAGAGCATTGGTGGTAACCTCTATTGCCTAGTAATCGTTGATGATTTTTCACGTTACACTTGGGTCATGTTTCTAGGCGATAAGGGTGAAACTCCGGAAATCTTCAAGTCATTTGCAAGAAAAGCTCAAAGGGAATACAATTCCCCAATCGTGAAGATCCGGAGTGACAACGGCACCGAGTTCAAAAATATGAAGATTGAAGATTGGTGCGATGAAGAAGGAGTCAAACATGAGTTTTCCGCCACCTACACGCCTCAACAAAATGGTGTGGTGGAAAGAAAGAACAAGACACTCATCACCCTAGCAAGAGCAATGTTGGATGATTATGGCACGTCCGAGAAGTTTTGGGCGGAAGCAATCAACACGGCGTGTCATGCATCCAACCGAGTGTATCCTCACCGACTCCTCAAGAAAACTCCATATGAGCTCATCACCGGGAGGAAACCAAATATATCATACTTTCGAGTCTTTGGTTGCAAATGCTTCATTTATAAGAAGAAAAGGCTCGGTAAGTTTGAAAGTAGATGTGATGAAGGTTTCTTTCTTGGTTATGCATCAAACTCCAAAGCATATAGAGTATTCAATCAAACCTCCGGGTTAGTTGAAGAAACATGTGATGTGGAGTTTGATGAATCTAATGGCTCCCAAGAGGAGGTTGTTGGCTATGAAAATGTAGGGGATGAAGAGATTGAAGAAGCCTTAAAGAAGATGTCCATTGGGGATATCAAGCCGGAAGAGGTGCATGAAGACAATGATCAAGGGGGAGGAACTTCCTCATCTTTGCCAAACACCTCCACGGCACCCCAAGTGAATGAAGATCAAGATAAAGTTGATCCACTACCTCAAGAAAATGTGTCAACGCCAACACCCCAAATCCAAGAACAAGAAGAGCAAAATGTTCCACCACAAGCACAAGTCACTCATGATCCACCCCAACAAGCATCCATGCAAATACCGCTAGTGAAGCATGGTCGCATCTCCAAGGATCATCCAATCGGTCAAATCATTGGTAGTCCTTCCAAAGGAGTAAGAACTCGCTCTAAGTATGCTTCATTTTGCGAACATCACTCGTTTGTTTCTTGTATTGAACCCACTAGCATAGAGGAAGCACTTGAGGACTCGGATTGGGTGATGGCCATGCAAGAAGAGTTGAACAATTTCACCCGCAATGAAGTATGGGTCCTCGAAGCTCCTCCGAAAGACAAGAACATTATCGGCACAAAGTGGGTCTTTCGAAACAAGCAAGATGAACATGGGGTGGTGGTACGCAACAAAGCAAGACTTGTGGCAAAAGGGTTTTCTCAAGTCGAAGGTTTGGATTTTGGTGAAACTTTTGCTCCGGTCGCAAGACTTGAAGCTATCCGCATTCTTCTTGCTTACTCTTCACATCATAATATTAAGTTATATCAAATGGATGTGAAAAGTGCCTTCTTAAATGGCTTTATTAACGAACTTGTTTATGTTGAGCAACCTCCCGGGTTTGAAGATCTGAGGAATCCTAACCATGTTTATAGGTTGCACAAGGCACTCTACGGACTCAAACAAGCTCCAAGGGCTTGGTATGAGAGGCTTCGTGACTTCCTAATCATGCAAGGTTTCAAGATCGGGAGGGTGGACACCACTTTGTTCACAAAAGACGTCAACGGGGATCTTTTCATTTGTCAAATTTATGTTGACGATATTATCTTTGGCTCAACTAATGATTTACTAAGCCATGAGTTTGCTACCATGATGTCTAGGGAATTCGAGATGTCCATGATTGGCGAATTGACTTTCTTCCTTGGTTTTCAAGTCAAACAAATGAAAGAAGTAACATTCATCTATCAAGAAAAATATACTAGAGATATCTTGAAGAAGTTCAAGATGGATGAATGCAAGCCAATTAAGACTCCTATGGCTACAAATGGGCATCTCGACTTGGATGTGGACGGTAAACCTGTTGATCAATCTCTCTATCGTTCTATGATAGGGTCTTTGCTTTACCTTACCGCATCTAGGCCCGATATAATGTTTAGTGTGTGCTTGTGTGCCCGTTTTCAAGCTAACCCTAAGGAATCACATCTTTCGGCTGTGAATAGGATCCTTCGGTATCTCAAGCACACCCCTAGCATAGGATTGTGGTACCCCAAAGGCGCTAGCTTAGATCTCTTGGGATACTCGGATTCGGATTTTGCCGGAAGCCGTGTCGATCGCAAGAGTACCTCCGGGGGTTGCCACTTGCTTGGGCGTTCTCTATTTTCTTGGTCGAGTAAGAAGCAAAATTCCGTGGCTTTGTCCACCGCGGAAGCGGAATATATAGCAGCCGGTGCATGTTGTGCCCAAATTCTATATATGAAGCAAACCCTTTTGGACTTTGGTGTGAAACTAGGAAGAATATCACTCCTTTGTGACAATGAAAGTGCCGTAAAAATTGCCAAGAATACGGTTCAACACTCTCGCACAAAGCACATTGATATTCGCCATCACTTCTTGCGTGATCACGAAGCCAAGGGGGACATTTCCCTTCAAGGTGTGAGATCCGAGGAGCAATTGGCGGACATTTTCACAAAACCTTTAGACGAGAGTACCTTTGTTAGGCTAAGAAATGAGCTAAATGTGTTAGATGCGGCAAACGTCATGTAAGTTGCCATGTCATATAGAAAAATGCATACATATAGGACACTTGTCTAACCATGGTAAGATAGTGATGAGCAAGGGTTTAGCTAGAGGTGGTGGTCCACTTGTTTTTCCTCTACGCTTGTAGAAAGGCTCGTCATGATGAAGCTTTCCGTGGGATCAAACTTGACAAGTAGATTGTAAATTCTCGCCATGCATTTGCTTGACATATAGTTGTGCACTTCATGTTTAACTTTCCTTCGCATGTGGTTGTTGTTTGCATTATCATTGCATGCGTAAGGGTCACAAAGGAGATCACTTGATGAAAATGAGACTTGTTTTACGTGCAAGATCTTAATTCATGAGAAGTGAAAAGAGTAAAGTGTTAGGTGCGTTATTGCCTAGTGAGCAATGTCATGGTGAGTTTGAAGCCTTCCTCCTTCAATATTCCTATGACATGGCTCATACATTTTAATTTGGAGCTTTGTCTCTCTTGCGACTTTCTCTTGATTTTGAAAAGAAAAACTATTTAAGTTATTAAGCTATCCTATTTTGAGAGGTAAAGTCGCCTATGCAAGTCCATTAACTTGAGTTTAGTTGAATCTTATAAGTTCATTGGACCTAGCATAGAAAAGTGAGCTGAGAGAGGGTTTTTGGGTTCACCGGTTAAACCGACGTTCAATGGATCTATACCCATCGGTTTAACCGGCGTTACTAAGTGTCAGTTTCAGCTCAGCCATTTCAGGCGTTCAACCGGTGTATACAAAGTTCGCAGCATCGGATCAACCGGTGAACAGATCACAAATTTAACCAGAAAATCAACTGTTATTTGCATCGTTCAACCGACGAGTTCATTTGTGCAAGCATCGGTTCAACCGGTGTACAGATGCAGATTTGGCAGAGTCCCTGGTAAACTACACCGACGCAATCAACCGGTGTTCAAAACCTAAGCGTCGGATCAACCGGCGATAAGAAAAACTGCGGGGTCCACATGTCATATTACTCTCTTGCCCGCTTGCGTCCCCTCACGCGCTTTCGATTTCCGCTCGACCGCTCGCCTTCGCCGTCTCCTACACACCTCCGCCGCCCGCTCGCCGTCCGTGCGCCGCCGTCCGCCGCCATCTGTCGCCGTCAGCCGCCACTTGCACATCCTCCGCGCCGTCCGTCGCCCTCTTGCCGCCTTGCACCACCGCTCTGCTCATCGCCGCCCGAGCATTCTCGCGCATTCCCGCGCGCATTGCCGCCGTTGCAGCACCGCCCGTACACGCCCGCTCTCCACCGCGTCGCCGCCGCCACCCGTACACTTCCTGCACTGCGCCCCTGCGCAGCCCCGGCGCCGCAGCCACCACCTCCCACGTCACCGCCTGCGCCCACGCCGCCCACGCTCCACCGTGCCATCACACTGCACCTCCACCGAGCCACTGCACACGCACATTGCACCGCTCTCGCGCATTCACGCCGCGCTCCCTTTTGCTCGCCGCATTCACGCCGCGCCGCCGCATTCCTTGTTTCTGTCGGTTGTCGTGATGGGTCGTGACAAGAGGAAAGGGAAGGAGATCGTGGTCGAGGAGCCCGCTCGCAAGCGGACTCGCGCAGCGAGAGAGGCCGAGAGGGCCGAGATGGTGGCTAAGGCCGCCGAGGAGCAGGCATCAGGCCGTGCTCGTCCGTTTGCTATCCGGGACACGCCAGCCAGGGGCAGAGGCAGAGGCAGAGGGATGGGCAGAGTCCGTGGTGCTAGGGCCACCAGAGCCGCAGCAGCAGCAGCAGAGTCAGAGCAGTCACCTTCAGCGGCAGAGTCCGATTCAGATTCAGAGACAGAGTAGTCTGAGCAGTCTCAGGGGCAGGATACACAGCAGTCACCAGCTCTACGACGTTCTGGCCGCACCCGGCAGACGTCCCCCGTAGAGGAGACTTCACCAGTGACCGAGCGTCGCACCGGACCGAGGACGCGAGGAGGCCACCAGCCACAGGAGCCTCGCAGGTCCACCGCAGCAGCAGCTGCAGCTCGTCGAGCCGAGGCCCTAGCGGCCGAGCGCGCAGTGTTCCGCATGGACACTGTCGTGCGTCTGGAGCCAGGCGTGCTGCTCCAGAACTTGACCAAGGCCAATGCGGCAAAGGTCAAGAGGCTCAGGTGGAGTGTACAGGAGGAGGAGTGGTTCCCGGTGACCCGTGACAGCAGGGTCGATCGCAGATTCTGGACACTCCTTCAGGCCAGTTTCTACGAGACCTATCAGAGGCGGGGCCACAGGATCTTTCCTCACAGAGTACTAGACTGGGTTTCACTGAGGACAGCTGCAGGGGGAGCCGATGTCAGGGAGCACTTTGATCACTTCAGGGGTCTGCCCAGGTTGCTCTCGATTGAGAGGAACAGATACATTGAGGATTGGGTCAGGGTTTTCTATGCCACAGCTTGGATAGCCCCAGAGCGCAGAGCTGTTCACTTTATGTTTGGAGGGCAGGTATTTGGTTTGTCCAGAGCGACACTTGCAGGGATTCTAGGAGTTGACCTTGTTGACGTCTCTTTGCACGAGATGGTCTACGGTGATGCAGATCCACCTCGCAGGGCCATGATTGGCGGGATTGCACCTTCTCACGAGGCGATCTCTCAGTGCTTCCGCCAGCCCTTTCCAGCCTCCTACGCCAGAGTCCCCAGTCTGCTGACCCCCGAGGCATACGCTGTTCACATGGCACTCCGGAGGACTTTGCTCCCGAGGAGTGGCTACCCAGAGGGGTTCACAGGTCTGCAGCAGCTGCTACTTCTTCACATACTCACTCATGAGCCATTTGACATAGTTGACTTTATCTTGGCTGAGATTGAGGATG
Source organism: Panicum hallii (assembly GCF_002211085.1). Classification (NCBI taxonomy): domain Eukaryota; kingdom Viridiplantae; phylum Streptophyta; class Magnoliopsida; order Poales; family Poaceae; genus Panicum; species Panicum hallii. Next base: position 24,208,324 of record NC_038043.1, on the reverse strand, counting down.
TCATCACTGATGGGATGAGGGTCGTGCGTCAGTTTCCATATGCTCACTGGATCAGTTTTATCTGCTCTATGATTGTGCCAGCTGAGTCACCAGTCAGCGCAGTATACCGCCAGGACGAGGTTCCATGATTCCCGGTCTACCGTCCGACAGCTCCTTCGGACCGGAGGAGAGGCAGGCAGGCTGATAGAGCTGCCATGGCACGGCTGTCACCTGAGGTACAGGCACGTGTAGCACAGGAGGATGAGGCACTGCTAGCCGCAGAGGCACAGCTTCCCGGAGGAGATGATGAGATTCATTGGTCAGACCTAGAGTCAGACTCCTCCGAGGACGAGGAGTACTTCCCTGCACCTGCTCCAGCGAGTCATGATCACGAGGCAGGAGGTTCCGGAGAGCCAGCTCCAGTGACAGCTGCTGCTACTACTGTCTCAGAGTCACAGGTGTCTCAGCCGTCTGAGCTCACCGCACTTCTGCAGCAGCTGGTCACACAGCAGAGAGAGGACCGTCGCGCTCAGGAGGAGGCCAGGAGAGCCCACGAGGCCCAGCTTGCAGAGATACAGAGAGAGGCCGCCCGAGAGCGAGCTGCTACAGAGGAGCGTTTTGTCGGCCTCATTGACCGAGTATCTCAGAGGACAGACGCTCAGTTTCAGCAGATGCAGCAGGGCATGATGGCGATGTTCGGGATGATTTCACAGCTATATTCTCACACCGGACTCGCCCCACAGCAGCCAGGACAGTCAGGCCTTCAGGGCGTCGGAGCACCACCACTTGCAGTTACACCAGCTCCGACCTCCACTGCTCCAGCTTCTTCCGCGACCCCGGAGATCATGTTCTCATTGTCAGCACTACTTGGGTCTGCGAGTCGTCCTCTCTTCTCTCCGCTGCCTGCGACCTCACTCTTCCAGGAGTCACCCTCAGCAGTGCAGTCAGTTGGCCTCCCCGTCGTACCACAGCCACTACCTTCAGGGGGAGGCGGAGAGGTGTCCTTAGTTCAGCAGTCGTCACAGCCGGCAGCATCAGCTCTTACTACTTCAGATGTTGACACATCCTCTGCTGAGCCGGCTACTACCTCCACGGATCCTCTCCCCGGCAGTGCTAGCACCAGAGCCTCGACGACAGCTACACCTCCAGTCAGCTCAGCACCTGCCGGCAGCTCAGATCAGCAGCTCCCTTCCGTCACCGAGGATCCTCCGTCCGATGACGACGACGACGACGATGACCCAGATCGCTTTCTTGCAGTACCTCGTCAGCTGGACCCGTAGATCACTCCTTTTTGGGCTTTGATGCCAAAGGGGGAGAGGGAGTGAGAGTCAGGGGGAGGGTAGCATTAGAGAGAGTTCGTGATCAGGACTTTGTTGTTTCTTATTGTATTATATATTGTATTATACTTGGTTTTAGTTCATGGATATGTACATTTGTCATTTGAGCATGCTGAGCTTTTGAGACATATCTATGGATTTCGTTTGAGCGATTGAGCTCTTTGGTTCTTTTCTTTCGAGTTTGCTTGTGTTTATTCTTGCCATATCTTTCTAGCTCTCTCGTTATTTATGTCTGTGTTGTCATCAATCACCAAAAAGGGGGAGATTGTAAGCATCTAGGCCCTTAAGGTATGTTTCGGTGATTAATGACAACCATTATTGTGACTAATGAGTTTGTGCAGATTTTTAGATCATTATCGCTCATTTGGTTATATGTCAAAAGAGGCCCCTAATTTTCATTATTCAAAAAGGCGATCTCGGCATTCAACTCAATAATATGTCAAGACTAAGGATCTTTCTAGTCCTAAGTGTCATAAGGTTGAGAAGGACACTTAGGTTAGTATAGGTTTTATAGTTTTGTAGTGATCGCACTATTAAGAGGGGTTTAGGCTTAGTAACTTGAGCATGGACATGGTCATTTGAAAATGGATGCACACAATGGTCACTCAAGTTTCTAGAAGCTCAAATAAGTGGTTCTCAACTTATATCTCAAGAAATATTTGGATTTCATTCAAGACTCAAGTCAGAAAAGGCAAAATCAGAAAAATCCTATTCACCGGTTTAACCGATGCTTCAACTCTTCTATACGTCGGTTGAACAAGGTCACCAGAGTTTGACAAGTCAATTCACCGGTTCAACCGATGATATTTGAAAAAGGTCGTCGGTGCAGTTGTCCAGAGACTTTGTTTTTCAGTTGATCAGCGGACAGCTACACTCACCGGTTAAACCGACGATATTTGAAATTGGACGTCGGTGCAGTTGTCCAGAGACTTGGTGTTTCAGTTGATCAGTGGATGACTACACTCACCGGTTAAACCGATGTCACGTCGGTTAATCTTCCCAAACAGTAACGGCTAGTTTTCAGAAGGGGAGTTTACATTCACCGGTTAAAACGACGATGACTATTGGAGGGACGTCGGATTAACCGGCGCTACGCAGTTTTCTGGCAGCTTTTTCTCCAACGGCTCTATTCGTGTGAGCTGCCCATATATACCCCTCCAATGAGTCATTCTACTACTCTTGACACCAGGAAACACCCAAACACACATACTATAGTCAAGAGCCACCTTGAGCTTCAACATTTCATACACTTCATACACTTGTTCATTCAATCATTCAAGAAGCAAGATTAAGGACTTGAGTGGAGAGAAGCTTGTGTGCATCCATTCTTGGTGATTGGTTCTTGCTCAAGTGAAGGCCTTAGCTTGTTACTCTTGGTGATTGGCATCACCTAGGCGATCTTGGTGATCGAGGTGATTCTCGCGGAGCTTGCCAAGGATTGTGGAAGCCCGGAGAAGAGATTTGTACGTGGCTTGATCTCCACCACACCGGGATGGTGAACGGAGACTCTTAGTGAGCGCCCTCGTCTTGGTGACTTGGGAGGTGACAATACTCTTTGTGAGTGTCACAACGTGAATTAGGGGTGTCTGCCAACACATCGATACCACGGGAAAAAATCCGGTTGTCCCTTGTCCACTTTTCTTATTCAAGCATTATCTTTCATGCAATTCATTCATGTGCTTGATTTAGGAATCACTAGTTAGCTCTACCTTGCTAGGCTTTATCTCTTTTTATCTTATCTAGCTTGTGTAGTTTTTTTTGGTTATCCGGTTGGTGAATTGGAGCCTTTCTAGTTTTGCATAGGTTAAGGTTGCTTTATTTTGTTTTAGAAATTGAAAAAGGCCCAATTCACCCCCCCTCTTGGTCCATCGATCCTTTCACGGGCTCGCGTTATCTCCTGCTCTCCTCATTTTTCCCCAAATCTCAACTCCCGCCGCCGCTCCGCCGCCCATCCCCGCCGCCGCCCGTCCGCGCTGCCCCGGGCCCCGTCCGCCCCGCGCCGCCACCTCCGCCCTGGGCCGCGCGGCCGCCCGGCCTCCCGCGCCGCCGCCCGGGCCGCCCGCCGCGCCGCCCCGCGTGCGCGCCCGCCTCCGCCCCGGGCCGCGCGGCCGCCCGGCCTCCCGCGCCGCCGCCCGTCCGCGCCGCCCCCCGCGCCGCCGCCCGGGCCGCCCGCCGCGCCGTCCCCCGTCCGCGCCCGCCTCCGCCCCCGGGCCGCGCGGCCGCCCGGCCTCCCGCGCCGCCGCCCATCCGCGCCGCCCCCGGCGCCGCCGCCTGGGCCGCCCGCCGCGCCGTCCCCCGTCCGCGCCCGCCTCCGCCCCCGGGCCGCGCGGCCGCCTGGCCTCCCGCGCCGCCGCCCGTCCGCGCCGCCCCCCGGCCGGGCCGCCCGCCTCCCGCGGCGCCCGCCGCGCCGCGCCGCGCTGCCCCGCGCCACCTGCCGCAGCCCCGCCGCATTGCCGCCCGTTCCCGCCCGCCGCGCCGTCCCCCGTCCGCGCCCGCCTCCGCCCCCGGGCCGCGCGGCCGCCCGGCCTCCCGCGCCGCCGCCCGTCCGCGCCGCCCCCCGCGCCGCCGCCCGGGCAGCCCGTTCCCGCCGCCGCGCCGCCGTCCGTGCCGCGCCGCCGCTCGTTCCCGCCACCGCCCCGCCGCGCCGCCGCCCGTTCCCGCCGCCGCACCGCCGTCCGTGCTGCGCTGCCGTCCCCGCCGCATTGCCGCCCGTTCCCGCCGCCGCAGCCCGGCCGCGCCACCCGGCCCCGTCGCCGCCCGGCCGCTCCGCCCGGCCCGTCGCCGCCCGACCCCCCGCCGTCCAGGTTAGTGCAGCACCGTCGGAAGTTAAAGAAAATATTATATTTGATATGCATATTATAGTGATTAAACACTAACCGCTTAAGTTTAGTAACTAAAGCTTTATAATTATGATATATCTAATTTAAAATTAATCGCTTAAGATAACTATATTCTAACTTTGCAATTATTTAACTTAAAGTATGGGCGAGGATCGACGATGGATTTACGAAGATTGGCCTAATTTGTCGGATAAATGGATAGCTAATACGGAGGAATTTGTTAAGCGTGCTTTTGCTATGTCAAAGAATGGAAATGATGTGAGATGCCCATGTAGCCGTTGCCGTATTTGCCATTGTCAGACTAGGAAAGTTTTATCCTCACATCTAATAAAATATGGTTTCATGCCTAACTATGAGGTGTGGGTGTATCACGGTGAAGCTTTACCTCCTCAGAATGCACCAGAAGTCCCAATACCATTAGAAGTGCCGACATCACCACAAGTTCTAAGTAATGATAATGGAGAGTATGATAGAATGGATGAGATGCTTCGTGATTTAGGGGAAGATATGGAGCTCCCATCCGAGACTGAGGATCCACCCACGTCGGAGGCTAAAAAATTTTTCGAGCTCCTTAAAGCTTCAGAAGAGCCGTTGCACGAGCACACAAAAGTGACTGTCCTTTCTTTCGTGACTCGACTCATGGCTATTAAGTCCAAATTCACATTATCCCACAATTGTTACAATATGATCTTGAATTTGATTGGTGATATACTTCCGGCAAATCACAAGATGCCTAAAGATGTCTACCAGTCAAGGAAATTGTTGTCTGGGCTTGGTATGGACTACAAAAAGATAGATGTTTGTCCAAATAATTGTATGCTGTTTTGGAAAAATGATATAGATTTGAAGAAGTGTCGAAAGTGTCAAGAATCGAGGTTTGTGGAGGTTGTAAATGAAGATGGTGAAAAGGTGACTACAGAGATAGCACAAAAGCAACTTCGCTACATGCCTCTTATGCCTCGGTTGAAGCGGTTGTTTTTATCAAAGAATACTGCTAAGCACATGAGATGGCACAAAGAGAGGGTGCATGCAAACCCAGAGTTGATGGTGCACCCGTCTGATACTGATGCATGGAAAGCTTTAGATGATTTTGATCCAAATTTTGCTAGTGATGCGAGAAATGTTCGGCTGGGTTTGGCGACAGATGGTTTCTCACCTTTTAATATGACTGCATCATCATATTCTTGTTGGCCGGTATTTGCTATTCCGTACAACCTTCCACCACATCTTTGCATGAAATATGATTATATGTTCTTGTGTCTTGTAATTCCTGGTCCGGAACATCCTGGAACACGACTTCATGTGATGATGCAACCTTTAATCGATGATCTAGATAAGTTGTGGCAAGGTGTTGAGGCATATGACTGTTACAAGAAACAAAGATTTACCCTTCGAGCTGCATTTCTATGGTCGATCCATGATTTCCCGGCATATGGTATATTTGTTGGCTGGAGCTGTCATGGACTTTTGACCTGTCCGATCTGTGGTAAAGATACAGACTGTTTCCGCCTTGAGTTCGGTGGTAAGATATGTTACTTTGATTGCCACGAAATATTGTTGTGCAGGAAATGATTCCGTGGATGGCCACACGTGAGGAGGCTTATCATGCCTTATGTCACTATTGGACCACGGATGAGTTCAAAAGCATTTCCCAGAGAAATAGAGGAAATCGTGGAACTGAGTCCTATCATACCTACGGAGGTGATGGGCACTTCCGATTGGCCAAACGCATTGTAAGTGAACTCTTTGAAATGAATTCTATTAATTTCATATATTAGTACATGCTTCTTTAATTTTTTGTTGTATGTATAGGAAGTTTGCACAGGTGTAGCGCCGAGTGATATTCAGGTCTACATTGAAGGTCATAAAGGACGTGATCCTACAAATCTAGATCAGTTATGCTCTCAGGCGGCTACAGAGCGTCTGGTATATCTAATTTTACAAAATTAGCACTATCGAGTTGTCATGAAACAATCTTATATAACTGTGTGATTTTGTTATTTGAAGGCGGCATATGGTGACCAAATGATTGCTCGCCATGGAGAGGGTTATGATTGGAGAAACGCGCCTATTGATCCTGAGGCCGTTTACAGTAGTGGTGGAAAACCTCATGGCCGGTTAGATTTCTTTAAATTTCAATCTAATTTGATCTTTCAGCAAGTCTGGTATATCTAAATTTCAATCTATTTGTAGGTATCCATTATTTGAAAAAGTCATTGACTCGAGTCAGGTGCCGTCGCGTCAAAGAGCGGGATCGTCGCGGTCAGCAAGTCGCAGCACAAGTAGTGGCGACGACAGCGTGGAGGTTGTAAGGCTGCGTGAAAGAGTAAGACAACAGGAGCTACAGCAGCAGTGGTTCCAAGCTCAACTTGCACAACAGAATGCAATACTGCAGGTAAATCTTAATTGTTAAAACTTAGGTTAAGTTACATTCTTGCTGACAAATTTGATCTTTCAGCAAATAGCGAGCCAACAGAATATACAAGTGCCACCACTGGTACCTCCACCTTTTGCACAGGCCGGTTGGCCATCAGCTTCACCTCAGGTATGATAGTCAATAATTCAAATGTTAGTTCATAGTCATTGCAAAATATGGTCACTCTAAATAAATATTATCCAATTAGTTATCTTTCAAACTAATCTTGTCCATTTATCTTTTATAGCCTTTTCACACCCCACCACCTAACCTTGCGGCACCGGGAGACTCACACGTTCATCCAACATCGAATTGGGCGGATCAATTCATTGGAAGTGGCGGATCAGTTCAACCAGGTGATGGAGACGACCAAACTTAAGTGAAACATTGTTGTTCTATGAATTTGTATGAAGTTGTATGAACCAGGTGATGGAGGCGGCCAAATTTCATCGAACTTGTATGAAGTTTTTGAACTTTAATTATGAACCTCTGAACTTTAATTTCTGATCGTGAATTATAATTGTGGATGGTGAATTATAGTTGTGGATGAAATTTGATTGTATATAATGCTTGTGGTTGCTTTTGGGGCTCTAAATTGCTCTGTTTGCTGGGTGAGCTTAACTTCCGACAGTTTAACAGAAACCGTCGGAAGTTAGACGTCTCAAACTTCCGACGGCCAGGCAAACCGTCGGAAGTTAACAAACGGACGTAAGCTGCCGTTTGCCAGGCTAACTTCCGACGGTTTCACGGGCCGTCGGAAGTTTGAGAAACTTCCGACGGTTTTGTTCTAAGCCGTCGGAAGTTTAAAATTTCCGACGCCTTACAGCCGTCCAACAGACTTCCGACGGCTTAGCTCTAAACCGTCGGAAGTTAAGTAACTTCCGACGGTTTAGCGCTAACTTCCGACGGTTTAGCCGTCGGAAGTTGCGGTTTTTCCTGTAGTGACCCTACAGTGGGGGGTATGTATCCATGGCGACGATGATTTGCAGTTCCATCACCGCTGCAACGTGGAGCCTTAACCACTATTCTTCAAGGTTGATCCACCCCCACATCATATATAGTAAGTGTTCACACGACGTGGTTGTTGAGACTTGAGAGGATATGTGAGTGGGAGGAGGCAATTGAGTGGGTGCGAACGGCCTTGATAAGGAAGCGAACGGAATCTGCGTGAATTAGGTTGGAGGGAGCGTAACTGTGCAGGACACGGAGGACGGAATCAAACCGTGCACGAATCGAGAAACGAGGACACCGAGAGGCTCGTGTGGCCCCAGCTACGGATGGATCAAAAGTTAATATACTGCAGAAACGGTCCGCGTTTTGGAAATAGAATAAAGATAAAGGTTAAAGCAGCCAAATTACATAAGATCCTTTATCTATATACCCCTTAAAATATACCTCTTAAAACACATCGGTTGTTCTTTTTGAACATATACCCAATCTAATGCCTCCAGTTAGATGAATGTTTCTACATCCACACAAAACTCTACACCTAACAAACCTAAACTAACTAAATCAACCGCTCATATTCATTCTTACTCCTCCTCAATCATCACTCAGATCTAACGGCCTAGCTCGCCTGGATCATCCCCACGGTCCCTACCCTCCCCCACCATCGGACCCGCTCCCCCTCGCAAATCTAGATGCATGGTCGCGACTCCTCCTCTCCCGCGACTCCCCTTGCTTCGTGGATACGTCCGCGCTTGCTCTTCTTCATCCGGACCAACAGCGAGAGCCTCGCGATCTCTGTTAGTTGTGTGAACTCCAATCGGTCAAAGGACTGATTCCTCCGCTTCCTACGTGCCCTGATCGGGGGCACGCCTGCCGTTCATTGGTAGTGGGCCCCTCTCGCGTAGCACAATATAAAGTCAAGGGGAGCACATCGGGGCACGCCATCCAAAGATCGTCGTGCCACAGTGTCCCACAAAACCCTAGACTCGACCCGATCTAAGAGAGGCGCTGAAGCGAGGGGAGAAAGCCCACTGTGCCGTCACCGACCGTGCCGCCGTCACTTCCCCTACTCCGACTCATCAGTCACCACGGCACCGCCATCAACCTCGGTTTCACCACCAGCACCGCTGCTACCTCTTCCCCAACTTCATCTCCACCTTGTCACCACCTCAACGGCGGCGTCATGGCAGATGGCAGCAGCTACTAGCAAGGTATCTCATCACAGTTAAGATCCTTACCCACTCGATCTACTCCTGGAAGATCCAATAAACTTAATAATGGTATCAGATAGCCTACTCTAGCGAGTAGATCCGTTTGGAGAAGATTAAGAGAAAAGAAAGACACGATTTCAATCTGAATCGAAAGAAGAAACCAAACCCTAACCAAAAGGGAAGAACTCACCTCGGCCGCCGGCCGCACCACCGCCATGGGAGCACCCTAGAAGAGCTCCTCGATGGAGCCGCATGCGTGACTCAGTCGCACGCGGCGCCGGCGAGAAGGCCCACAAGGGCGCAAGAAGGCGGTGGAGGCATGACCGGCGGGACAAGCACCGAGCTGTCGCGAGGAGAGGTGCGGAGAAAGAGAAGGGGGTGCCTAGCTCGCCGGCCATGGCGCTAGTGGCCGAGCCGATGGTGCGCCGGCGTGCATCTCGCTGGCGCGAACACGGCGGCCGGACTGGCGGCACAGTGGCGTGAGGCCGCCGGCAGCGCCCTCCCGAGACGGCTGAGAAGCAAGGAAACCCTAGGGTTTGGGGGAGGCCGCACCAACCGGTTTTTTGTATCATCCGATGTCCACGCTTGGCCGTCGGATGCTCATGGACAGACCAGATGCAGGCGGGGGCTGAGAGGGAGCGGTGACTGGGCCAGATTGGCGGCCCGGCCGTCAGTTGCTGGGCTGAAGGCCCAGCCGCGAGCGAACCAAGCTGCCGGGCTGAAAGAGCCAACCGGGCGAGCTACGGCTGCTGGGCTGAGCCGAGCTAGCTGGGCGCCGACAGTGCCGGTCCGAGCCGCACGCGCCAAGCGAGCTGTGCTGCGGCTATGCTGGGCCGAGCGCGCGCCAAGCGAGCCTCGAGCAGGCCGAGCCCACACAGGAGCTGTACAGATTGCTGGGCCGCATGAAGAAGAAAGTATTTAGTTTTCTTTAATTTCAGAAGCTCTTTTTTGTTGAATTGAGTCTAGCTTTGTCTCTATTCCTTTTTGAACCAACGGGGGGCTGAAAGAGCCAACCGGGCGAGCTGCGGCTGCTGGGCTAAGCCGAGCTAGCTGGGCGCCGACAGCGCCGGTCCGAGCCGCGCCAAGTGAGCTGTGCTGCGGCTATGCTGGGCCGAGCACGCGCGCCAAGCGAGCCTCGAGCAGGCCGAGCCCACACGGGGCTGTACAGGTTGCTGGCCACATGAAGAAGAAAGTATTTAGTTTTCTTTAATTTCAGAAGCTCTTTTTTGTTGAATTGAGTCTAGCTTTATCTCTATTCCTTTTTGAACCAACGGGATAACTTGTTTAGAGAGTAGATGAGTACTAAGAAATGCTTCTGAACAAGTATGTTTCAAGTTTTTTATGTTTCCACTGCTATGAGATTTATGATTGTTTTTCTAATTAAATTAAACCAACGGGACAATTTAATTGGAAGAGTAGTCATATTTTATTCAAGTTAATTATGATATTGTTATTTTCTAACCAATGTTGATAATAGTAGTATTATAAGTTTTATTCATGAGTTTTCCATGTATTATTCCTATTTCTGCCCTTCCGTGAAGCAAGAATTCATGTAGAAGAACATTGTATGTTTACTCGAGAGAAAATGACGATGCATTAGTTCTATTTCTGCCCAACGGTGATGTAGAATTAATGTAGAAGAATGTTGCATGACGGACAACCGTTGACAAGGCTTGAGATTACTCGGCTCCAAGCCAAAGGGGACAACCGTTGACAACTCTTGAGATTACTCGGCTCCAAGCCAAAGGGCTGTTTTGCTGGGGTACGTGAAAAGAGCCTTGAGCCACAATACGTTTAGCAATTCTCTCACTAGCTTCCGCTATTGTTAGTTTGTTAATTTCCTGATAAAATTGGAACCAACGAGAAAATTTAATCGGAAAATGAAGTATAATTGAATGTTTCTATCATTATAACTAAAGGTTGTAGCAATAAGTCAGATGCATGTCTAATTTGACCAACATTGAATTAAACATGTGTGTGTTAGATAGTATTCGGATTTATTTCTGAATTTCATGTCTTGGATGTACAAACACTTTCTTTATCCTGAGAACTAATTCTGGTTTTTACGTCCCTTACTGGGAATTATCCCGTATGGCAGGAGAAGTTTTAGCACTGTACTTATGATGTTCATATCCTGAATGCCAGGAGAAGTTTGTGATGACTCATGTGCTATTAGTGCTTCCTGCACAGTGAGAGAAGTTTGGGGTGCTATCCTAGAATCGACGTGCACTACCATTATGCCATGGTCATTAAGCACTAAATGAGTTAAGGCCGTAAGGGGAGCAATCCCAAATTGCACCATTGCTAAGTCTAAGAAGGTGGAGAGTCAATTAAACAGACTCTTTACAAGCGTATGCGGGCACTCTAATCGAGTAGCTTGTTGCAGAGTAATTTAGTAATGGTGGAATGCACATATTTTGAATGTATAATATGGCCACTAAGATGGAGTCATTAGACATGGATCGAAAGAAAAGGAAAAAGTTAAGGCTTGATAGGTTGAATGTATCAATCGAGCTGAGCTCATCGATAAGAAAATGAATTATTTAAATAAGAATTAAAACCTTCCTTGTAGTATCATATTGACTTGAAATGAGTTACAGGATAAAAGGAAGTTGTATGCAAAACAAAAGATAAGAAAAACATGCATGATTTGCAGAAGTACCGTTAATAAAGGACTTTGTTAAGTTCTTGAAGTGGAATAGGAAAGAGTACTCCCTTACTAATTACGAAAGAATTTTGTTTGCATAACATAGTCATGTGAATGAAGTTAGTGATAAATGTCTCCTCGTTTAGAAGAATTCTGAATAGTTTTCAAAATTATGGCAATAAAGTTTACGTCATATTTCGAGGGGGAGGATTGTAAGGTAAGGTAAGAAAGATACTCTCCATTCCCCTATACTTTAAATCAATGCAATACATAGTATGCATTGAGCGCAAGTGATCTATTAATAATGACCATGGCCGTCAGGGGAGTACAACAGTCTTGATATTGATACCCCTATGCAAAGAAATAGCTAAATTCTTGGATCTTTTACAGTTCCAATAGGAAGATAGCGTAGTTGGCCAGCACTCATACTGGACGAGCCTCAGCAGAATGGAGTAGTTGAAAGATGCAACCATACATTAATGGATATGGTCAGAAATATGAAAAGTTACTCCACTTTACCGATAAGTTTGTGGATGGAGGCGTTAAGAACCGTCATTCATATTCCCAATCGAGTACCTAGTAAGTCGGTGTCCAAAACACCGTATAAGTTTTCCAGCTAAGGCCAAAGTATTTAACCCAAATGTTGAAAAGCTAGATCTCAAGACAGTAAGTTGCCATTTCATTGGCTATCCAGATAAGTCGAAAAATTATCATTTCTTCTTGGAGGACGAGATGATCAGGGGGAGCATGGTGCCCCGAGGAGTTGGCCTTGAGGAGAAGTGGGTACACTCGCCCACTCCGATGATTCAAGAACCATTGTTAGTTCTCCAGTGATGACGATGAATGAGGAACCTGTCCTTCAAGAGCCTGTAGAAAATATTATCGCATACGAGGAAGAGCTGCAATAGCCCCATATGGAAGGTGAGTCATAGGTTGAGGTCCTATAAGGTCTCAAAGAGTTAGAAAAGTCCATGCTAATAAGGAAATTCAAGTGGAGGGTGATCCCACCTTATTTGAGAAAGCCATGAGAAGCGCTAATTTGCAGAAATGGCTTGAAGCCATGCGAGATGAAATGAGATCCATAAGTACCAACAATGTTTGAGACTTAGAAGATATTCCTAAAGGAGCCAAGACAGTAGGCTACAAATGGGTCTACAAAGCAAAAAAAATGTGACTCTAAAGGGAATATTGAAAGATAGAAAGTGCGATTTATGGTGAAAGGCTTTACGCGAAGAGAAGAAATAGATTGTAATGAGACATTTTCTCTAGCCTTACGCAAGGATTCTTTTAGAATCAAGATGCGTTAGTGACGCGTTTAGATTTAGAGTTACATCAGATGGATGTAAAGACCGTATTCCTTGATGGGGATTTGTATGCAAATGTTCACATGACGCAACCCAAAGGTTTTGTCATGGAAGGAAAAGAACATATGAGATGCCGCCTGAAAAAATCCATTTATGGATTAAAACAAGCCTTCAGACAGTGATATTTTAAAGTTCGATAAAATGATAAGAAAGTTTGGGTTTTAAAGAGAATGAGGAGGACAATTACGTTTATGCAAAGTTCAAGAATGGGAAATGCATTTTTCTCATCCCGTATGTGGATGACATCTTACTCGCTAGTAGTGATGTCGATCTGCTATTGGAGACGAAAAAGTCTTTTGTCCTCAAATTTTGATATGAAAGATATAAGTGAAGATTCATTCGTTTTAGGGATTGAAGTTCACTGAAATGGAAGAAAAGGGGTATTAGGAATATCGCAAAAAGCATACTAGGAAGAGGTTGTAAAAAAATATAGTATGCATGCAAGTAAACCTACGCCTGTTTCTATAGTCAAGGGTGATAGTTTTGGGAAATTACAAAGTCCTAGAAATTAAGAAGTGATGGATCAAATAAAATGTGCTTCATATGTCGAAGCTTAAAGAATGTTCAAGTAAGAACTCACCCTGACGTAGCGCAAGTATCTGGGATGTTTTGGCAAAAGTTCGGTCCAGATATAGATCACTAGAATGGAGTTAAGAATGTATTGCAATTATGCAATGCATTATAGGCCTCATGCTAAGATAGAAAGAACAAGTACTCTCAAATAGTTGTGGGTACAAAGACAGAACTTCTGCGAGATGTGTAGTGAAATCCATGTAGTTGCTAATATTCGCGGTTGGAGTTTTATTGTGGAAATGCTCCAAACAAAACAAACAGACAGTTGCGGTATCATCATTGATGCATACCTATTCTATAACATGATATGAGGCCACCAAGCAGGCACTTAAAGTTGATTTGACGGATTTGGATTCGAGGCTCGGGAGCTGCGGGGTACGTGGCATCGACTACTTATTTTTCAAATTTATTTGAAAGGTAAGGAGGATTTCAGACTAATGCGACCCTCAGCCTGATTCTCCGATTCAACCTAAGGCTCGGGGGCTACTCCATATGGAGTACGATTTTTCAATCGCACACCATATCAGAAACAAAATTCGGGGCATGAGCACCTCATAGCTTCGATGCAGCCAAGTAAGTATTTGAAGAAGGACTTCAACATGAAGCTTTGAAAGAAGTCGAGGACTACTTCGAAAGTACTCGATAAGCCTGCAGTACTCAGCTACGAAGAGCTCGGGAGCTTGTCAGACCCGGGGCCACGGGACTATGTACATAATGTAGTTTAAAGAGGTTTAAGAGATTAAGCCCGTCTTATCTCTTATTTATCTCGTTTATCTCTTATTTATCCCGTTTAAGTAGGAGATAGAGCTAACCGATACAGAGAGAATCTACTCGAGACATGTTCCGGTACGATTTGTTAGCTGGTGTTGGTTAGTATCTTTGTAACCCTGGCCTCTCGGATATATAAGGGAGGACAGGGACCCCTCTCAAAACACGATCTCCAGATCATTCTACACCTAAGACAATACAAATCACCATACCGGACGTAGGGTATTACGCACCTGGCGGCCCAAACCTGTCCAAGCTTTGTGTTCCTTGCACCTTCGAGTTTCTGATCTCGGCGTCCCCTCACCAAAACTTACCACCTTGGGTATATCCCTCGGTGGGCAGCCGGTTAAACACCGACAGCTTGCTCCTATGACAATAGGTCAAGTGTGCTGCCAAACAAATTGACATTAAGAGATACATTGTCAAGAAGAAAATCTAGAATCATATTGAAAGTATTGAACTTATAAGGACCAAGTAAGAGCTTGCGGATCCGCTTACCAAAGGCTTACCGTCCAATGTATTCAGAGAACACTCAGTCGACATGGGGCTATGGTAGAGCCTATGGTTTCTAGATTACAAAGGGGCCTAGTGTTTATTTTGAGATGAATAAGTGTACTGTGGTCGTTGCGTCTGATGGTACGGAAGTAACTGTCATGATGAAGCGTGCTCTATGTATATCGATTCATTGAGAAGTAAATGTTAAATATAAGTAGCAAGAAAGGCGAAGATCAAAGGGGAGAATGTTAGTTGTGTGATCTCTGATCGGTCAAAGGACTGATTCCTCCGCTTCCTATGTGCCCTGATCGGGGGCGCGCCTGCCGTTCACTGGAAGTGGGCCCCTCTTGCGTAGCGCCATATAAAGTCAAGGGGAGCACATCGGGGCACGCCATCCAAAGATCATCGTGCCATAGTATCGCACAAAACCCTAGACTCGACCCGATCTAAGAGAGGCGCTGAAGCGAGGGGAGAAAGCCCACTGCGCCATCGCCGACCGCGCCGCCGTCACTTCCCCTACTCCGACTCGTCGGTCACCACGGCGTCGCCATCAACCTCGGTTTTGCCACCAGCACCGCTGCTACCTCTTCCCCAACTTCATCTCCACCTTTGTCACCACCTCAATGGCGGCGTCATGGCAGATGGCAGCAGCTACTAGCAAGGTATCCCATCAAGGTTAAGATCCTTACCCACTCGATCTACTCCTAGAATATCCAATAAACCTAACAATCTCAAGTACATCTCCGCCCAACCCGTGAAATCGCATCTCAGATCGCTATCAACTTTGGGCCGCTGCATTGATCGCTGATTGGGGACGCCGGACGTACGTCGTCATCGCCAAATGACCCCGCTTGAGGCTTTCGTGCTGAATGAGGCGATCTCTATCATGATCTCCGCGAGGTGGTAGGCACCTAAATGCCGTTTTCACTTTCTATTATTTTAGATTCGTAAGTCCCCGCATTCTTCACAATTCTGTGTCAGTTTTGTTTATAAGGTGCACGCGCCCGCCATTGCAGCTAGCGCGAGCGGCGGAGAGGCGAGGAGTCGACGGGCGCGGGCGCGGCAATGGCGGGGCTCCACTTCCTGCTCGTGCCGCTGGTGGCGCAGGGCCACATCATCCCGATGGTGGACTTGGCGCGCCTCCTCGCCGGGCACGGTGCACGCGCCACGGTGGTCACCACGCCCGTCAACGCCGTGCGCAACCGGGCCGTCGTCGAGAGCGCCAAGCGCGCGGGGCTCGACGTCGAGCTCGCCGAGAGGCTGCTGGACGGGATGAAGAACATCGACATGGTGGTGACCATCCTCTCGCACCCCGCGGTGGGCGGCTTCCTGACGCACGGCGGGTGGAACGCCACGCTGGATGCCATGTTCCACGGCGTGCCGGTGCTTCGACCAAAGCTTCAGGTAGCATCTTCTCCCTGCATCAGATGCATAATAGTTCATTCAGTTGAGTGTATGGTTGAAAAGTTCCCAGATTTTTTGATTGTGAGATAGGTACAGATCCACTAATCTGTTTTTTAGCATATTAGATTTATCAAAGTTGCTATTCCAGGCAGTCTTGTTGCATTTTGTCCATATTCAATACCTTATAAGTTTGACTCTACATCATAGTCCCAAAGCAAGTCTAGGAGACAGTAATTATGCATTCTTCTTTCAGCCTACTTAACAGGTATGCTATTTAAGTTGATCGCACATCAAGTTGAGTTGAGTTGAGCTTGACTCTTCGTACTTATTCCATGCTAATTGATGATAACTTCTTTTTACATTCATCATGCGTCTTATTCCTTGGAACGGAGATCTGGACCAGTTGGCAAAACATTAAATTTAATTTTATATGCAGTACCTGATTAGAGCATAGAAATAGTCCACTGATCCACATTTAATTGTCGAAAGGACATGCCAATCCGAGTATGGTTCGCTCTATAGAAAGAGAATGTCTGCTCTTAGGCTCAAAGCATTCCAGCTCATTGCTTAGAAGAGAAGAATTATGCCTCTGCTTCTTGCCTAATCAATAAAATTGGTTATTTCCAATGCTTAAGGTGAAAAAGATTTATTTGCGCTATGTTATGGCTGAAATCTTATCTGTTCGGTTGCTCAGGTAACTGACTCAGATTTAAGTGTTATTATAGTTTTCTTGAAATTTTTATTTATAAAACTCTTGAGATTTGTGGGAAAGGAGAATTTTGCCACCGCCTGACAGAAGTGTTGTTTACTGTTTCTGTAAATTGTTTTTAATGTACTGATGCCTACAAGACCGTTCAATTTGATACAGCCCAATTCCAATTTATAGAGTATATATGCAGTTTACTAAGAGCACTAAAAAATATTTCATTTATCCTAACACCTTAGGTGTTTAAAATTCTAAGAAAAAAATCTAAACATAGCATCATGCATAAAAACCCAGAATTATTAAAATAATGCATTTAATTATATGTGTACATATGCATATGTATGAATGTGTATGTATGTGTGTATGTGAGATTTTTTTATTTTTTTCCTATTGTATTTATAACCATACATGCTCAACCTGTTATAAAAAGATATAGCATAAAAACACACTCATATTTTAGTACCATACAAAGTGTACTGCAAACACCATTGGCAAATTCAAATGTTAAACGCATGAGATGAATAGTAATTCAAATACTACTAATCTTAAATTTAAAATAACTTCTAAACTAAAGTCCAAATGAACTTGATCCAAAACGAAAGTCGTAGATTTTCCAATTCGCTACAATTTTTGTGTTTAAACTTTTTCAAGTTTCTGTTCAAAATTTTGAAAAAATTTAATCTAAATCCCGATCATTTTCTCTCTCCCTCCCCTGTTCTGTCCCGTCGAGGGGCAGTGGCCGCCGGTCACCTAGCCGGCGATGCCTGCCGGCCGCAAGCCACCAAGAGCCCCTCCCGATAGGCCCGCGACCGCGTGATCGCCCCTCCCCGTGGCAATCATCCTCGCCCAGGCGCGCGCTCGCCACGCGGCGGGTGATGCCTGACGCCGCTTGACGACGAGGCTGCGACGCCATGCTCTTGCTGCAGCCTTGTCCCGGCCACGCCTCCCTCCGTTGTGCCGCGCCCAGCTCCATCTCCCCTCTCCCCTCTCCCTCGCGCACCTATAAAAGGCCACCCGAGCCCCTGCCTGCACGCGCACCCGAGCTCTCACGGCTGCCATTGCCGCCGACGAGCCCCTCCGCGTCGAACTCGCCCCTCTGGCCTCCCTCCACCCAAATTAACCCCCAGAAAGCTTCCCCACCTCCCACCGAAGCTTCCCATCCCAGCCTCATCCTCCCTCCTCGCCCGACTATCGGCGGAGCCTTGCTCCACCTTGTCAGAGTTCCTGCACCCGTCGCGCCCCCTACTCCGGCCATCCCCGACCTCACCAAAACCCATAAAAAGGTAGCCCTCGGCTCTCTCTTTCTTTCCCACCCGTTTCCCTTCGCCACCGACAAGTTTCCTCGCTGGATTTCGGTCGGGAAACACCAGGCCCCGTCCAGGGACTATATTGCAATCGCTAAATTCTTTTTAGGGTCCTTTCTGCTAGATCCAGAGACCTATCTGCGAGAACTCGAGTACTTTTATTTTCAAGAGTCTATCAATTGTAAAATCAATCTAAAATCATAGAAAAATCTGAAAGATGCAAACTAAAATTTTTTGTGACCCTCTTGATGAATCCGACAACTTTTGCATAGAAGGATGACCAGTTACAAAACATAACTTGATCTAAAATTAATATTATTTTAAATAGCCCATAAATGTATCTCTTGATCTAGGATAGTATTGTGGATGATTTTTGAACTGTAAGCTAATCTCTGCTTGTTAAGATTTGTGTAAAAATCTTAAAGCTAGAACAAGTCTCTACGAGTAGCTTTTGTTGGACCTTGTTTGAATTGCTATTTTGCTAGTGTTATTTGTTCACGCTGTTCTGCTGATATTTTAGAGTTGAAACTTTTACAGTAGAGTAATCTTGATGTATAAATGATATGGACAAAGTTTGGAACTTTTTACTTCTGTCTAACTTGCTTATATATTTTTAGTTAAGAAAAACTACATTAAATCAAAGTAACTAGTTCTGGTACTTAAAAAATACGAAACTATAACTAGAGACTAACTTTGAGTAGATTACCATGATGGAGTTTGAGACATAGAAACTTTGTGGAACTGCATGTAAAAATAAATCTTGATTAATATAGATGTATCTTGACTTATTTTCTATGCTCTGTATCTTGCACACTAAAACCTGAAAAATTTACAGTAGACTCACCATAAGTTTAGGAGTACTCAGTAAATGTCGAGCACCGGTTTTTGTATGGTTTGTTCTGTATAAATGGATCTTGATTCTAGCAGTAGCTGTTTAATATATTTTTCATGATTAATCTGCTAAATAAAAATGGCTGAAAATTCTACAGTAACTTTGTACTTAAGTAATATACTCTGCATAAAAATCTTAACACCAGAAACTATCTCCTGTAGTTATTTTGTTTTTAATGCATGCTTACTTTTGAAAAATGGCCATTTATGAAAGACAAAACCCCTCAGTTACTTAATGAAGTTAGTTAATATAGATACTACTCGATAAATGACTGTCCAAGGAAAGAAAATGGAGTGCTTTACAACTTAACTTGAGTTTTGTTGAATTACAACTTTACAATGAAATAGTTATTTATCTTGTATCACTAAAAATAAATTATACATATGCATTCATATAGAATGGACGAATCTCGCCGACGGAACCTACGAGCTGGTGCCGGAGGCCGAGAGTGAGCAGCTCGAGGCTCGGATCAATCTAACTGAAGTCATCAAAGACCCGAACCAAAGTTCGTGTGGCAGAACCAACCTGAATTATACCGGCTCAAGTACGCGAGTGCATTCCCGAAGGCTCCAACGTGCTTCAAACGGTATAATCCCTTGGCTTGTCGGGTAACGTCCCGATAAACCACCGATACACAGGATCAAATAAGGTTACCTCACACGAAGGTGAGTCCAGAGATACAGTCACCATCAAATTTTACATCACAGGAAAACTACAATACAAGAGATTTCAAGAGCAGTACATTACAATCTGTTAAAGTTAAGCTTTTAGGCCGCGGAAAACATACGCGACGATTACGACACGTCGTCAAGACGGATGTCATGCTAAGCCCGGGCACGACATCACTCGAGATCATCAGTATTGGCCGGGGACGGATCCCATTCCTCGGACCAATCTTCTAGAAGAGCACAGGGCCATGACAGGGAAAGAGTCGAGTCTTCAAAGACTTTACCTGAAAAACATAAAACTAGCAAGGCTAAGTATACTAATAATCAGCAAGGCTTACCCGGGATTGGGTATACTTTAGCCCATAACTAGACTCATGAATGCTTATAAGGGTTCTGGGTATAGTTTTAGCTGAAAAGCAACTATGAGTAGATCCTTAATTTTAACTTTTAGCTTTCAAATTCTATGTGATTATCCATTCTAGATAAGCACCTATAAATAAGCAAGCATGGTATAATCTTTAGTCAAACATCATCTTCGATAATCATAACATTGCTCTTGTTACTCAATGTGACAAAGGGATTAAGTAGTCTCAATCATCGTGAGAAGCGGACGATTCTGAATCGAATTTAACCTTGCAAGGTAAACCTAACTCACACGCTTGGAACACCAAGGGGTCGTTCCGAAGCAACCGTTTGCCTTTCATTCCGACTCGTGGATCAGATCCACCACAAGCGACTGCAGGACCATACGCACTTCCAAAGTGCAGGACGTACGTCTGTAGTGCGACTACAAAATCCGTACTCCTGGTTGCTCTTGCAACACGTATTCCCACACGTCGGTGCGTGTGAACATAAAATAAAGATCGAGTGGTGGGAGGTATGTCCACTCCTCGGGCCGATTGGCTACTAGGCTTACCGCTTACCATATTTCGCGGCATGTGGTTAGTACTTTCAAATGCTTAACCCCGATCACCACACGCTGCGACCTTATCAAGTTCAACAACACAGACGGGGTATCATATCAACCATGATACTTCATAAAACTCCCGTCCGTCATCCTTATAGTGATAACAGGAATGTAAACATTACAATTCCTATATCGCACGAGTGACAGGAAATCACCCGACTTCTACCGGCCCTATTAGCAGAGCATCTAGTCGATATGACCTCAGGTGCAATACATTGGTTCCTAGGATTTATGCATCTAGGGTTTCAAGCAATTCCTAAGAACTTAATGCATAGAATACGTAAATAGATATAGATTGCAGTGTAATAAAATAGTAGGTTATGTCCGGGGCTTGCCTTTACTGGTGGGGCTGAAGTCAGAAATGTCAATATCTTCCGAACTTTGGTTCGGGGCTTCAGTTAATTCTTTGGTGACGTTTATTTGATCTTCAGGAACATCCTCGGTAGACTCCGGGGAGATTTCGTAGGTACCGTTGCTGAAGTAATCGTATCTACATGCAATGCGACATTACATTCAAAGTGTGCATATGAAACTATCTTATTTCACAATACAGTTGAAATCTAGCACTCATATAATACACTATTCACATATCAACCAAAAAGATTTGAAGTTAAACTTAAACAGAGCTGTAGGTGGACAACTAATTAGAATCGGCTACTCGTTGAAGATTACAACAGAGCCGATTGGAAACAACAGAGGTTTAGCCGATGGAAAGGTGCATCGGGTTCCTAGATGATCGATGGAAGTATCGATTACTTTGGCAGAATGGTGATTTCTAAAGCAGTTGTCTTAACTGAGATGTGCTTAAGTGTTATTCTAGGTAACTAGGTGTGGTTGTATCGGCTCGATTACGTCAGCACAACTATTGAGTGACGTACAGTCGATTGGAGTGTGGTTAAGGGTATGTGACCGATAAGTATATAGCCGGTCTCTCAGTCGATAAATCGACTGATAGAAGTGTGTGGATATGGATGGGGAAACTAAGGATTGATCGGCTTTAACTGATATGGAGAGCA
Organism: Panicum hallii; assembly: GCF_002211085.1. Lineage (NCBI taxonomy): Eukaryota > Viridiplantae > Streptophyta > Magnoliopsida > Poales > Poaceae > Panicum > Panicum hallii. The sequence continues at coordinate 24,186,789 of NC_038043.1, read as the reverse complement.
ACTAAAATTGGTTTGAATCGACCGATAGCAAGAATCCTAAGATCGTGTGTGCACCTCAGATTGATCGGCTATGTGATAGCCGATGTAGGACGGAACAACAAAATTGTATCGGCAGTAGCCGATACTAGAAAGGTAACAATCGTATCAGCTAACCAGCCGATGGTAGAAGCATCGACTGACAGCTGTTACACAGGAACATCATAGACTCAAGGAAACGGATACTAAGTGGCTGGGTTGATAACCTGACACTGAGGCATAGCTGTCGAGATGTTTTGGCTAAGCAGCAGACATACACAAACTAACAGGGATCCTTTTACGAAAAGGATCTTAAGGAAACGGCAATCAAGACAAGGTTAAAGTCTTGATGGCAGGGATAAGAGCACTCATATGAAAGGAGTAACTAAACATCACACATCTCTACTTAAGACATATATTCTATGACTTACTTTCTAGTTATAACTCAAGCATACAATATAAAGCACAATAAAACATTCATTCCCTAACTCTTGATCTAGACCACATATCAAAGATTTCAACTCAAGATCACAACATAAAACTTGTAGAGTTTGACTTAGGGTTTCAAATAAAACTGATTTTACATTTTTATGAACTTTCTACGAAAATCTATGAAATGTAGAAGTTCACTGATTTGAAATAAGGAAAGTTCTGGAAATCTTACAGAAAACACCCTAGAACTTTTTAAATTAAAGCAATCAAGTCCCTGGTCGGGGAAAACAGATAACAGGAAGATAACTACGATATTCCGGCAAAGGAATCGCCGGCATTAAGAAGATTCAGTAGGTTAGGGCAAACCTTGGTTGTGGAGAAGAACAAACGGAAAGTGAAGTCTCGTGGCGACAGGATCGGCGAAGAGAGAAAAGCTCGACGATGACAAGACTCCGTGGATGACGAAGTAGTTTGCCGAGAATGGTTGTAGTGGGTGGAAGATGGCTGAAGGAGTAGTCTCCGTGGTGACTCGTGGTCTTGCTCGGCGATCGACGAGGAATAGGAGCTGCTGGATGTCGTGGACTCCTGGGATGAGACGACAGAGCCGGGTTGGTTTGCTAGGACAACTCCTCCGCAAACCTCCAGGATCCAACTACTCACGAGTTAAGCCTTCTTTTGCCTACGCACGTGTGCCACTGAAACACGGCCGGCACACCCGCATAGCTCCCTGCAGGACTGCCGGGTTTGGTTGCATCGAGGCTCCTTCGAGCTCGTCACACCTGATTGCCGCCTTCGCTCCACTTCTCCTTCCGACTCGCCTCGCCAAAAGCGTAGCCGCAACACTATCTGTGGCCTCCGCCGCCCCACGCTGAGCATTCGACGTGGTCAAACCCTGGAAGGAAACCCTGGACGCCATACTGTTTGCGGACCAGCTGCTGTCAAATCCGCGCCGCTGTTTCCGCCGTAACCACCTCGTGCTGCAGCTCCTCTTCCTCCTCATCTGCTGGACCGGCGTCGCCTCAGCCTTGTCACACCACATCTGCACACCGTCGCATTATCCGCCCGACGGCGTCTTGCACCCTTGACGCCTCGCCCAACAGCAGGACCCTCGCGTTCTCCAGCACCACGCGTATCGGCATTTCGTCGAACATCTGAGCTGCGTCCTCGATATGGCCATCGCGTTCCTGCATCTCGCGCAATAGCTTTCCACCGCAACTCATCCTGCGCGTGCCGTTGCTCGGCACGTCGCACTCCAACACCGCTTGCTCGTGCCCATGGGCCCGCTCTGCTCCGGCCGTCCAATTACCTGCACACACCGCCAGCTTCCGCGCGTCACCGCGCGCACGCTCGCGCCACTCGCTCGGTGCCGCCCACGTTCCTGCCGCTCCAGCGCTTGCACCGGCTCTCCAGCACGCGAGCTCCTGTACCGTCTAAATCATGCTGCTTCAGCTCCCGTGCTCGCCTGACGCCAACTCGCCTGCACAGCTACCCCTCTTTCACGCTGTTACCGAACCCGTGGCCCCGGCCTTGCCACTCTAGCGCTCGTGCACGTGCCGGTCCAGCTCCTGCACTTGCTCACGCCGTCAGCTTGGCGCCCGTTCACGCCGCTCGGGCCACGGCCAGCGCCACCAACATCTGCACACGCTGCTGTTCCATCCCGGCCAAGCCACTCGCGCGCGCGCCGCCAGCCGTGCCTCCAGCGCCCAGCACTTCAGCTCCCACGCGCACTACGCCTGGGTTAGTGCCTCTCCTCCTGTGCACACGCCTCCTCCAGCTCGCCGTCGATGTTTTGCTCTGTCCAAGCCAACGCCGTCCGAGCCGAGCGCCCGCACGCACCCCGCCTGGGCCGCGCCGCCTGGCGCCTGCCGTGCGCCAAGCCGCAGCCCCGGGCCCGCTAGCCCACGCGCGCGCTCCTGCCGTCCGCGCCACGCTCCGCTTCGCTTCGCGCGCCTGCTGGCTCGCGCCACAGCCACTGCTGCCAGCCACCCGAGCCCGCGCGCTCGCCCGCCTACTGCTCCCGAGCCGCACGCCGCCTTGGCTCAGCGCCCGCCGTCGCCTGCCCGCTCAGCGCTCGCACGCGCGCGCCCCCGCACCGCGCCAGCTCGCGCAGCGCCTCCCCGCCTGGGCTCGCCGTTCCCTGCGCCTGCCGAGCCGCCACCGCTTGCCTGCGCTCGTCTGCGCCTGGGCCCAGCCAGCCGCACCGGCCCGCGCCTTGCGCCGCCCGCCGTCGCCGCTTGTGCGCCTGTGCCCGAGCCACACGCCCGGCCCTCGCACACCTCCGCGAGCCGCGCGCACGCCTGCGCCGGCGCTCGCCCCCGCTCCTGCCCGACGCGCCTGCATCGCTCGGGGCCCCGCGCCCGCCCACCTGCCACCGCGCTCGCGAGCCGCGCGCCCGCGCCTGGCCTGGGCTGCTCGCCCAGCGCCGCTGCCGCCATGGGGAAGAGAGAGGGGAAGAAAAGTAGGAGGGGATAAGAATGGAGCCAAGAAGAGATGTGCTGCCGGTGAGGATAAGAAAGCCCAGTAGAAGAAGAACAGAGAGAGAAGGGGGAATGGATTTCCCCAAGGACTGATGCGCAAAATCAGAGAACTGCAGGGACCTATTTGTAAAACAAAATTTCCCATCAATCTAAACCCGAATGAAGAAATGCCCAAAACAAAAGTTGGAGAGTTTTTCAAGCTCTACAACATTGCTTTAGGGCTCAAGTTCAAAAACTCAAATCTTATATTTTTATACATGAATTTTTGAATAAAAGTCGGATTTGAATTACTCTTGTCCTACAGGGCGTAACTTTATAAAATTCAGGACCTAAATGCAAGCATTTATGACACGTCATAATGACGGGATAGACTCGTCATAATGATTGGATAGACATGTCATGATGACTTGCACTTTTACACTTTAGTCCTGGGTAAATTTGAAAGTTACTTTTGTAAATCAAACATTTGCATAAAAGGACTTGTACTTTTATAAAATTACACAAACACCCTTATTTTTACCATTTTCCCCAAACTTTTTACCCACTTCAACACTTGCATTTCAAATTAATCTTTTGAATAAATATATATTTTTTTACAAGACATAAAGTAAGAAAAATATATTTCACTTATTTTGAAATTACCCTAATCCAAATACATTTTGCAAAAACAACCCTAGGTTTTTCTGTAATGACAGAAATATCCTTTTTACTTGCACTTTAAATTTTCAAAAGCTTCACATAAACACAGATAAGCTTTATACAAACAAACACATATTTCACACTAATAAAATATATCTAGTATTGCAAGTACACGAACTATCACAGCTCGAAAGAGCCCAAGGCTAGCTTTGCTTAGGACGGCAAGCCCGAAGCATAACCCTATTTCTTCTAAACATATACAACTTTTACTTATATATGGTATTGTGCACTAAGTTTGTAGGAGTTGATTGAAACGCTAGATGGATGATCCTAGGTACCTATGATATGAACACTAGCCTGTGTCGGTCGCTAGATTGCCATGCTAATAGGACTCCGATAAAATTCGAGTAATTTCCTATCACTCGCGAGATATAGGAGTTGCTAGTTTCACTTATGTTGGAATCATAAGATCGACGGAGGGAGCTATGTGATGATATTCCTGTTCATGATTGAGGCACAGTCTCCTTAGCAAAAATGCTAAGGTCGCGGTGTGTGGTAGTGGTGGTTAAGTTTTTGAACATACTAACCATATGCCGAGAATATGGTAATCAGTAAGCTTAAGTATCTGATTGGACTGGGGCGTGGACATACCTCCCACCGTGTTGACGTCATTCCCATGGGCACATGGTGAGTGCAAGAGTAGCCACGGCCCGGCGTCGTTCCGTGGTTTGTGGATCTCTGTACTCGAGGACGGTGGCCCTATTCCATGAAACGGGAATAAAAGAAAAAGTTGCACGTGTGACTCTGTGAGTAACCACATGACGTGTGTTTAGGTTTTCTCTTGCAAGATTAAGAAATTCGATTCGAATCATCCGTTTCTCGCGGCCATTGAGACTGCTTAATCCTTTTATAAGAAGAGGAACAATGATGATGATTAATCTGGTTGGATGCTCAATTACTTATTTTCACTATACGTGATTTGGAGAGTTGCTTACCTAGAATGGTTAATCAATTAGAACTTGATGCTAAAACTTGAAAGTAAGGACTGTTTTTTGGCAAAAACAACACTCAGCCAAAAGTCTTGCACGTCTAGGAGTCGGCTAAGTATATATACCACTAATCGGGTAAGTCTTGCTAAGTATTAGTATACTCAGCCTTGCTTGTGGCTTTGTTTTCAGGTGAGATATTTGAGGATATGATTGCTAGTTTGACTTGGCCGTGTACTCTTCCTTCTGGTTGGTCGGTGGAATGGGATGCGTCCCCGGCCAACGATGATAACGCTAAATGATGTTATGTACGGGTTTCATCATGATATCTTGTATCGTCGTTAGAACTATCGTTTATTTTCCACTGCAATATTAAACTTTGAAAGTTCTTGTTTATGAATGAATTTGCACTTAGTTTGTAATAATAGTTCATGTTGAACTCTGTGATGTGAAAAATTATGGATTGTTGTAATCTTTGGGCTCACCTTCATGTGGGTTGCATGTATGCATTGGTTTCGATCGAAATTCTAGTGGTTGCATCGGGATATTATCCGACAGACTGTCATTTTACTCCGTCTTAAGTGCGTGTTAGCCCGGATTGCCTCTATGCTGATGATTAGCACACTTAAACTGGATTAATTCGGACGGTTCTACCATATTTATGAAATCAGGAAGAGGCATGTGGAAGAGGCACCAAGAAGCAAATGTGGTGCCGCCAGTGAAAGCCATGCTATTTCCTAAGAAGGGCGTCAAGAATGCGAGGAAGTAGCCGCTGCCTAAGAAGGCTGAAGTAGTAACGGTGCCCTGGAAGAGGACTACGAGTCCGAACAGGGGGTTAAGGTAGAAACAATGAAGGCTCATGCTGCTCGGATAGTTAAACAACTGAAACGATTTGTAACTTCATTATATTCGTACTGAAACATCTTTAGTTGGTGTTCAATTATAGAAAATAATGTTGTAATTTTGATGATAATGTCCTTTAGGAGGATTAACGAATGGTCTAACTGTGCATCCAATTTGCAAGTTCCATATCTAAAGATTGTGATGATTGTTTTTTGAGAAGGCTGGGGAACACATGCATCTCAAGTACCGAACAATAAGATGGTGAGATAGGTATGATGTGGTAAAAAGAATTATCTTAAAATAGGTGACTTTGATGATTTGCATATTCGTGTTATTTATTTGTGTAATGCTTTAACTTTGCTCAACAGAGAATATAGCGGCTAATGATGCAACAACAGAGAATCTCATTCCATGTTCATATATTTTTTCTTTTATTTGTTGATTTGTATTACTAGATATTACAAATCAATGAAAACATTGACTGCGATGATGCGCAACTTGCCGAAAGGGACGACGCTACGCTTTGGTTTGAGGAGGCCGAGGAAGCCGGTGAGAATCTTCTTCTTCACCGAACCATAGATGTAGTTGAAGCCGTCGATGAGGTGTTCTTGAACGTCTCCCTTGCGACCAAGGGGTAGCTTGCTGCGATGTCGATAGCAGTGAGTTCGCAGACGGCTTGTCGTGGTTGAGCGCCTGGCTGCTGCTGGAGACAAACAATGGAAGGGTGGAGGCGGAGCGGATTTAGGGTCTGTTTGGAATCACGCCTAAGGCGCCACAGCCTAACGTTAGCACCTTGCCACACATGTGGCGTGCCTAAGCTGCCTCACCTTAGACCTGTGTTTGGTTCATTGCCACGCCTAACGTTAGGCGTATCTAGAAAAAGTGTGGCAGCATTTTGGATTGCTACCACACCTCAAGTTAGGCAAATCAGTACATGTGTGGTAGCTGTTTGATTCACTGCCTAACTTCATTCAAACAATTTTGTAAGCAATTTATGAGTAAATAATAACAAATCTATAGAAAGGGCATATCATGTTAATAATAACTTGTTCGTAAAGGCATAACTTGTTAATAACCACATAACTTGTTCATAACCACTTGTTCATAAGCATATAACTTGTTTATAACAGCCACATAATATGGTCATAAACAGCCGTGCAACATGTTCATAACAGCCGCTAAACAAGTGCAGCAGCTACCACCAACACCATCAATCTTCATCAGCCCTCAAAAGAATCGCTCATTCATTAACAAAAGAGTGGAGCAGCCTACAAAGTGCAAAAGAACCTGCTTCCATTGACACCATCCACCTTTGACTAAGTACTCGATGAGCCTAGTACAAGTGCAAAGTCAGCTTTGTAAAGTGCAAATAATATCCACAATGACGGCTTAAATAGAACATATATTACCTGAGTACTTAAACAAAATAGCAGGCCACCATACATAGCCAATTCACATCCCCGAATCACTAAGAAACTTGAAAACCCATGACTGAAATGTTACCTCGGATGAGCCTGATAAGAAACTACACATCCCCTTTTGTTCTTTGGATGCTAGAAATGTTCCTACCATCAGCTTTTGGTCAGTAGTTAAAGTCATGTTTTCAAGTGTTTGCCATAATATATCATCAGAGCTGTGCATAGGTGGTGGAGGTGGTGGTGGCTTCTTGATTTCATTTTGAAGTTCCACTAAAATAGTTGTGATTGCATCTCCTACCCTAGACATGTGGCTCTTTGGTCTCACATCTCTCTTGTGTGCTTTTCCCTCACTTCTTAGACGCTTGACTCCCGAGCTAGATGAGCTTTGCTCAGCCACTTGGGATGCCATGCCGGGCTAGCCACTTATAGGAGAAGGTAAAGTGTCTGAATCATCACCTAGATTATCTTCAGCCGAAGCATAGCTGGACAAGTCATTGCATATGTCATCATCATAATCATTATCTTCATCAGCTTGTGTCTCATTGATACAAGTGTTGGCGTCCATGGCAAGAGAACCATCAGCACTGCTGTTAAGGAATAGTTTTTGCATTTCATTGAAGAATTTGATAGCCTTGGACAGGAGCCTTCTTGCCCTGACCTGCATATAGTAACATGCTATTTGTTAATAAATAATATTTCATTCAGTTATCAAAATATTAACAAAAAAGATTGGAAAAAGAGAATACCTGTAGGTTAGCCTTCTCTGATTCAGATATGATAACCATAAATCTTGAGGTGTCAAACGTGTTACCACTCTTGCTTAAAGCTGTTCTAATAAACTTCCAATTTTCCTTGTAATGTCTGAAATGTCTCTCAACTTGAGTAGCAGTTACCCCCATATTGAACTGCCTATTCAATGCTTCTGAATACTTAAAGTGATGCTATTTTTTATCTTGAAACCAGCATGCTGCTCCTTTATGTAGTCAATGAACCAACCAAGCATAAATTTAGTTTGATCCTCATCCCATAGAATAGTCCTCTCGCGAGTGGTGCCATCACCTTCATCCTTTTTCTTCCCTTTGCCCATATCTGTACTCAAGATCAGTTTATAACAGTGTCTCAAAATAGCCACATGTTACAATAAAATAGGGACTCAAAATATACATATATTACAATCAAATAGGGTGTCAAAACAGCCCGTAATACAATGAAACAGCAACATAATTCAATTAAATAGGATCTCAAAACAGCCATATAATATAATTAAACAGGATCTCAAAACAGCAACACAAATCAATTAAATAGGATCTCAAAACAGCCACATAATAATGTCTCTAAACAATTAAATAAGGTCTCAATAAAGCCATACAATACATTTAAAATAATATCTCAAAACAGCAGCACAAGCATCAATTTTGGTCCCACTCATCCTACATTTGCTAAGCTAACTGATCACGTATGATTGCCCATTGCTGGTTGTCCCTATTAATATCCCTATGTGAACGATTGCTTCTTGGAAGAGTTTGAAACCATGTCGCATCATCATAAACATAAATATCAGGTCCATCATCAATTATAAAGTTATGCAAAGTGCAGCATGCCAAAACTTGTGTTTTTAACGGGAAGAATGGTTGACTTGTAAGTATCTTAAATCTATTTTTGAGTGTGCCAAATGCCCGCTCAATCATTGTCCTAAGAGAGGAGTGACGAAGGTTGAACAATTCTCTTGGATTCTCCGGTCGTCCAGTACCCTTAAACTCCTTAAGGTAGTACCAGACACCTCGATATGGAGGTAATATACCAGATCTAGCAGCATAACCAGCATCAGCTAAAATGTAGTGACCTACAATTAGATTGAACTACCATTAGCTATTCATTTTGGAAGCTAAAACACGGTATATTAATGACTTGACTTATACCTTCTGAAATTTTTAAGCCTGATGGCCGTGACAATGCATCTTGGAGCACAAAGGAATCATGAGCTGATCCTTCCCATCCGGCCAGCACATATGTAAACTTAAGGTCAAAATTTACGGCAGCTAAGACATTTTGTGTTGGATAGTGCTTTCTACCCCTAAACCTATCTTGCATATATATAGGATTCGATGCCGGTATGTGTGCCATCCAATGCTCCTATACATTTCTAACACAAATAAAAAAGTGCTCCTGTTAGTGATTACTACAAATTAATATAAAAATGAATTCATTGCATTATATATATATAACCTCAAAGTATGGGTAAAATCTTCCCGGGCCGTGGATATCTTTGGATGTGTTTTCGTAGTTCTCATGACAATAATATCACGAGACAATACACATAAAGCATCCAAAACAACATTAAAATATCTACTAACAGTCTCTCCGTAGCATAAGAACTCAAAGCCAATTGATCTATTTATCCATCTATGACCAACAAATTTCAAGAACATAGCTACTTGTCCTCAATTGACACATTGATACTATCTTCTAACAATCCACAGGATCTTAAAAGACCACATAACCAGTGAAAAATAACTTTACGCATGCGCAACTCACTAATACAGTTGGCTTCAGTTTCATTATATAAACGGTTTAACCTCCTTTCTCTTTCCAAATCTCTTTCTAATAAAGAACCATATTTGGGCCTCCTCATCAATCTATGTTCTTGTAACTTGTACCACAATATACAAAGGCAGATGACTATGCAAATAAGCAACCTTCTTCTTCAAATATTATAATCATAATAATAATACTCAAGATAATCCTCCATTGCACCCATATAAAGATTTAAGAACTATTTTAGAATGCATACAAGTATACAACACATATGACACAAGTAAAATCTAGAAGATAGTTATACCTTAAAGCAGAAGATGACTGTTCTCGCTAAAAAAATACCTGAAGAAAGGAAGAAAAATGTTAGACAAATGCAGAAACTAAGACAGGCACAGAGCAAACAAACCCTATCCATCCAATTCCATCGGCCATCGTGGGCTCGCGGCATCGAGCGGAGGCGGCGGCCAGGCGGGGGCGGCGCACCGCGGGCAACAGCAGTGCCACGCCGGGGGGGCGGGGGGGAGGGGTGCGGGCTCGGCCCCGGGGGATGGAGGGGGGGGTGGCCTTCCGCCGGGGGTGGCGGGCGCGCCCCGGCTCGCGGTGGATCCCGGGGGGGTGGGGGGCGGCGCTCGCGGTGGATCCTGGGGGGAAGGGGGCGCGGCGGGTGGTGGCCTGGCGGCGGCCTTCCGCCGGGGGGGGGGGGGGTGGGGGGCGGGCGGTGGCCCGGCGGCGGCCTTCCGCCGGGGGTGTGGGGAGGGGGGCGGCGCGGATGGGAGGAAGGAGGAGACCGAGAGGCTGGGGCGCGATTTTTGGGTGCGGCGGCCAAATCGAGCGCCGCACCTATGGCTTATTTTTCCGTGGCGAGCCAGTTGGACCGCGTCTAACAAAGTGTGGCGCACTAAACTTAGTATAGCATCCAAACACTTGTCTAACATGGTTTGGCACGCCTAAAGTTAGACTGTGGCGCTTTAGGTGTGATTCCAAACAGACCCTTAAGCGCGCTCATCTGCCAAAAGGCCGGTGGCAGCTCGAGAACGAACAGCAACGACACATTTGAGATGAGCGGCAAAGGAGGCGTCGCGAGCGGCCGAAGTCGGAGCGAGAGCAGCCTCGATTTTGCCAAAAACCAATAGATGTGCGACACAGATCACCGGAGCGGCAGAACCGACGGCCGAACCCACCCCAACGACGGTAGGGGAGAGGGGATGTATTTTATTGGAGGTTACCCCAACATCGTGGCTGCCGTCGAGAAGCTCCACAACAGCAGCAGATAGGGCAGCGACGTCGAGAATGGCGGAGGCGACCGCAAGCAGCACAACAAGAGAACCTGCGTCCATCCGGGCAACAACCATTAAATATACTTATCTAATAGTATTAGGTGGGGCCAGCTCCACTCCTTCCAGCCGCCGGCGAAAACGCCGGAGACAGAAAGAGAGGGGGCCAGATCTGTGGATCTAGATAAGCTTTCTGAGAAGGAGCTTGGGGTGTGTGAGCGACTTTTTCACAGAGAGGGAATTCCGCATGGGAGCCTTTTTGACCATCGACGGCCACGCCACAGGGCTTCCACGGTTCCTTCTCCCCATGGCCCGCATCACATCAAAGAGCCAGACTGCCACTGGCCAGGCGCCGGCCATGCAACATACCGCTGTTTGCTTGCATGCGTCTGTAGCGCATGGATACGCAAAGAAGCTGCTTGGTTGCAGTGTTTAGGAGCTCGCGCACACCGGAGCGAGCAGCGGCGGCCGCGGAACACGCACCGCGTGAGCCTGGTCCCAGGGAAACAAATCTCATTTTCGTTTCCCGGGAGCCTGGTCGGCTGCGTGCGCTTGCACTTCAGGCGGGCCGGCTCTATGATCCTGAGTGCCCCCGAGGGAACCAGGTTTTATAGGCCCTTTAGACTAAATAGTTTTTATTTTGTAATATGATAAAAGAGATAATAATACTAATGATCTATATAATTCTTGAAGAACAATGTCTATAATACAAACTAAAGAGTGGAAAATAAAATAAGTATGATTACGTTAAATAATAATGAGCTCCATGACTCCATCAACAATAATGTTTCCATCCTTTACAAAAAGCAAGTAATAGTCACTACCTCACTGGAATTGAAAGATTAGAACTAAACTAGGTAAAAGGACGGGCACATAATTTTTAAGCAAAATAAAATAATTTTAAAAAAATATGCTACCTGGCGGCGGAATACGAAGGATTTCAAATAGGATTTGGGGATTTCGGCTGACGTTATTCCTTTTAGTGTTAGAGATATCTAAGATAAGACATTAGATAAATATTAAATAAAAATTATGTAGGAAAGAATAAGGGCATGTTCGTTTCCTACCCTCTAAACTTTATACCCATCGTATCAAAGAGAATCTTACTATTTATAAGTATTAAATAAAATCTGTTTATAAAACTTTTTGCACAGCTGGGTGCTAATTCGCGAGACAAATTTAATGAGGCTAATTAATCCATAATTTGCCACAGTGATGCTACAGTAATCATCCGCTAATTATGGACTAATATATCTCATTAGATTCGTCTCGCGAATTAGCACTGGGATTCTGCAATTAGTTTTGTAATTTGATTTTATTTAATACTTCTAAATGATAAGATTCTCTTTAATGTGATCTCTCTAAATTTTAGGGTCTAGGAAACGAACACACACTAAATATTACCAATTAAATTGGGACGTCTGGTCTTGCCTCCTTGGAGTTTGGATTGCAGCCTTGCAGAATTGGATCGATCTGTAGCAGATCTGGTAGCAGATCGATCAGATGGCAGCAGCAGGCTCTTTGGATTGCAGGAATCAGGATTGGATCGATCAGGGCATCAGGCAGCAGGCAGCAGCAGCACTGCAGGCTGCGCTTGCCCTGCGGCCGGCGGGGTGACGCTGACGCCTGACCTGACGGGCAGCGCAGAGTCAGCGAGTCGAAGAGACGGCAGGCGGAGCGACGTCCGATGGGCAGAGACGCGGAACACCTCGTCTTCCGCTGTTGCCGATTAGCAGGCCTGGCTCTTAGATCAGATTTCATATTGGGCCCCTCCTTCATCGTCCCCGGTGGTCGTCTCCGCCGCATAGGCCTAGACCCGGCCCTGACCTCGGGAGCCTGGCGTAGGCGATGGTGCAGGCATCCAAACAGTCCGGATGTGCATCATGGGAGCCTAGCCCGTCCAAAAATAGGCAATCAAACAGTAGTTGCTGCGTTACGGCACACAGCCGGCGCACCACTGCGTGCAGAGGTGAGGTGAGGTGAGAGCGTGGGGATCGAGGAACGTTCAAGCCAAATTCTTATTGGGCGCACACTGCTACCCCATCGCAGCGAACAGACACACGGCATGAACTCGTCGCTTCCGCTCATGTTTTTTATTATTTTTCCTGGCCCATCAGTGGTTTAACGGGTCCAGCTTTGCTAACTCTTTCTTCCTTTCTTTTTCTTTCCTCCTGCAACTTCTCTCGACGCCGCCGGACGGCAGGCCCGCTTCCTGCCCTTGCACTGCATGGTGCTCCCTGATTCTTTATTTTGGTCCAAACGTTGACAACACAGTTTGCTCTCTGCCTTGCTGATGACATGCGGATTCTTTTTTTAAAGTTTCGTAATAGGATTATTATATTTTTTTCTGCATTCTTATATGTTACGCTGGAACAAATAAGTTAAATTTTTGTTCCATGGGACAAATATTTTTGTTCCACATTAATTCTAATACGATTTATTTAATCGTTTAACTACAACATTTATAGTTTGTTCTAATGGAACAAATTATTTATTTCATCTTTTTTCATTTAAATAGAACATTTATCATTTGTTCTAATGGAACAAATTATTAAACTCCACTCACTTGACGTATTTTTGTTTCGCATAATTAAAGTTTAAGTTCCACAAGCATTAATAAAATGTTCTACTACCTGCAAAATAAAATAAAATGTTCTACTAAAAATTACCAAATCATCACCCCTTTTTTGTTCCATCTTTTTTTTTCTATTTTGAACCATGCATCTATTTTACTTCACAGAGCACGCATGTGAAAGAAATTTTTCTACCGCTGTTCGCTTTGTTTCTGGCGCGCACGAAGTAAGGGAAGAGAGATAGAGACAGGCCTGGAAAGAAAAAAGGAAGCGGGTGGCCTGCGGCCCGACAAAGAAGGAAGCAAATATCGGCTCAAGAAAAAAATCAACTGATGCCAACCTGCTTCTGCGATAAATCTGATGGTAGTAACACACGTTACCCCTAATCGGACCCGTCTTATCCCCTCGAGCTGACCTCTTTTTTTTTTTTGAGATCAAAGCTGCCTTCTATTAATTATGGCCAAGATTACAATCAGACTCCAGCAAGGCACGCACGCAGTCCGGGGTTTCAAGGCACACACCGGATCTATCTATGCTTGTGACTTGCGTAGTCAGTACATGGGCAACCTTGTTACAATTTCTACTATCAAAAGTAAAGGAGAATTCAATGAAAGCTAAGCTAAGCTCTTTGATTTCCAACAGGATAGGATATATCCACTGCCGGAGATAGGCACATCAGTGCCGGTCACAGGGAGACTTAGTGCCGGTCCCTGTGACCGGCACTAAATGGCCGGCACTAACGTGACAGCCGTTAGTGCCGGCTTTATTGACCGGCACTAACTGGCGCCTGTTAGTGCCGGTCTGTTACTCCAGCCGGCACTAACTTGCCCGACCCTGCCCGGCTCCTGGCAGCAAGGTTAGTGCCGGCTGGTATAACTGGCCGGCACTAAATCTTTTTTTGTTTACCTTTTGTTTTTCATTTTTATACGTATAGGGTTTAGGGTTTAGGGTTGATGTTCTTACCTTTTGTTTTTCGTTTTTCGTTCCATTATACGTATGGCTATGCGTATTTGTACCGTATGCGACTACATAATCGTACTTTTTGCATTGCACAGTAATATTAGGACAGCATATTACACTAATATTATATATATATATATTCATCATGTATGTAACACTTAGGAGTTTAAAAGTACTTGAGATATTACAAATTAGTAAGAACATCAACTATAGTAATTTATCAAATTCCCCGTCGTCGGATCTTTTTCGGCGACGCTTGTACGGACATCGCCATAAAATTCGCCCTTAGGATTTATGACTTCATCGAGCAGGAATCCGCATATTGCTTCTTGAATTGCCCTGATCCGAGCCATTTCAATGAGTTCTTCTTTCATCCGCCAATGCTGTCACATTTTTCGAAAAAACATGAGAATAAAAGATAATGAATTAAAATGATGAGCAGATGTGATTGTGCTCACGTACATTGAATGCCTCCACTGTCATTTGCCCTTTTTCACTTGCAAAAGTGTTGATCCACTCGCATACGTAGTATCCACATAAGTTGTTTCCTTGTCCCTGTCTCCAACACTATGGACAAATGTGGGTTAAGATATAGAATTTTTCTGATGTTTATTACGAATGACATTAGTAGCGAGAGTATATTCATACCGGAAAATCAGTCACCCAACAAAGAGGCTCGATTTCACCTATGGGCAAGCCTATGTGTTTGCGGAGGTAGCGATGCCATGCAGTATTTACCACCTCGATGAGATCTTGGTACTTTGATTTATCTTGCCTTAACGAGTCGTACACCAAGACCTTGTGCTCCTCAATCCGAATACAAAGCAATATCCAATGAAAGCTGTGCATATACATACGCATAACCAATTAATGTTGATTAAAATAGTTATTAAATAGTATTATTAATAAGAAGGGATTGAAAACAAGAGGCTAACAAAGAATGACTCACTGATGGTTGTATGGCAAGAGAATGAAGGGACACATGCTATTCTTACGCAACCCCCTGTATATAATATTGACTATTTCTTCAGGGCTTTGCTCTACCGTTTTCTCGTGTATAATATCGGGGTCGAAGAACCCGACGTTATGGAAGTTCTTTTTTCGGCAAATTTGAATTTTTGACCTACGGGACACAAGAAAAACGGGGATCAGTCAACACACAAGGCTAAAAATAATGAAACGAGAGACAATACTCACATGCACCATACACTCAGGAGGGACTTGTCAAGGGCATCTTGATGGTATAAATCGTAAAGTGCTTCAAACTCGATATATACTTCACCTGCCCCCCGCCAGAAATGCTCATCTTTAATCCGGGCTGGGAACATCTCTAATTGATTAGCTTTAGATTGCACGGCATACCATTTGTGTAACTCGGCCATTCTCGTTGGTAGGAATGGTAATAACTCTGGCCATATCAAAGGTTCACCAAGTACAAACTTTTTCCTGCCGCGGGCATCCTGTAGGGCCTCCCCAAGCAATTGAGCCCTTGTTAGATCAGTTTGCAATATCATCCCAGCCATGGTCAACGGATCTCTTGATTCATCAGGACATTCTTCACGCGGCACTATCAACGAAGCGATCGATTGTTTTGACTGCTCTCCGAGCTGGGGAACGGTCTTTGCATTGATCCGTCGATTCTTGGGATTGTTATAGCACTTTCTGATCTGCCGATCATAATCCGACTCCCTTTCTTTCTCCTTGGTGGGATCTTTAATGAAGTGTTTAACGAAGTGTGCCTTCGCAGCCGGATCTATTTCTGGCTTCTTGTTCGCAGCCTCCCTCAGTAGCTTGCGCTTCAGCAAGAAGGTTTGAAACGATTCTTCTGCCTCTTTCTCTTCTGGAGCCTTCGCTTTCTTCTTTCTTTGCTGCTTATGAGATGGCTGGACCGAAGGTACCGTGTATGCCTTCTGTCGCTGACTCTGATTCTGTTGTGCGGCTGGTGATGATGCCGAAATTGGCTCGCTTTGTGCGGCTGGTGATGGCGGATCCATGCTGGGGTCCCGTGCAGGCGGTGGAGAAGGTGGGCCAACACTAGGATTCCTGTCATCAGGTGGCGTTGGTGATCTTTGCCTTGAGCACCGAGCGGAATCTGTGGCTGCTTGCACCAATCTTATGTCGCGCTTTGGCCACGCAATCCATGTGTGTACGGCATGTTGTAGTTCTGTTTCTTCAGGACTTATAGGGATCGGGAGGTCCAAGTCTTCCCAGCGTTCTTCAGTAATTCGGTCAACAAAGACTCTGGCGAATCCTTCAGGAATTGGCTGGCAATGTATTGTACTGCCTTCTTCTTGGACTTCCGCATAACCCTCAGCACAAACTTTGAGCTTTTTCCCATAAAGAACCAGAAGCTCACACTGGGTCCTAACGGTAATGTCGTCGATGGGGTCCCTCGTCCTGTCGGCACCCAAAGCAGGGTGCTCTGTGGAAGCAACACTGCTACGACGCTGGGAAGGGGTGCTGAACTCCACATTGGCAGCTGGTTGATCCGAGCGTTGCCCAACTGCTGCCTCAAGTGACATTATCCGGTTTTCTAGGCTACAGATCTTCTCTGCCACTACTGCCTTGCTTCTGCATCGGCTTCGGTAGGTTTCGAGATCTCCGGAAAAGCCATATTTCCACGGAACTACGCCCATGCCTCGGGTCCGTCCAGTGTGTTCCGCATTCCCAAGAGCGTAAGTCAGCTCGTCATTCTCTCTGTTGGGCTGGAAGGTTCCTTCTTCCGTACGCCTCATTGCCTCGTCAAGTCTTTGGGCAGCCTCTCTTAGTACGTCGCTAGTCACAAACATTCCAGTGTCGGGGTCCAGTGTGCCTCCATGAGCATAGAAGTAATACCTTGCTCGTTTGGGCCAACTCAAGGTCTGCGGTACGATTCCTTTTGCAATTAAATTATTTTCCATCTTTTCCCATTTCGGAACAGCAACCTTATAACCTCCAGGCCCAAGTCTATGGAAGTTTGTCTTTTTGCTAGCATTCATTTTGCCTTGAATCGAGGCTGCCATGCTGTCAGCACTGCGCTTGTAATTCACGAATTCATTCCACCACTCTCGTTGCTTCTTCCAGACTTTATCAAAATCTGGTGTGAGGCCCTTGTTCACAAAGTTTGCCACCAATTTTTTCTTGAACGAGGCGAACTGAATTGCCATCTTCTTAAATGCCCATCCCTTTACTTTGTCAGCTTTGCCTGGGGGAAAGTTGAAGTGCAACGACACCTCTTTCCATAACAAATCTTTCTCTGAATCTGGCACGATATCTTCAGGTCGATCAGAGACTTTATTTCTCTTCCAAAGCTTGTACTTTATGGGGACGTTCTCCCTAACAAGATATCCCAATTGATTTACAAAGGTCGTCTTAATTTGACCAGGGGCTAGTGGCTCGCCGGTTGCTTCGTTGATCTCCGTGATGGTCGTACATCCTACCATCTTCCTCTTGGAGCCACGTTTCCGTTTAGGCCTCGTCGATCCTGATGCCTGAAAGAATCGCAAATTTATCAAGCGGGTTGCTAGCAACTAGTGTACGTCACGGCAAGTATTGACAAAACGTTTATCCTGATGCCTGGAAGAATCACTAAATTTCATACCTCGGCTTCCTCGACATTTTCTTCTTCCTCCCCACTAATATCTTGCTCCTGGTCGCCAGGATAATGCAAGTTTAAAAATTGGCTGCCATCGTTCTCGTCCTCATGAAACTCTGGAGCTATTTGCCCAGTACTACCACAAATGAGCTTGTGCATTAACTCGTCTTGGTTGTCCGTAGGATCCATTTCCACTACCCGAAACAATAAAAAAACATTAAGTATTTTCTAGTACTAATAAAATGTATGTATTTGCAAAAATATTGTACACACGTTTATATTCATAAATGCTCACATGGTTATTTAGATCCAGAATAAGTTAATATCTTTTACAACTGAACAAAACAAATACATGTGCGAATCGGGCCTCCCGTGTGCGAATCGAGCCTCCCATGTGCGAATCGGGCCTCCCGTGTGCGAATCGAGCCTCCCGTGTGCGAATCGGGGCCAGTGCGTCTCAGACTGAATAGCTTTCATAAATAATTCTGGACTAAACTACGTGGGCCCTTACACACTGGACTACATAGGGCAGATATACATGTGCCACTTACACATAAGTGCTCATGTGCACATACCCTGAAATTTGATAACGAATGAATAGATTATGTGAATATGACTGTATTAGACTAATATAATATGACATAGATATGTTGACTCAACAGGACATTCGTACGCCTCACTAGTAACAAGAAGGAACTAAACAAAAGAGCCAGCGGAAGCAACATATAAACCATCTAGTTAAAACAAAAGGCAAGACTTCACATCCAAACATTTTTATTACAACTCATCCATCCAGAACGTATGCATATCGAAAAGTGTGCACACGTGCTGTTATTACCATCCAATGAAGCACCCTCTAGCTCAAGAACCTGAAGAGGAGAAAACATGTGTGAGGTTTATTATATAGAACAAACCAAATTCTTGGATAGTATTAAAGCACCTTGGTTCATCCTAGATACTACTGGTCACATTTTAGGATGTGCAGGCAATAAGAGACAATTGTGCTAATTTTCCTCATCAGTTGTGTTGTGGTGGAATTTTCAGGTTACAAAATGCGGAGAAGTTACATTGTTTCTCATGAGTTGATAGGATCACCTTTAATCATGTTATGACACAATTATGCATATGCTTAAATTTAATTCAGACTCCAAATTTACTAACAGAACCTAGAGCCATTCGTCACTCATATTGGAGGGCAATGCTAGTACTCGAACGTCAAGATTTCACTCTTACCAAATACAAGAAAATAGAAACATTCGAGGAGATGAAATATTGGTGATCAATATGGTTAAAGATGATATTAGTTGACAATGTTGGATGGGAGGATGGGAGAAATAGTGCCACTGAAAAAGTTGAGCCAGAACAACTTTTCTACTAACATAGTAAACTCTATGATGTAAACTTTTCTACTGGTATCCCATTTGCACAACTATGCGCAACTAGATTCACTCACATACTACAACAGTAGAATAGGTGGCAAGCAAACATTATCGATCTTGACTCCATGCAATAAAATTATTAAACCATCAAAGCGTAATTTCCAAATGAAATCTACAGCTTTTAGAAATGAACTATTTCCCTTGAGAAGCTCTGGGATGCTAAGAATATAAGTCATCTACTAATGATCAAAGTTGAGAAGATCCAATTACCGAAGAGGGCGAGGAGGAGGTCCGGAGGGAGGGGTCGACGGTGGGGGCCGAAGCTTCGGGCGCCACAGCAATGGCGCGAGGACGACGAGGTGAGCTGTCATTAACATTGGTCAAATCAATTTTATACTAATGGCATATATAAAAGAGAAACTAAATCGCTGTTTTGCTTTTTGCATAGAACAACAAATAATCATTGTAGCTTTTAGAAACTAAATGAACATTGGTCAAATCAATTTTATACTAATGGGAAGGATGCCAATTTCATTTTACATTCTTTGAAGTCAATGTTACAACCAAAGGCAAGACAGTGTGTTATTGTCAAGGTGAACAATAAAGATGTCGAAGAGAATTGCAGCTCCAGATTTGCCCATGAGGACAATAAGATTATTTCTAGTCCATCTCAAAGGAAAGAAAGAAGTCAACTGAAGGCATTGGAATCATATTTTTCTAAACTCAATACCAGTCAGCAGCTATGCTCTTTCTCTGAAAAGAACAAACACAAAAATGGCCTATCATCCTCATATGAAGTTGACATTGCTGATGATAATGCCAATTTGAGGAACAGGGCAGACTCGTTGCGGGTACAGTTTGACAGAGGAAACTCAGGTAAAGTCACTTGACTTGGCAATTAGCACAGATGTATTGTCACCAAAACTTAGTTATTAAAAAGAACTTTGTTGCTTTAGGTACTAAGATGTGCCGAATCTGGTGTCATTTTTGTTCAACCACAATAGCCAACATGATGCATATATTTTACACTGCCAATACAAGTTGGAACTGCCAGATTGCTCATATATTATCCTGAAGAAATGGAAAAGTTAATTTAGCCAAAGTTATGCCTGTCAAAATGTGGTGATATTAAGAAACATAGTATCATTATCATACATACAGTGGTAGTCTACTACCACCATCTCTTGCAATTGACAGTAAGAAGCAGGGTATCACATAACTCGGCACATTGTTGGCACATTGTTGATGTGCAATTAACCAGATGCTTACGCAAGTTGATGTGCTCACCTCGAACCCGTTTTTGCGCTCGGAGGGCGAGGAGGAGGTCCGGAGGGAGGGGTCGACGGTGGGGGCCGGAGCTTCGGGCGGCGGCAGCAATGGGGCGCGAGGAGACGGAGCAGTGGCGCGAGGACCTCGAGGCGGCACGGGCAGCCGGGCGGCCAGGCTGCGCAGGACGGGCCGCGCGCGAGGACGACGACGAGGTGCGCCGCGGCCGGAGCTTCGGGCGGCGGCAGCAACGGGGCGCGAGGACGCGGAGCAGTGGCGCGAGGACCCGGCGGCAGAGGCAGACGGGCGGCCGGGCTGCGGGGAAGGGGCCGCGTGCGAGGACGACGACGTGCGCGGCGGCCGGAGCTTCGGGCGGCGGCAGCAGGGGCGCGAGGAGGCGGGGGCGGCGGGTAAGTTGGGGCGACGTCGATCTGAAAACTGGGCGAAGGGGCTAACTTGTTGGGGGCATGGCGCGGTTAGTGCCGGCTGGTAACCCTAGCCGCACTAACTTGCCCACGTGACGTCAGGTGGGCAACTTAGTGCCGGCTGGTAACACCAGCCGGCACTAACGTGAGCAAGTTGTGCGGCTGATATTACCAGCCGGCACTAAGTTGCCCACCTGACGTCACGTGGGCAAGTTAGTGCCGGCTAGGGTTACCAGCCGGCACTAACTTGTCCACGGTTAGTGCCGGCTAGGGTTACCAGCCGGCACTAATGTGTCATCCGCGCGGGAATTGGCGCGCGGGAACTGGCGTGGCCAGTTCCCATTTTCACTAAATTTGCAGTATTCATAAATTTATTCAACATAGGCTCAATAATTAGAATAATATAACAAAAATTTATATCTTATTTTTAGCTACACAATAATTATAGTAATTATATGTACACAATAATAATAGTAATTGAAGTAAATTAACGAATATGCAACCATTATCAATTATATGTAGCGTAAAGGGTTTATATGTGTATATGTTTCTGTTATTGATAATAAATCGAAAACACTTCATTTTGATCCATGCAAAATTCTTCAAAAAACTTTTCAATAGTACCCTATACAATGATGTAATCAATTCTCATATTACTTGATTATTTGTTTGTAATTTAATGTTTCAATGCTTCTAGTAATACAAAATTTGTGAATGTAAATAATATTTATACCATGCAAAAATATAATATTATCTGAAGATGATATTATGTCATAATTGGAGAAATAATATCAAGAATTGAGATAAGTACGATGCGGTGCGTTACATTACATCACTGATTGAGAGAATTCAATACATAATTTACAAAAAACTACTACTCATTATCATTATGTACTGGAACATTGATAATCTTCCTTTTGACGAAAGTGCCTTGAGCGTGATCACAGCGTAAGTAAGGTGTGTCCTCTTTGGATAAGAGGATGCTAGGGTCAACGTCAACTGAGAATGGAGGAAGGTCATCAATCTGGTCATAATCTTCCGAATTGTCCGAAATATCCTCAACTCCAACAACTTTTCTTTTTCCTGGAAGAACTATGTGCCGTTTCGGCTCATTTCCAGCCTTGTCTGCTTCAGACGTCTTATCTGACTTCTTCTTCGGTTTGCTCGACATGTCCTTCACATAGAACACTTGTGTCACATCCTTGGCTAGAACAAATGGTTCATCTTTATATCCAATCTTTTTAAAGTCAACTATGGTCATCCCATACCGGTCCTTCGTTACGCCTCCTCCAGCCACCCATTCGCAACGAAATAAAGGGACAACTATGGGTCCATATTCAAGTTCCCATATCTCCTCTATGACACCATAGTAGTTGTTCTTTTCTCCATTACTGTTTACTATACACATACGGACACCACTGTTTTGGTTGGTGCTTTTTTTGTCTTGAGCTCTCGTATAAAATGTATACCCATTGATTTCGTACCCTTGGTATTGCTGGACAGTGATTGATGGTCCCCTAGCCAGCCATTGAAGTTCTTGATCAACTGTGTTGTTGCCCAATAATTTTCGTCTAAACCAGCCGTCAAAAGTTTTTATATGTTGGCGTGTAATCCAAGAAAGATTCTTTTGTGGATTTTCAGACTGTATAATATTCATGTGCTCATCAATATATGGAGCCACCTTGGATGAATTCTGAAGAACCGTGAAGTTTGCTTGGCTGAATTCACTACAAGGGATGTGCACATTACATTTCTTTCCTAGTGTGCCTTTTCCCTTTAATCGCCCCTCATGGTGTGACACGGGGAGCCCAATCGAATTGAGATCGGGAAGATAGTCAACGCAAAACTCAATGACCTCCTCGGTTCCATAGCCCTTAGCAATGCATCCTTCTGGGCGAGAACGTTTACGCACGTACTTTTTCAATACTGCCATGAATCTCTCGAAAGGGAACATATTGTGTAGAAAAACAGGACCCAGAATAGTTATTTCTGTCACAATATGAACTAGAAGGTGTGTCATAATATTGAAGAAGGAAGGTGGGAAGACCATCTCAAAGCTGACAAGACATTCGACAATGTCTTTCTGCAGCTTTATTAGATTATTTGGATTAATTGCTTTCTGTGAAATTTCATTCATGAATGCACAAAGCTTTACAACTGCCAATCTCACATTTTCCGGTAGAACACCCCTCAGTATAACCGGAAGTAATTGTGTCATCAGAACGTGGCAGTCATGGGACTTCAAGTTTTGAATTTTCTTCTCTTTCACATTTATTATGCCCTGTATATTTGAGGAGTACCCAGACGGGACCTTGATACTGTTCAAGCAATCGAACATGATTTCCTTCTCCTCTTTACTCAGATTATAGCTGGCAGGTTTTAAATAGTGGCGTCCTTTGTCTCTCTTCTCGGGTTGCAAGCCTTGTCGCCCGGCTAGCATCCACATGTCGCGCCTTGCTTCCAATGTGTCTTTTGACTTACCATACACTCCCAGAAAGCCTAGTAGGTTGACGCAAAGATTCTTCGATAGATGCATCACATCAATTGCGTTGCGAACCTGTAAGACTTGCCAATAAGGTAGGTTCCACAATATAGATTTCTTCTTCCACATTGGAACATGTCCCTGGTCATCCTTCGGAACAGGTTGGCTACCGGGACCCTTTCCAAATACTACCTTCACATCCTTGATCATCGAGAACACACGCTTTCCATTACGGAACAGAGGCTTACGACGAGTTTCGGACTCTCCTTTGAAATGCTTCCCTTCGGTTCTTAGGGGGTGATCGGTAGGAAGGAATCGGCGATGGCCCATGTATACGCACTTCTTACAGTGTTTCAAATAAATGCTATCGGTTTCATCATAACAGTGGGTGCAGGCCATGTATCCCATGTTCGACTGTCCCGAAAGTTTTGCAAGTGCAGGCCAATCATTGATGCATACAAAAAGCAAAGCTCGGAGGTTGAAAGACTCCTGTTTATACTCATCCCACACATGTACACCTTCTTCTTTCCAGAGCAGTAAGAGATCATCCATCAAGGGTTGCAGGAACACATCAATATCGTTGCCAGGTTCTTTTGGCCCTTCTATAAGCACCGGCATCATGATGAACTTACGCTTCAGGCATAACCAAGGAGGAAGGTTGAACATACATAGGGTCACGGGCCATGTACTATGAGCGCTGCCAAACTCACCGTACGGATTCATTCCATCCGCACTTAGAGCAAATCTTATATTCCTTGGGTCGTTGTCAAATTGAGGATACTCTCGGTTAAGGTTTCTCCACTGGGACCCATCTGCTGGGTGTCTGATCATGTGATCCTCCTTACGGTCTTCTTTGTGCCACCGTATCAACTTAGCGTTGTCCTTGTTTTTGAAAAAGCGCTTCAGACGTGGTATTATAGGGAAGTACCACACCAACTTTGCGGGAACTCTCTTCTTTACCGGCTCCCCATCAACATCACCTGGATCATCTCGCCTGATCTTATACCGCAATGCGCTACAAACAGGACAAGCTTCCAAGTTCTCGTATTCGCCGCGATACAGGATGCAGTCGTTAAGACATGCGTGAATCTTCTGCACGTCCAATCCAAGAGGGCAAACCATCTTTTTAGCTTCGTATGTTGTTGACGGCAGTTCATTACCCTCAGGAAGCATGTTCTTTACAATCTTTAATAGCTCACCAAATCCCTTATCGGTGACACCATTACTTGCCTTCCATTTCAGCATCTCTAGCGTGGTACCCAACTTCTTCTGCTCCGGTTTGCAATTAGGGAACAACGGCCTTTTGTGATCCTCCAACATCTTCTCAAACTTTAATGCCTCCTTCACAGTGTCACTGTCTTTCCGTGCATCAAGCAACGCCTGACCTAGCTCGTCAGGTGGCTCCTCTTGTTCAACATTTGCTTCACCCTCGTCCATTGGTTCATCTTGAAAGCTACCTGTTTCATGAACCCATGCCCAATCTGGAAGATTGTTATCACCATCGTCATCTTCTTCATTATCTTCCATCATAACTCCAACTTCGCCGTGCTTAGTCCAAAGGCTATAGTTACTCATAAAACCATTCAAGGCCAGGTGATTCCATAGAGTTTCTCTTTTCCGGAATTCCTTTTTATTTTCGCAAACACTGCATGGACAGCACATTAAACCCTTTGGCGACCTATTTGCCACTGCTGCCTTGAGAAAAGAATCTAAACCCTGAATCCACGCCGAGGTGCTCCGGCTTCCGTGCATCCATTGCCGGTCCATCTGTACAAATTAAAAAAAAATCATGCTCATTATCTCTAAAAATAGGTTACTATGAAGTAATTTAAAAAAATGTAAATGTGTCATAGGCCACCTATCTAGTAAATTTAAACTAAATAGCAAAATAAATTGGCACAATAACATATACACATGTCACCATGAAATAATTCAAAAAAATCATTCTAAATGTGTGATGTTCAAACTATATAATAATCATTCTCTGAAAAGCAACTAATCAATTCTACCTTGCTCAAATTAATGAACAAATTAGTGAATCATGCTCATTGTCCCTCATCCTTAAAATTCCTAAAATTATGCATAGTAACATATACACATGTCACCCCTCTAAACTTTATGCCCCAGAAAACGAACACACCCTAAATCGTGGCGAGTACTGCGAGTTCTAATTTGCGGTTGTTCTGGGTCATTTTATGTGATTTTACAAGTGCCCTGTTGCTTTGTTGATGACTTGTGTTTTTGCGAGTTTGTTGGTGGTTTTTGTTCGTGGTGGCGGTTGTTCCGGGTCATTTCTGTTATTTTACAACTGCCCTGTTGCTTTCTCGTGACGACTTGCGTTTTTGGATGTCATTTTCGAAACCTCTAAATATGGTTTTGGGAAGGATTTTGATGATTCTTAAAAAATTTATAATACAATCATGTGCCCACTTCACACCCTCCCATTCTTATGTATTAAGTACATAAATCTCCTTGCATTATGACAATAATATCCATATATATCGTTTTGAGAAATTTTTATTTGCAGCCATTTGGATTTATTCAGTGTAGTGACATCTAAGGTTAATGTGCAATTTTTCATAATATATGCCATACCATTGCTTTGATTTGAGTTCGAATTGATTGGGACTTGGGAGCAATATCAACCCAATGAGATATGGCATCATTCCTTTTGTTGGATAGGAAGAAATACATCTAGTACATGTATATTGAGTGGAAATACACGAAATCTTTATCAACTTGCATTCAATAGTAGCCGTACAGTTCGAAAAGTTCTACAGTGAATTGCCTCTTTAGTTTTACTCAAGATTTATTTGCAAAGCTTCGAACTATACATACATCGGAATATTTATAATTTGCAGAAATTTTTCTAGAGATTATTATATGGCTTGTGCATTTATTGTGTGCGGGTTGTCCAATAGATGTACTCGCCGTGATATCCTTAAAATTACTAAAATTTTGCACATTAACATATACACATGTCCCCGTGAAATAATTCAAAAAAATTATTCTAAATATGTGATGGTCAAACTATCTAGAAAACCTTCTCTAAAAAGTAACAAATGGATTCTATTTTGCTCAAATTAATGAACAAATCGGAAAATTATGCTCATTTTTCCTCAACCTTAAAATCACTATTTTCTTTATCTAGAAAGCATGAAACAAAGAATAAACACCGTGAAAGAAGAGTGGAAGAAGCTACTAACCTTTGGTGCACTTGGATGGGTGAAATCCTCACAAATTTGGGAAAAAATGGGCAGCACCTCCCCTGTAACACGCCATGGGAGTGAAGGAGGGCTCGGGAAGAAGAAGAGTGGCAAATGAAATGGAGGGAGGGCTGGGATGTGGTGGCCGGTATATATGGGGCAAGTTAGTGCCGGCTGGTGGCTTTAGCCGGCACTAACTGTCTACTTTTAGTGCCGGCTAGAGCTGACAGCCGGCACTAACTTGTAATTGACCAAGTTAGTGCCGGCTAGAAATGCCGACCGGCACTAACGTGCGTTTTGACCGTTGTGGCAGCCGTGTGACAGTTGGGGGGATGGCGCGTTAGTGCCGGCTGGTATTTCTAGCCGGCACTAACGTGCCCGCCTGACACTGTTGAGGCACGTTAGTGCCGGCTCGTTTTTGACCGGCACTAACGTGCTGGTACCGATAGACCGTTTTCTAGTAGTGATCGCAGAGCGTTGTACTTCCCGTTTTTCCCATAGCTGGACAAGCTCAAGGCAGTCCGTCTCCAGATGCACCTTTTGCACTCCGCACTGCTGAGCCAGCCCCAGAGCATCTCTACACGCCATCGCTTCCATCGCACACGCGTCAAGGCAGTGGTCATCATACCATTTTGCTTGCCCCGCCAGAAACCTTCCATTGTGATCACGTAGTACACATGCAGACGTACCCTGGCTATCTGCCGCATAATATGCTGCGTCTGTACTGCACTTCACCCACCCCACCAATGGTGGCCTCCATCTTCTCTCAACAATAACAGCATCCGCATCCTTGGCAGGGTGCATGATTTGCCATAGGTCAAAGGCAGTGTCACGTACCCAGCTCGACGTCTGCCATGTAGTCATGGACTGCTCGCCATGTCTTCGTTTATTTCTCATCATCCAGAGCGCCCACATACCACAGATGATTATAGCTCGATCACGCCTCGAGCATATATCTGCAAGTAAATCCCTCGCCCATGTGACCGGATGTAGAATGGGAATTTTTACACCGGTCATCAGCTTCACTTGGTGCCAGAACTCTTTAGCCACAGTACCCATCAATACATGCTTGATTGATTCTTCTGTTGCCCCACAAACTTCGCAGTTAGCAATAAGTTCAATGTGTCGCCTACACAGCACCTGCCTTGCTGGTAGGAACTCATGCATCACTCGCCACCAGAACACTCTCACCTTGGGTGGCACTTCAAGCTTCCAGATCAGCCTCCATACACCATCCGACGAAGGGTCTGTTTGGTAGAGCTCCAACTGATTCTGATTCTTTATGGGAGCTGATCCCTGAGAAAAATGATTATGTGGGTGAAGGTGATTCTCTTTGATTCTCTAGCACAAACTTTTAAAATTAGGATGGAGAATCACTTCACAGAATCAGGAGAAGCTACTTTTTTCAGCTCCCAGCTTTTTAGTTCATTTCAGATAATCACTCCACAGAATCAGCAGAGAATCACTTCTCTCTGAAAAACTGTTTGGCAGAGCTCCTGCTAAATTCAGTAGAGAATCAGATTTGGGAGCTCTGCCAAACGCACCGAAGTATTTGGCCGGTCCTCTCCTTCTCCCTGCCTTCTCCGTTTGTCAAGGAGCTTAAATGCTGACCGGACCGAATACATCCCGTGACGTTCTGGTTCCCATGCTCACACATCTCCATTTCTTGTTCTTATGGGCAACTGCAAAATAGCCTCAGCGTCAACAGGAAAGAAAATCTCCCGAATGAGGTCCTCATTCCAGTGCCCACTTGCCGTCATCAGTTCAGAAACCCGGTGTATCTCTTGGCTATCACCCGGCGTGATAGGCTTACCCGTAAAGTGATTTGGCAGCCATCTATCCCGCCAAATATCAGTAGATTCACCATCACTTATTCTTTTAATTAGGCCATGCTGTAACACATCCCGGCTAGCTAGAATAGCACGCCAAGTCTGGCTAGCATGCTTCTTCCTTGTTGCCTCCATGAAATTTGTGTCATGGTAATAGCGGCCTTTCAAAACTCTTGCACATAGAGAATCAGGTTTTGTGATCAATCTCCACCCTTGTTTGCCTAGCATCGCCACATTGAACAGCTTAAGATCTCGGAAAGCCATACCGCTCTTGTATTTTGGTTAACCTTTCCCAGCTTTGCCAATGTATGCCGATTGTCTGCTGAGCTCCCCCACCAATAGTTAGCTATTGCCGTCCGCATTTTCTTGCAAGTGTTTACTGGTAAGAGGAAGCAACTCATAGAGTAAGTCGGCACCGCTTGGGCAACTGTTTTCAGCAAGATTTCCCTACCGCGCAGCTAGCTTCCCGACCACTCCAGCCACCGATCAGGCCTTTCACCTTTGTGGGCATGAACTGGAAGGTATCATTAACTGCACGCCCCACACTTGTGGGCTGTCCCAAGTACTTTTCGGCAAGAGATTCCTTTTGGATATTTAGCTCATTCCGGACTACCGCTTTCATACCGTACGTGCAGTTCTTACTGAAAAAGATTGCTGACTTCTCTCGATTCACCAATTGGCCTGACCCCCGACTGTATATCTCCAAGATTTCCAGTAAACGGTTGGCCTCCCTCTGCGATGCTTCTGAGAAGACAAAACAATCATCCGCAAAGAGAAGATGTGAGATCCAAGGGGAGTGTATACCAACTCAGACACCCCTGGACAGATGCATTGGGCCAACCGAACCGAGGAGGCAGGATAAACCTTCTGAGCAAAGGAGAAACAAGTACGCTGAAATTGGATCTCCCTGCCCTCGAGCTGACCTCTCCCCGATCCCCTGTGAGAACCCTTCCTCGACTTGTGCAACATGGCCTCTCTAAGGGGATTGACGCTCGCGCACAGGGCAACGAAGGGGCGCTTTACTGCTGCTTGGTTCTAGCAACTAGCAGTGCCAGCTCTCATTGTTCACAATGGAAATGTATAGTACTAGTAAATGCATTTTTAGTTAATTAGTTTTGTCGTACAACCTAAGAGTTTCCGATTTTATATATTAAAAGTTTTTGTTATTTCCAACACAATGATTTTCACATCTATCATATGAAAGTTTGTAAAATGCCGAAACTTTTTCATAAAGTTTTTGAATATAGGAGCACAAAGTTTTGAGTATGCAAACACAAAGTATTGAGTATACTACTACAAAGCATTAGATATATCAGCACAAACACCGCTTACTAAGATTGCAAATTTTAAATACTATGTTTTAGATATGAGAGTAAAAGGTTTATAATAGGCTAGCACAAAGTTTCCAAGTACAGAATGCAAAGATTTGGAGCACAAAGTTTTGTATCCGGGAGTAAAATGTGTGAAGATGTGCAATATAAAGTTTCTGAATATTATTTTTTGTTACAATATTTTGCATCCTCACCCCAAATTTTTTGGTGAAAGTTGTTATGGGGTTTATTTTGGTTGAGTCTGGGTTCAGTTGCTTGCTTAGTGTAGCCTTCTACATTTTTGTGGCATCTTTGATTGATATCAGCCAAGTAAAAATCACTAGGGAAATCGAAGCTCCGGTGATGAACAATTTTCGTCATTGTGAAGGCAAAATTCGTCTTAAAAGAAGTTATGTAACGAATTCTTGTTTGTCACATATCGAGTGTCAAGTTTGTTCTACCATGATGAAATGCCAAAAAAGTCACAAAACGGATTTTTCTGTGATGAAAAAACTTTCATCACAGAAGCATATTCCGTTTTGTGTCGTGTTGCAAAAACATAACACAACTTCCGGATTCATGTGTCCCAGTCCATGATGGCATGTGACGTGGCCAGGATACGCTGGCACGCCACGTGTTGTCCACGCTGGCAGGTGACGTGTCGGGCAGCACGTGTCTCAAAGAGGACCGCCATGTGGCGAGCTAGCATAAGGCCATGTGTCACTTTCCCATCTTTCCACGTGTCACTGTCCTGTTTGTCCATGTGGCATTTTTTTCGGTCTTCCCATATGTCCTTTCCCGGTTCACCCGCGTGTCTTTTTCCTGTTGGTCCAGGTGTCATTTTCCTATTGGTCCACATGTCCTTTCCCATTCATGCACGTGTCATTTGCCTATTGGTCCACGTGTCGCTTCCGTATTGTTGCACGTGTCATTTTCCGGCTGCTCCACGTCTCTTTTTCTTATTGGTCCATGTGTCCTTTTTCTATTGTTGTCAGTTCCCTAGTGTTCCACGTGTCAGACCTGGAGCCACGGGACTGTGCACATGGTATACATATTCTAGGATAAGGGAGGGGACATGGGTCACGCCCTGCATCAGTTGTAACTACTCGTACAGTAGTAGAACTAGTCGGAATAGAAGGAAACTATCTGAGTAGTACTTGGGTAGGACTCCTAAGCTCGTATCTGGTTAGGATTTCCATGTAACCTTGTCCCCCAGACTAGGTAGGGACCCACTCGAAATACATCAACACCTAAAGCAATACAGACCAACACACAGGATGTAGGGTATTACGCATACTGCGGTCCGAACATGTTTAAATTCTGTGTTCCTTGCACCTTCGAGTTCCTGATCTCGGCGATACCCCACCTATAATCTACGACCTCGGGGGTATCCCTCAGTGGGCTTGGAGGTTAAACACCGACAGCTAGCGCGCCAGGTAGGGCTGTTCATGGAGCATCCACCGGAGAACTCGATAGCATCTTTCAACTTCACCAGCGCCGTGCTCGATGAGGGCACAATGTTCGTCTTCGGCTCCTAGATCTACATCGCCAACAGCTCAGGTGGCTTCAATAGCCACCTAGCCGACACCAGCAAGTCGGAGGCCTCTGCAACAACCCGGTGCAGCGATATCGACGAGTTTGTCGACAACTTCGATGAGATGCTGCTCCCTAATCTCACCAGGAAGATTGAGAAGATGTTAGTTTTCGACGCGACTTCAACTCGTGCTGCACCAGGACTTCCCTGATCGGACTCAACCCAATCTAAGGAGGGGCATACCCGATTCTTGTTCCGATTACGCAATGCTGCCTCGGTCTATCAGGAGGCTATGCGGTTTGAGTCCTTCTCCGACTTGGAGGAGGACTTAGATCGTCTGCTCAAGATCAGAGATGAGGGAGCCACCGCTTGCCGGGGGGGGGGGGGGGGGGCTCTGTCTTCGACAACTACTCGGATTCAGGTGATGACCTCGAATTCTTTTCGGTAGTCACTTGGGTCTGACCATAACCACTATGCAGCAAAGCCGGTTCTTGTACTAGAAGGGCATGGAGCCCTCTGAGCTACTCGAATACGACTCCTGCCTTGTGGCCTTCACACGGGAACTACATTTCCAGGAAGGGAATCCCCTTTCTCGCATCATTGAAGAGGAAGAGGGTAGCACAGAGTTAGTTGAGTACTGCCATATGGCTG
The DNA here is from genome assembly GCF_002211085.1 of Panicum hallii. NCBI lineage: Eukaryota > Viridiplantae > Streptophyta > Magnoliopsida > Poales > Poaceae > Panicum > Panicum hallii. The sequence continues at coordinate 24,154,981 of NC_038043.1, read as the reverse complement.
AGACCTCGCCGGATCATCAAGTCTACATGGCTTCCCTTCGCAACGCGGAGGACGACGAGCCAGGTCTAGAGTACGATACTGAACTACTCGCGGACGTATCTGCCGATGAGCGCACGGCGGACGCTCCCCAGGATGAGAACGAAGAGCACAAGAGGATCCGACGGTTGAAGAACGCCAAGCGTGCCAAGTGCAGGCGAAACATAGAAAACCGTGCACACAACCCGCTAACCGCAGGAACCTCAATAACGCCTTTGCAGCGGCCGAAGATTGGGAGTACCGCACCCCGATAGGTACCAATGCAGAGGCAGCACTCCTAGTTCAACAACTACCGCCAAACCCTTAGGTGCAAAGGCTGCAATACCCGACCCAGCACACTCTTGTGCAACTCGATGAGTAAAACCCAATGTCTTCGATGCGGAACACCCTCTCGAGATCCGAGCATCACGGCAACTCTGCACAGTTCAGTCGCACCCCTAGAGGCGGAGCCAGACCCTAGGGGCCGACAATCGCTAGCGCAACCAGGACAATCAGGCGGCCACGGCAATTGCCAAGGCTAGTAGTCCGCGTGTGGCAATGTCGACCAAGAGGTGCAACAACCTCAGCGAGCACCCTGCAGCCAGCACAACGCAAGGCCTCAGGGCGAACCTCAGCCCGAGGCCAACCTACAAAACATTCCTACATCTGATCTGAGGTAGAAGATCAATGATGGTTGCGATGCACGGTGCGTCATTGAGGCAAGGAGAAGGGACCGGCGTGACAGATACCACGACGCCGACGATAGTGATCGCTTCCCCGCATTCACCTCCAACATCACCGATCGTTCTTACCTCAAGTACAATGGTAAGCAAGACCCACGCTAGTGGATTTATTGCTACTCCGTCACCATCGATGTGTCAGGCGGATCCAACTCCACCAAGGCGCTCTACTTTTTGGTAGCCTTGGAATCTGCACCTCTCACTTGGCTCGAGAGCCTCACGCCGAACTCCATCGACTCGTGGGAGGATCTCAAGAGGGCCTTCATCGACAACTTCCCGGGATCCATGATCCGAGCAGGTACTCACCATGACTTGTCCCAGGTTAAGCAGGAGATGAACGAGACCCTGAGGTTCTACACCTGGCGCTTCTCCAAGATGCGAGCCACCATCACCAACATCATCGACAAGGATGTAATCCGCTGCTTCTAGAATGGCTTTTTTCTCAAAGCACACCTACCACAACTTCGGATGCAACCGCCCGACTATTGCCGTGGAACTCCATGACATGATGGCACGGTGGGTTGACCAGGAGGATGAGGAGAACGAGCGCTTTCCCAAGCGCAACAACGACAAGCAGGGCAACAACAACTACCACTCCGACAAAGGTCAGTGGAACATCTCGAGAAACCCTCGAAAATGCAAGCCAGACCATGAAGTCGTGACTGTTGAGCGCAATCCACGGGTTAAGAAGTCGGGAAACAATCAAACTCAGTTTGAGAAAGTCCTACACAGGCAATGCCCGATGCACCCGAAGTCCAAGCATTCGCTCTTCGAGTGTGTTAGCCTCCGCAAGTCACTCAACGTTCCACTCCCTGATCAAGATGGCAAGAGGAAGGATCAAGAGGATGATGATGAGGGAGACAAGTCGGGGGCCAAAGATTTCCAAGACCCAAAGAACGTCGTCAACATCATCTTCCGTCTCCGAAGCTAACTCTGCGCGAGATCCTCTCTGTCGATTCGGCCATACAGAAACCTCTGAGATACAGTGAGCTCCCAATCTCCTTCTCCAGGGAGGACCAATGAACCACGTTCTCTGAGCTGGGAAAATTCCCGCTTGTCCTAGATCCTATCATGGCAGGCTCACAGTTGACCCGAGTACTCATCGACGGCGGGAGCGGCCTCAACTTGCTCTTCGTGAGTACACTGAAGAAGATGGGGCTGAACATCACCAAGATGCTCACCCCGCAGCAAGGCTCCGTTATATGGTATCGTCCTAGGGAAAGCGGCTACACCACTCGGTTTGGTGGTCCTGCAAGTTACCTTTGGGACCAAAGACAACTACTGCACGGAGTACATTAAGTTTGAGGTGGACGACTTCGAGTCATCATACCACACCATCCTTGGCAGACTGGATCTGGCCAAGTTCATGGCCATACCTCACTACGTCTACTTGCTACTAAAGATGCTAGACAAGATAGGGGTACTCACATTCCGCGGCTACTTGAAGAAGTCATATGACTTTTGACGGCCATTAAAACACACTTTGCTCATCAACTCCTCGGGAATGAATAGAGCTTTGCATCATGTTCCATACATATTTTGTTTATTCTAATAAAGTTCCACAAGTTTTGGATGAGTTGTGAATGCAAGGACAGGTGTATCAAAAATGAGGCAAAATGGGAAAAATCCCAGGCCGGCTGGCCTGGCACTGGACCCAATCACCACGCCATCGATCCAAGGGTAAGGAAACACACTTACCTTGATCCTGAGCCGTGCACTTAAAGTCGATTTGATCAGGTGACCCGAAAGGCTTCACCCATGGATTGAAGGGCCCACTTGCATGCAAGACTTGAGCAAAATTCTGAGATTCGCTTCCCTGGACAAAGCACAAGCGTTGATCATCAAGTCAGTGAAATGGAGGGACGAAACGCACCGAGGTCAGGCCGGCTGGCCTTGACCAAGTCGACCGGCCCCTAACTGTCAAACCTCAGACCAACGCAACTACCACCGACACCAGGATAGCATCAGGGACATCCAGGAGAAGGGTGGTGCCAAGTGGCAGAAATCCCAAGTCGTCGGCCTGGGAGAGGCCAGCGGGCCCCACGTTGCACCCTCTTGAGCTCAACTTCGTGTGGAAGTTACCTCAACCGATGAACTGGAGTCCAAGTTAAGCATCAACCTCAGCACCGACTTGCAAGAGCTATAAATAGAGGGTCATCCATCACTTAGAACAGTAACCAAGGAGTTCTCTACTCATTTCACTTTTTAGAGTTAGGTTTAGTAGTCTAAGAGTTAGAATCAAGTTGAGCTTGTCTCGAGATTCCGGAGTCGTCATCGGAAGTGTGGTATAAGCTCTTGTATCTTTCCCTTTGACATTTATCAATATAATTTATCTTCTTTATCTTTTCGAGTCAGCTTAACTTTCCGCATTTACTTATCTTTCCAAGTTATTCAGCTTGTTTGTGGAAGTTCTATTATCTAGATTAGGCTTTGTTATCTTTCTTGTTTTATTGGGATATTACCTTACAGGTTTTCTCGTCCGGAATAGGGAGCTCAAGTCAGGTCCCTAGGTTGAGGGGGATTTCTCTTGAAGGCCTCAAGAGAAATCCTAACACCGAGTGCAAAGGTGGTGTCTGGCTTAGTGTTAGCTAGGAAGTGTGTTCCACCCCACGGAACAGTGTGGTAAGTGGCAGGTGGTGACAGAGGTGGTGACAGCCCTGTCCATCCCTTGTAGTCCACCACGTTCGGGTGTTTTTATAGCATTAGTAGCAGGTTGCCGTTGGACTCCCCTCTCACCCCTTTCTGAAGTCCTTCCTCTTCCAGCCGCCGAAGTAAGCTCTAGGTTCCCGATAACTAGTTAGAAGCAAGGTTTAGTCTAGAGAGGCTAGCTCGTTAGTCTAGAAGTGTTCTAGAAGTCTTTCTCGCTCGTTGTCCTCCCAGCTGCTTACCGCTCTAAGGTTTAGAGTCTCCTGTGGTAAACGGTCATTGCCTGGAATTTATCCTATCTTATCATATTTGGCTTACCCCCACTAAATTAGTTGGTTGATATATCCAGTAAGATTTTATCACTCGTTCATTCGATAATCTTTAGAACCATAGTGCTTCCCCGTGAAAATTTACGATACCCTGGAATACTCCATGGTGAAGTGCTACATCGGTGGATTCTGTGCGCTTACGGAATACATATTCTATTGGATATAAGAAACGGCAACAAGCATTTCTGGCACCGTTGCCAGGGAAGCAATTGGTGCTAAAGATATCGTTGAATAGTTTGATAAATTTACTGATTTATGGTGATGGTTAACACAGTTAAGCCGGATTAATTCAGGCGGTTCTGCCACAACTAGTATCAGAGCCTGATTGCATACACCAGAGAGTATAATTAGCCTTAAAAACTTATTTTCCGAAAACTTGAAAATAAAATTGCGGTTGCAAAAATGTGTTGGTTCGTTAAGGATGACGGCTAGTTCGTAAACCCCTAGGGGATTATGGCAATATGACTAGGTGGCTATCTAACTTATGTTTATTATAACTGACTTCCAGCATATTACTTTCTGTTAAAACTTACTTTTATGCACAATCGAACTTTAGATCTTTAGATTCTGTAACGACGCATATACGCTAAGGTAAGAAGGTAAGGATCTTCAGTCAACTAAGAGAGCTTGACCCTCACGTCGGTGACGCGAACCGAACGCTGCCCTCAAGCAGTAGCTTACTTGAGATGCTGCCAATATACCAACTATTCATTGATTATATTGATAGTAAAATATGCTGCACGTACGGACATTCTGTAAGGCGATTTATACGGGAAGTGAATATGTTACCACGGTAGCGTATGAAGCACTGTCCATGCATTATCGAAAGCATGGATGCTGCTACTATAGTGAGCAGTATGGGGACGCTTTCGTGAGTGCTGGCATGGAAGATTCAACTTCTGCAGAAGTGTTCAATACAAAACTTGTGGAAAACTTGATCAAGAACCTATTGTAAAAATTTGGTAATTTATGGCCTAGTAGATCTTCTCTTGGGACCAAACCACTAGCTAGCTGTCCACTGTAATTTCTGGGTAGACAGCAAGGGAAATCTTTAAGGAAATGACCATATGAGAGCCTGATGTAGCCAAAGTGCTGAATAGAAAAGTTGTGCACAATTATATTATGGATGTTCTGGCGAAGTGTGAAAGTTTTTGGATTACTCAATTTGGAGTTATGGAGTTTTGAAGTCGCTTCCAGAAATATTGGACTTCTATTGTCCAGTTCATATCCTACAGCAGGATTTTGTCAAAATTGTTACCCCTTGAAGATGATTCTTCTGGGCAACGAGTTGAATACCAAAGTTGTAGGGAGTTGCCTGAAGTACTCACTGAAAAAGTTTCAGCACAATTGGGTTTTTGTAGTCCGAGTTATAGGCAAAATACTATAGCTCGGTCTGCTAAAAACAACCAAAACAGAGAAGCTAGAATGAATTTTTCGACCATCGAAACCATCGAATTAGCCTCTGTGTTGAGTACAAAAGTTGTAGGGTACTAAATTTTCTAAGCACTTCTAAAATATGAGATGGTTTGGGTGAACAGACTGAGAGTTATGAATTTTTCAGTAGAGAGCAGTGTTCTGTCCACAACGAGTCTATGACCGTTTGAGTTCAAAATCTTTCCGCACTTATTCTATTAAGCCTTGGAAAGCATTGTGGATCACTTAGCTAATGAAAGGTTTGCACATTTCAGATGGTTGGAGTGACGCGTGGTACCCCTAATGGTTTTGGGTCTTCCAGTGGTAGTGAGCAGCCACCACTGCCCAACATGGCTGAAGTAATGGCTGCCCAGACTGTACTGCTCCACTAGCTTGTCCAGGGGCAGCAGGCGTTTCAACAACTCCAGCAGTAGGAGCACCATCAGCGGGGTGGGCACAAGGTCCACCAACCTCAAGTTGCAGGGTATCAGGATTTTTTGGGTACTCAACCACCTCTGTTTAATCGAACGGAGGAACCTCTCGACGTGGACGCTTGGATTCGCACCATTGAATCCAAGTTTTCTCTACTTGTTGTGCCATGTACCGATGAGAACAAGGCCTATTTTGCCATGTAGCAGGTTCGCGGTACGGCCCGTCTTTGGTGGGACAACTACTTTGCTATGCTCCCGACAGATCATATGGTCACTTGGGATGAATTCAAGAATGCTTTCAAAGCCCACCATATTCCAGAAGGGCTTATGGAGAGGAAGCTGAATGAATTTCTAGCTCTTACCCAGGGTACTCGCACCGTACTCTAGTATGCTCAGGCTTTCAACAACTTATATCAGTAGGCAGGTTATTATGCTGACACTGATGTTAAGAAGTGGGACCGTTTCCGCAAAGGCCTCAATACCAAGCTCAAGGACCGCTTGAACCCCATTAAGGTAGATACTTACAATGAGCTGGTTAACTTGGCTATCACTCAAGAGGACAGTATCATGGCCCATCGTGAGGAAAAGAAGAGGAAGGCACCAACTAGACTCTTTAGTGCTCCATCATAGAGGTATCATTTGGTGCAGAATGCTACTCTTACAGCTCCTCAGAAGGCCCCTCAGCAAGGGCGTTGGGTTGTTAGGCCCCCACAGCAACGGGGCATCGCACATCCCCCTGCTCCTCAGCAGACTGGCCCAAGGTCGAATGCTCCACCATGCTTTCGTCCGAGCAATGCCAATCGTTGCTTCAATTGTGGGAGTTCCACTAACTTTGCTTGAGACTGTCCCCCCAGGCCAGGCAGCCAAATCAGAGCTAAGGTTCTAGTAAGAACAATAAGAACAAGGGCAAGAGACAAACTGTTCAAGTTAGGCAGGGAAGAGTCAACTTCACAACTCTTATTGAACTTCCTGAGGATGCACCAGTTATGATGGGTATATTCTCTATCCACAATAAGCCTGCAGTTATATTATTTGATCCTGGTGCATCACATAGCTTCATTAGTGCAAAGTTTGGTGCAAAAATGGGATTTGATTTCAGTCACACAAAAGGGTCATATGTGATATCAACACTGAGTGGTAATATTGCTTCCAATCAAATCATAAGGTGTGTACCGATCAAGTTGGGTAGTAAAACTATCAAAACCACTCTTATCATCTTGGCACTTGAAGGCATGGACATTATTTTGGGGATGAATTGGATGACTCTGCACGAAGTTACACTAGATATTTCTTCATGAGCCATTGAAATAAATTCACCCAGTCATGGAGCCACCACACTTTACTTACCTTTCCAGGAGTGCATAAATTCTTGTGCTTTCACGATGGAAGGAGTCAAACTAGAAGATATCCCAGTGGTATGCGAGTATGTGGATGTTTTTTCGGATGTCTTGCTAGGAATGCCACCGGATAGGGACATAGAGTTTATCATTGAATTGCAACCAGGCACTACACCTATCTCAAAAAGATCCTATAGAATACCACCCAAAGAGTTGGCCGAATTGAAAATACAACCACAATAACTTTTAGATAAAGGTTTCATTCATCCAAGTGCATCATCTTGGGGTTGCCCAGCCCTATTTGTGAAGAAAAAGGATGAGAGCTTGAGGTTGTGCGTGGACTACCGACCTCTCCATGCGATGACAGTCAAAAATAAATATCCACTTCCCCGCATTGATGTTCTCTTTGATCAATTAGCTGGAGCTAGAGTTTTCTCTAAAATCGATCTTCGCTCTGGATATCATCAAATTAAGATTCGTCCAAGTGATATTCCAAAGACCGCCTTCTCCACCCGCTATGGATTATATGAGTATCTAGTTATGTCTTTTGGGCTCACAAATGCTCCTGCCTACTTCATGTATCTCATGAATTCGGTATTCATGCACGAACTTGGACAAGTTCGTTGTGGTCATCATGATGACATCCTTATTTATTCCAAAAATGAGGAGGACCATGCTAAGCACCTGCGCATTGTTCTCCAACATCTTAGAGACCATCAGCTCTATGCTAAGTTTTCCAAGTGTGAATTCTTGCTGGATAGTGTAAGTTCTTGGGCCACACTATTTCCAGTGAAGGCATAGTCATTGATCCTAGAAAAGTACATGAGGTGATGGATTGGAAACCTCCCACCTCAGTTCATCAGATCCACAGTTTTCTTGGTTTAGCCGGCTATTATCGTTGCTTTATTCCGGATTTCCTCAGAATTGCTAAGCCAATGACTGAACTGTTGAAGAAAGGAGTAAAGTTTGTATGTAGTGAGAAATGTGAAAAAGGTTTCCACACTTTGAAGGAACACTTGACTACCGCCCCAGTCTTAGCTCAACCAGATAACACCAAGCGATTCGATGTTTATTGTGACGCATTTGGCACTAGTCTTGGTTGTGTGCTTATGCAAGATAACCAAGTCATTGCCTGTGCTTCACGAGCTCTCCGACCTTATGAATCTATCCTACTCATGATCTCGAGTTAGCGTCTGTCATTCATGCTCTAAAGATATGGAGGCATTATCTTATGGGTACTCACTGCTATATCTACACCGATCACAAAAGTCTTAAGTATATCTTTACCCAAGCCGATCTGAATATGAGACAAAGAAGATGGTTGGAATTAATTAAAAATTATGATCTTGAGGTAAAGATCATAACCTTTACCTAGGCAAGGCTAATGTAGTCGCGGATGCACTTAGTTGCAAGGCTCATTGCAGTTGCCTATTCGCAGAAGCCTATAATGAAACACTATGTTATGAAATGAGGAAACTCAATCTGGAGATGATTCCGCAAGGCACTTTAAATCACATCTCAGTTGAACCGACTCTCCATGATCGAATCATCATGGCCTAATTAAATGATAAGGGAATAAAGATCATCAAGCAAAAGCTCTCCCAAGGGACGGAGAACTATAAATATTTCCGCCAAGACAAGAATGGAGTTTTATGGTTTGAAAGTCATATAGTTGTTCCAAAGAATCATGAACTCCGAAAAGGAATTCTTGACAAGGCATATTTTTCCAAATTCTCTATTCACCCGGGTAGTAGCAAGATGTATCAAGATCTTAGAAAAAACTTTTTTGGACTAGAATGAAAAGGGAAATCGCTAACTATATCTCGGAATGTGACACATGTCAGAGAGTAAAGGCCGGCCACTTGAAAGTAGCCGGTACACTTCAACATCTACCTATACCATCATGGAAATGGGAAGACGTCGGTATGGATTTCATTGTTGGGTTACCAAATACCTCTCAAAAGCATGACTCCATATGGGTTATTGTTGTTAGGCTCACGAAGATGGCACATTTTATTCCGGTACGCACTATCTACACCGCCAAGAAATACGCCGAGATTTATCTCAAACGCATTGTGTGCTTACACGGGGTGCCCAAGATGATTATTTCTGATCAAGGTGCACAATTCATAGCACGCTTTTGGGAACACTTGCAAACTTCTCTTGGTACCAAACTGATTCGAAGCTCAGCTTATCATCCTCAAACCAACGGGCAAAACGAGAGAGTTAACCAAATTCTTGAAGACATGCTTAGAGCTTGTATCATCCATTATAACAAGAACTGGGACAAGTGCTTGCCTTTAGCAGAGTTCTCATGCAACAATATCTATCAAGCAAGTTTGAAAATGGCACCATTTGAGGTCTTATATGGTCGAAGGTGTCGTACTCCTCTAAGTTGGTCTCAAACCGGAGAACGCAAGGTATTTGGACCAAACTTGATAATCGAGATAGAGGAGAAAGTGAGGGTAATACAAGAGAATCTTAGAGCCGCACAGTCTAGACAAAGAGCTATTTTGATAAGAGAACAAAGCCCTTGCAATTTAAAGTTGGTGATCATGTCTACCTTCAGGTTTCACCAACCAAGGGTGTACAAAGATTTGGAGTGAGAGGAAAATTAGCTCCCCGATATATTGGTCCTTATGAAATCACTAAAATCTCTGGACCCATGGCCTATAGAGTGCGACTACCCCCTCAGCTTGCCGCCATCCATGATATCTTCCATGTTTCTCAACTAAAGAAATGTCTTCGAGTCCCCGCCAAAGTTGTTGAACAAAAGGAAATATGGGTAGAGCCGGACCTCTCTTATATTGAATATCCTATCAAAATTCTTCATCAAAAGGAAAGGGTCCCCAAAAGAAAAGTGGTTAAAATGTATAAAATCCAATGGATCCGTCATACCGAAGATGAAGCCACTTGGGAAATTGAAAGTTATCTAAACTAAAATTTCTGAGGTTTTCTAAATTTTCCAAAGGTACACACACCTTTCCGCACTAGGCTTATGTATCCGAATCTTGGGACGATATTCTTTTTAAGGGGGGGAGTCTGTAACACCCTAGGTATTTAAAATCCTAAGCAAGAAAATTTAAATATGGCATCATGCATAATAACCAACAATCATTGAAACAATGCATTTAATTATGTGTGTGTGCATATGCATGTGTATGTATCTGTGTATGTGAGACTTTTTCCTTTTGTGTTTATAATCTTTCATGCTCCAATTTTGATGAAAAATATAGTATAAACACACACTCATATTTTAGTGCCTTACAAGTTTACTTAAACAGCCTTTTGCAAATTCAAATTTTAAACCCATAAAAGACTAGAAATTCAAATTTTAGTTATCTTAAATTTAAAAATAACTTTTAAACCATGGTTCTAATGAACTTTTGCGTGAAATGAAAGTTGTATGTTTTCAAATTCCCTATAACTTTCGTGCTGAAAGTTTTTCGAGGTTCCATTGGAAAATTTAAGAAAGTTTGAATTGAACCCGGCCCTTTCTCTGTTTATCTCTCTTCTCTCTCCCTTCTTCCCCGACTAGAACAAAGGAGCGATGCCACGCGGTCGAGCATCCTTGCTGGCCGTGCCGTGCCAAGCTTCCTCCCCCGACCGGTCACCGATCGGACCTGCTGCTGACAATTTGCCGCGCCCCGTATCCCCTTCTGCCCGCATGAGCGCGCCACGCAGTGCTCGGTTCCTTGCCACCCGTGCCACGACACCCCAGCCTCTGCCGCGGGAGCTGCCCGTGCCGTGCCCAAGCTGCTGCCCATGCCGTGTTCGAGCTGCTGCCTGTGCTGCTCGGCCTCCCCAACCCCTCCCTCCCTTGGCGCCTATAAAAGGTGGCCCGTCTCCTTGGTACCCGCACGCCCGTAGGCCTCATCGTCGCACGCCATTAGCGCCGTTGCTAGGAGCTCACAGCCGGCTCGCTGCTTCGCTCCTCCTCTGCCCAAACCAAGGCTCTGAACGGGTCACCCTCGATCTGTTGGTGCTCACCGACACATCCACACTACCTCTCCCTCGCCGGACGGCCACCGTCGAGCCACCTCCACACTGCCGCCCCACAGCTCCCGTCGCGGCCTCACCGCCGGCTGCCCCCAACCCCAACCAAACCCCTCCCCAGGTAGCCCTCGTCTCCCTGAAGCTTCCTCACCTCCCTGCTCTCGCCGCCAGTGAGCCACTCGCCGGAATCCGGCTGGACAAGCCCTCCCCCGCCATGAACCACAGCCAGGGGTGAGATTGCAACTATTGAACTCTTTCCAGGGGGTTTTCTGCTAAATTCAAGGACCTATCTGCAAGAACTCTAGTTAACTTTTGTTTTCAAAACAACAAACTTGTAAAATGCATTAAAAATTGTAGAAAAATCGGAGAAATGTAAACCAAAATTTTCAGAGTTCCTTGTAACAAGGTCTACAACTTTTGTTAAGGCCCGTGACCAGATTCCAAATAAATCTTGGTCTAGAAAAAATGTTAGTGTTAATAGCTTTTAAGTGTAACTCTTGTTCTAAGCTAGTGCTATATCTGAGTTTTGGGCAGTAGACTAGTGTCTAGATCTTAAACCTTGTGTAAAAGTTTTAAAACCAGAACATATCCCTAGCTATAGTTACTATCTTGTTTCATGCTCTATTTTGCTAGATGTATTTGTTCTATTTTGCTAGATGTATTAGTTCATGATGTTATACCGTAAATTTGAGAATGAAATTGTTGCAGTAGGTTCTTTTTTTCACAAGAACGGTATGGTAAAATTTGCAGGCACATTGCTACTGTCTAGCATGCTCATTTGATTTTTTCCATGTATAAGTACCTTAAATCATAATAAATAGTCCTGTGCCTGGAAAAATATGAAATTTTCATCCAGAGCCTACTTTTGCTAGGATACACATAGTCTACTTCCTCAAAGGTCAACTCTCGTCGTTGGGTATCTGCATAATTTTTCTGCCGCGACTGAGCCACTCTCAAATTCTCATGGACAACCTGTACCTGTCTTTTAGCCTCTTTAATGATCTCAGTCCCGAACAACTGGCTTTCACCTATCTCACTCCAATACAACAGAGTCCTGCACTTTCTGCCATACAATTCCTCGAACGGTGCCATCTTCAAACTGGCCTGATAACTGTTATTATAGGAGAACTCTGCAAATGGTAAACTCGTATCCCAACTGCCTCCATGTTTTAGGGCACAAGCCCTAAGCATATCTTCCAACACTTGGTTGGTCCTTTCCGTCTGTCCATTAGTTTGCGGATGATAAGCGGAGCTGAAGTTCAACTTTGTGTCCATTGACTCATGCAACTTCTGCCAAAACCGAGATGTGAACTGGGTACCTCTGTCTAACACTATCTTCTTAGGTATCCCATGCAAACACACAATCCGAGAGATGTATAACTCTGCTAACCGTGCCCCTGTGTAAGTAGTCTTCACTGGTATAAAGTGAGCCACCTTGGTCAATCGATCCACTACGACCCATATGGAATCATAACCCTCTCGTGTGCGTGGCAACCCCATAATGAAATCCATACCAATTTCTTCCCATTTCCATTCGGGCACCTTCAATGGTTGTAACAACCCGGCTGGTCTCTGATGTTCTGCCTTGACCCTCTGACACACATCACACAGTGCCACATGAGCTGCAACATCACGTTTCATACCGTACCACCAATACCTCTCCCTCAAATCCTGATACATCTTGGTACTACCAGGATGGATAGAATAAGCCGAGTCATGGGCTTCCTGTAAAATTTTCTCCCGAAGGTGATCCACATCGGGCACACATATCCTCTTTCTGAACCATACTGTTCCCTGTTCATCTTTGGTGAAGTCAGGTGCCTTGCCTGCTTCTATCATCTCCCTTATCTCCTGTATCTTAGAATCCTCAAGCTGACCCTTCCTTATCTCTTGTTCGAGGGTCGGCTCTACCTCTAGAGTGATTCCTTCCGTGTGAGCAACGAACCCCAGATTGAGCTGTTCAAACTCTTCGCACAACTTCCAAGGCATCTGGCTAACCATGATCGCATTCACATGACTCTTGCAACTCAAGGCATCAGCAACCACATTTGCTTTCCCTGGTTGATAGTGTATCTCCAGATCATAATCCTTGATGAGCTCTAACCATCTACGCTGTCTCAGGTTGAGATCATTCTGAGTGAAGATATACTTCAGGCTCTTATGTTGGTGTATATCTGACATTTGTGACCTAGCAAATAGTGCCTCCATATCTTCAGGGCATGTATCGCTGCCGCTAACTCCAAGTCATGTGTAGGATAGTTCTGCTCATACTTTCTCAACTGATGGGATGCATATGCAATCACGTGTCCCTCTTGCATCAATACACAGCCAAGACCTTGCTTAGAGCGTCACAATAGATGTCAAAACTCTTATGAATATCGGGCATAGCCAACACGGGTGTGGTTGTAAATCTTTTTCTCAACTCATCAAAACTATTTTGGCATGCCTCTGAACATTCAAACTTCTTATCTTTCTCTAGTAGCGACGTAAGAGGTTTCACTATCTTAGAGAAGCCTTCTATAAATCTCTGATAATATCCCGCGAGTCCTAAGAAACTCTGGATCTCCGACACTGTCGTGGGCGGCTCCCAATTCAGCACATCTCCGACCTTCCCTGGGTCTACTGCAATACCTCATCTAGTGATAACATGACCAAGGAACGAGACCCCCTTCAACCAAAATTCACATTTGCTGAGCTTCGCATACAACTGGTTATTCCTAAGTTTCTGCAAAACAAGTCTCAGATGTCCCTCATGTTCCTCCTCAATCCTGGAATACACCAGAATATCATCGATGAACACCACCATAAACTGGTCAAGATACTCCATGAACACCTTATTCATCAGATACATGAAGTAAGCTGGAGCATTGGTCAACCCAAATGACATGACTGTGTATTCATATAGCCCATATCTGGTGGTGAAAGCTGTCTTGGCAATATCTAAAGGTCATATCCTGGCCTCAAATCAATCTTGGAGAATACCGTGGCTCCCTTCAGCTGATCAAACAAATCTTCTATACGAGGCAATGGATACTTATTCTTGATGATCACCTCATTCAAGGCCCTATAATCAACACACATCCGCTGTGTACCATCTTTCTTCCTCACGAATATCACGGGTGCTTCCCAAGGTGAAGAACTAGGACGAATGAACTGTTTATCTAACAATTCTTTCAACTTTTTCTTAAATTCTTCTAATTCACCAACTGAAATTCTATATGGCCTTTTAGCAATAGGTGCAGTACCAGGTAGAAGATCTATGATGAATTCAATGTCACGTTCAGGGGGCATACCTAGCAAAACATCAGGGAAGACATCTAGGTACTCGCAGACAACTCTGATGTCCTCAATCGAATCTGCCTTCAACTGATTAAATGCACAATCTGCTGCCGACGGAAGTGTTGCAATGAACTCGAACCTTTCACCTTCTGGGCTAGTGAGAAGTACTGATCTTTTGGCACACTGTTATCGCCATATTCTGGACGAGCTAAAAGTGGGCTAGGGAAAAAGATGGGCCTAGGAGAAGGTTATGGCAAGCTTGCAGATCGGATCCCGTACGGGTGTTTGGAGCCAGTAAGGCCGTGTAAAATCAGATTTAGGCAGTTAGGATTCGTCTTGTGTTTGGTTAGGGTTAGTTAAAGAGAACAAGGCTACAGACTATAAATATGTACCACGAATAAACAAGAGAGAGAGAGATCATTCATCAACAACTCACGGCGCATCGCCTCCCCTGTCACAGGGTTTTTCATCAGGTAAGTGCCATGCGGCCCCGATCACGCTCTGCGTGATCAGGGGCGTATTGCCCTTGCTTGTTTGTTTCATATGTTGCTCGTTCTGAAGCCTTGTAGATGGCGAGTAGCATTAGTTATCATAGCGCGCATAGAGTAATGTTATTTTATTTGTATCGTGATCATGCTCTATTCATTATTCTTGCGCGCTCCGCGGTCATTGTGTCTGATCATGGATGCAATGGCCGGGCCTTGCTTTGTTTATATTGATAGATCCGATTTGTTATGGCTAGTTTCTATTTATTAGGGATTTAGTTCAATATGTGCACGATTAGGCCTTGCAAACGAGTTGAATGTTCCGGCAGTATGTTAGTATCGGATCTTAGCCTGAGTAGAGGTTTCCTTAGGAATCGGCTCTTTAGCTGCTTTTAGGATCTCTGTTTAGGTTGTTTATTTCGATGCTTTGCGTATTCGTTAGGCTCAATCACGTGTAGGATGTTCCGATCGTGTAGTGAGGGCTTAGTTATCGTAGATTGGATTAGATTGATATCTAGAGAGCAAGTTTTATCTCATTATTATATACGTACGTTATCTGTCCCGAAGATCCGATCCGGTATTGATGCAATCGGCTCTTTATAGCCGATACCGGGGAGGAGCGATGAGCCGATCACGGCTCGGACTAATCTTTGCAAGTGTCTGTGCTTACAGAAATCTCACGAATCACACCTTCCTGATCGGGTGCAGGATCAGGTGGCACGCCTAGCAACTCCAAGCCAGGGTGCGCGCCAGATCGCTGGGCCGTTGACCGAGGGACCAGGGCCCACCAGCCGTCCCGGAAGCCTCCCGGCTCCTCGTGTTGCCTGTCATTGCTCGCCGGTGGGTTTCGACCGACAACACATTCTGGCACGCCCAGTGGGACCTTCTTCATCGACTTCGTCATCGGCGTTTACATCATCTTCATCGACCTCGTCATCTTCGTCGACTCTGTCAGTAGTGGTCAGCAGGATGTCAAGGGACGATCCGATCACTTACGAGGAACTCTGTGCTGAACATAAGCAGAGGTACGATGAAATCAAGACTCAGTTTGAAGCCGATCTCATCGGCTCTTTCGAAAGGACTCGCAGCCATGGTGTCAGGTGGAAGGGATTTTCACCTGAAGGTGCTCTTGATGGGGTAGACTTATCTATTCCATCTGAAGATCGTACTAGAGCGCTGCGTCAGGAAGTGAATTATGCGGTGGCTCATTCATTGCACCGACATTCGGAAAGTTTGGTTAATGCTTTCGAGCGAGTGGCTCTGCGTGTGGTCCAGGAGATTATGAAGCATCAACATTCCCCAACTGGACCTACCTTGGGGAGCCATAGAGGAGAATTGCCGTTCCAAACCAGACCACCGTTACCTTATACACTTGCAGCTGCAGAATCTCATGGTGCTCCAGCTTACGTGGTTTACAAAGAAGGTGGTGATCCCATGGATCACCAGTTTTTCAGCGAGCCACCCAAGGAGATCCCACATGGTTATGTGTGTGCATACATACCGGACAGCAACAACCCGGTACATTCTGTACAGAAAACAATTGGAGGGGTTTCTGGAGCTGATGCGGACAAACAAACATAGCTAGCAACTTATGCTACCGGGCCGAGCCATGACAGTATGCACTCGGCCCCTGGGTCACAAACAGCGGAGCAAATCAGCACTATCCTAAGGGATCAGTTCGGCATATTACCAAAGAGGAGAGCGATCGGCTATACTAAGCCGTATCCAGGTGATTATGATTTAATCCCATTACCACCCAAGTATCGGCTCCCCGAATTTACCAAATTCAGTGGGGCAGAAGGTTCTAGCTCTATCGAGCATGTGAGCTGATATTTAGCACAGTTGGGTATAATTTCTGTTTCAGATCCATTGCGAGTAAGGTTCTTCTCGCAGTCGCTTACAGGACCGGCCTTTGGATGGTATACGTCATTAGGTCCTGACTCCATCCGTACCTGGAAGCAGCTGGAAGAGCAATTCCATATTCAGTATCATTCAGAGGCTGCGGAAGCAGGAATTGCCGATCTAGCGCAGCTCTGACAGAAGCGTGGAGAGACCGTAGCAGAGTTTATTCGACGCTTCAGAGAAATGAAGAACAGGTGCTATTCAACACGGATCTCAGAAAAAGAAGCTATCGAATTAGCATCAGTAAGATTATTAAAGCCGATCAGAGATCTGGCTTTTCAACTGGAATTCACCTCTTTGGCACATCTGGTCCAGAAACTGTCGACATATGAGCAGCGTCATCCCGAGTTATACCAAGATAAGTTTAAGCGTCAAGTAGCGGTAGCCGACACGGAAGAAGCCGATAACTCGGAAGAGGAACTAGAGGTATCGGTTGCTGAGTGGGCTCGTGGCGCAAATCCTGTGCCTTGTAAATGGCTGAAGCAAACTGGTCCTGCAAAAGGGTTTGACTTTGATGTGAGTAAGGTCGAACAAATTTTCGACTTATTACTGAAAGAAAAGCAGTTGAAGTTTCCAGAGGGACATAAACTTCCCACGGCACAGGAGTTAAAAGGAAGATCGTATTGTAAATGGCATGACTCCTTTACTCACGGCACGAGTGATTGCAAGGAGCTCCGTCGGCAAATCCAATCGGCTATTGAATAGGGCCGATTGATCCTGGGCCAGACCGCCATGAAGATACACACTCAGCCTTTTCCTGGTATAAACATGGTGGAACATCATGACCGGTCTGCAAGGCGACAGTTGGACTTCACGCTCGGCATTAACATGGCAGGGATGGCATCGCGACACCAGGCCAACAATAAAGAGGCTGATCCCAGCAATCAGCCCCAAAAGGAGAAAAAAGAATATGTCACAGAAGAGCGAGTAAGGTATGTAAGGAATCAACGTCCAACTTCTTCTGACCTTCTCAGAAAATATGAGTATCAGTACCAGCAGCGCCTCCGGCGGGAATCTGAAGATGAGGAATATGAGCATCGCACCGGGAAGCGTTTGAGGAAGCATGAAGATACTCATGATCATTGGCATTGCCCATTCTTCAGGTACTGTTGGGATTCCGGTATGAACCGACTGCCTACTGTCAGGGACTGCCCAAAATGTGGATCTATGAAGACAGAGGCAAGGGAATCGGTTTTCGGGCGGTTAGGACCTGCGCCAACTCAGCAAGAGCGGGTTCGATCACCACGAAGGGAAGATGAAGAGGAGGATAGGTCTCATCGCCCACGTTGGTGCCCGGATGGACTAAACCGTTCACAAAAGCGTAGGGTTCAAAGGCTACGGAGTTTGGAGGAAGCTGAGGCCACATACATCGAGATATTGAAGAAAGCGCGACCGGATCTGGCAGAACAAGTTCATTATGAGCAGGAAAAGAAGCCGCGCGCTTCAAGAAAAGAATGGCGGCCCAAGTCAACAAAAGCCGATAAGAAGGTATCGGCTGATACACACATGGTTTTCGTGCTTCCTGCAGAATTCCATGCTCGGACCTATGAAGAGTCATCAGTAGCCCAGCTTGATTTGGGACCACGGCCGGTGATATTCGAGAAGCCGCAAGCCAAGAATTACAAGCACTTAAAGGCATTGTATCTTAAAGGGTATATCAATGGTCAGCCCGTTAATAAAATGCTGGTGGATACGGGAGCGGCAGTCAACATTATGCCATATTCAGTTCTGCGCCGATTGGGGCGATCCACCGGAGACTTGATCAAGACTAATGTCACGTTAAGTGACTTTAACGGGCAGACTTCAGAAGCTCAGGGTGTCCTCAGTGTAGATCTCACCATCGGAAGCAAGACCGTCCCGACTTCATTCTTTGTCGTCAACAGCAAAAGCACCTACAATATCTTACTCGGCAGGGACTGGATTCACACCAACTGTTGTATCCCCTCTACAATGCATCAATGTTTGATCCAGTGGGATGGAGATGAAGTGGAAGTAGTTCAGGCAGACGACTCAATCGAGATTTCGCATGCTGCCATGAGCATCTGGGATGCGGAGGATCAAGAGCCGATTTCAGGGATGAGCTTAGAAGGGTGTGATCGCATCGAGGCTACAAAAAATGGAGTAAGGCTGGTCTTATCCACTGGCCTTACAGAATAGAAAAGTTGCGTGAAGAAAGTCATAATAATGTACCTATTGAGGCCGATTCGCGCAATCGGCCCCAAAAAAATGAATTTTTGGTGACAGGTATTTTACATAGGTGTTATGGGATGGCCAGCGCTGATAGCCGGCCTGATTCTTTTCATAAAAACTTGGAAAGTAATGAAATATGTGGATCGGCCGATACTAACGATCGGCTGGAAATAGTTTTGTTATCTTCTTTTCCTGTCTGCGGCATTGATCTAACGGAGGACGGGAAGTTAGGATACGGTTTCACATCGGCTGATGAACTTGAGGAAATAGATATTGGTCCTGGGGATAAGCCGCGGCCAACGTTCATTAGTAAGAAATTGCATCCGTCTTTGCGAGAGCCGATGATAACTCTATTAAAGGAATATGCCGATTGCTTTGCCTGGGATTATACAAGATGCCTGGGCTCGATAGAAGCATAGTGGAGCATCGGCTCCCTCTCAAAAGTGGATTCCGATCGTTCCAACAGCGGATACGTCAGATGAAAGCCAATGTTTTGGTCGAAGTAAAAAAGGAAATAGAGAAAATGATAGAAGCTGGGTTTATCAGGGCTTGCAGATATGCCAATGGATTTCAAGTGTCGTACTCGTACAAAAGAAAGATGGCCGGTGGCGGGTCTGCGTGGATTTCAGAGATCTTAATAGGGCCACTCCGAAGGATGAATATCCAATGCCTGTTGCAGAAATATTAATCAATGCGGCTGCAGGCCACAAGATTTTGAGTTTCATGGATGGTAATGCTGGGTACAATTAGATTTTCATGGCCCCCGAAGATATACACAAAACGGCATTCAGAGTACCCGGAGCGGTGGGACTGTTCGAGTACGTGGTTATGACCTTCGGATTGAAAAATGCCGGTGCAACATATCAGGTGCCATGAACCACATCTTCCATGACCTAATCAGCAATCTGGTAGAAATCTACATCGATGATGTCGTGGTAAAGTCCGCATCGGTCGAAGGGCACCTGGATGATCTACGGCAAGTCCTGGAACGAACTAGAAAGTTGGGCTCAGGATGAATCCGAAAAAAATGCACCTTTGGTGTAACAGCTGGGAGTTTTTGGGTTTCCTGGTTCATGAAAGAGGGATAGAGATTGGCCTGAAAAGTCAGGAAGCCGTGCGTACTATGGTGCCACCCACTACCAAGAGGGAACTCCAGCAACTTATTGGCAAGATTAACTTCGTTAGGAGGTTTATTTCTAACCTGTCGGGCGGATCGAACCCTTTATGGAATTAGTGAAAATCAAAACCAATGAAGAGTTCCGCTGGGGGGCAGAACAACAACGGGCGTTCGAAGAGATCAAAGAATATTTGTCGAGGCCACCTGTGTTGATGCCGCCACAGCAAGACAGGCCATTTTACATATACCTATCGGTCGGTGATACCTCCATTGCTTCGGTGGTAGTGCAATTATACGATGGCAAGGAGAGGGTGGTGTTTTATCTCAGCAGAAGGATGTTGGACGCCGAAACAAGGTACTCTGACATGGAAAAACTTTGCCTCTATTTATTTTTCACGTGCACCAAGCTTCGCCATATCCTGCTATCGGCTGAGGTAATCATCATCTGTAAATCGGATGTTATAAAGTATATGCTATCGGCTCCTGTGTTGAAAGGCCGATTGGGAAAATGGATGTTTGCGTTATCCGAGTTCGACATCCGATATCAACCCGCGAAGGCAATTAAAGGGCAAGCATTGGCAGATCTCATTGCTGAGAGGGTTAATACCAATATAGCAGCGCTTTTCCGTGCGAGCCTGGGCTATGTACTTCGACGGATCTGTCTGTGGAGATGGATGTGGAATCGGCATCTTGCTGGTATCGCCTCGGGGGGCAACGTACTCTTTCTCGATCGGTTACCCGCTACTTGTACTAATAACCTTGCAGAGTATGAGGCGGTGCGTAAAGGCATGGAATTACTTCTGGAGGCCAGAGCGGAAGCTGTGGAGGTCTTCGGAGACTCAAAATTGGTAATCTCCCAACTCACAGAGGACTACAGGTGCGAAAGTGAGCTATTATTTCCGTTGTGGGTGCAATGCCAGGAACTGATGGCCCAGTTCAGGTATATTAATTTTTATTGGATACCTAGAGCTCGGAATGCAGAGGCCAATGATCTCGCGCAGCTGGCTTCAGGATACAAAGCCGATGGGTCAAGACATCAGGTGTACTTCTTGGACCAGGGAGATTGGAGAGCCGATATCTTCAACTATTTGAAGGATTCGGCTCGGTGGGCACCCAGGAAGATACGATATAAAGCCATGAGGTACGTCCTGATAGGAGATGATATGTTTTACAGGACCTTGGAAGGGTTGTTGCTCAAATGTCTAGGGCCAACCGAGTCCAATCGGCTCCTGCATGAAGTGCACGAAGGAACGTGCGGGACCCATCAGTCAGCTCACAAGATGAAGTGGCTAATCAGGCGGTCAGGATACTACTGGCCCACTATGCTTGAAGATTGTTTTATGTATTATAAAGGATGTCAAGCATGCCAGAGGTTCGGAAAAATCCAGATGATACCAGCGTCTGTAATGAACCCCATTATTAAACCATGGCCGTTCAGAGGCTGGGGCATGGATATGATCGGCAAAATCAATCCTCCGTCTAGCAAGGGTCATCAGTTCATTTTAGCTATTACAGATTATTTCACCAAGTGGGTAGAGGCGATCCCGATGAAATCAGTAGCATCCAAAGATGTGATTCAGTTCGTCAAAGAACATGTCATTCACAGATTTGGGATCCCGCAGACTATAACGACAGATGGTGGCTCGGTTTTTATTTCAGAAGAATTCAAGAAGTTTACCGCCGATATGGGTATCAAGTTGATCAGGTCGTCTCCTTATTACGCCCAGGCGAATGGGCAAGCTGAAGCATCCAATCAGAGCCTTATCAAGTTGATTAAGAGGAAGATCGATGAATACCCCAGACGCTGGCACGAAGTCTTGTCAGAAGCATTATGGGCATACCGTATATCCTGTCATGGGGCGACAAAAACTTCCCCTTATCATTTGGTCTACGGGCAGGAAGCCGTGTTACCATGGGAAGTTACAGCCGGGTCCAGGTGCATAGAATTCCAGAATGACCTATCCGCTGAAGAATATGCTACTCTGATGAGTGATAATGTGGAGGATCTCACGGAACTCAGGCTATGGTCACTAGAGAAGATTAAGGAGAATAAGGCTAAAGTAGCCCGCGCATATAATAAAAAGGTTAAGCCAAAGGAATTTCAAGTAGGAGACTTGGTTTGGGAAGCAGTATTACCGTTGGGAGCCAAAGACGCAGCATATGGCAAGTGGTCCCCAAACTGGCACGGGCCATACAGGGTTGATCAGGTACTACCGGGAACGCATACATGCTTGAAGAATTGGACGGCGTCAAATTTCCAGTAGCAGTCAACGGCCAACACCTTAAGAAATATTTCCCAAGTATGTGGGCTAACGAACAGTGAAGCCGATGGCACCCATCGGGCAAGAAGCCGATGCAACCAGCAAGCTAAGAAGGGGGGCAAAGGCTGAATCAACGACGTTGGCGTTGGCAAGACAGGAAACGGGAAAAGGGCCGATGAGCGTTGATCAGCCCGTACGTTAATAGAAAGGATTAGAACAGCCGATGCGGTGCCATCGACTTTAGAAGTTTTGCTTATGGCAATCAAGCATCACAAATTATGAAACAGCCGATGTGTCACCATCGACTCTAGGTTCACTACATGAAATTACAATAGGTTCACTACATAAAGATACAAAGTTTATCTTAGACAGGACTACCGAAGGAAAGCATCAATAGCAGCAATAGCATTAAGGCGGATACGGTCAACCTCAGCAAGTACCGCTTCATCCTCTTCGTCCGCCCCCGGCACCACTTGTTTGCTCAAGCTGCTCAGCTCGGCCAAGTCCGCCTTCAGCTCGGCAGTCAAAGCTTCTGCCTCCTGCTTGGAACCCGCAATGAGATCCTTCTCCTCCTGGATGCGCCGCTTGGTGGCCCGGACTTTGGCTTCAAGATCTTCCAGTTCTTTCTCCAAGAGGCGAAGCCGATGGGCAGAAGCAGATGTGTCGACCTTTGCGTCGAGTGCGGCCTTCTTCTTGTTGATCGACTGACACATCTCAGCGATGATGGTCCTTAGGAGCGATTGGGAATGCCGAGTCTCGATCCTGCGGCGAGCTTCTGCCACTCTTGCTTGGAAGGAAGAAAGGTACCCGGCTGGCAAGAGCTTGGCCTGGAGGCTCACAGGGAGCTGGGAACTAACCTCGTCAAGGATCCGTTTAACTGCACTGGAATCCTGAATCAGGACGGAGATCGGACCCGATAGAAGATCCTTCACGCGGAGGAGCTGATCGGCAGTACTGGTCGGGCCCGAGGGAGAGTCATCGGCTTCCAATATGGTCGACCCAATCGTGGCAGGATCAAACGCAAGGAGCTCTGAAAGATCCAGGTTCTGGAGGAAAAGAGGGTAAGCAAGGCATCGCGGGAGAAGACCAAAGTAATTACGAAGAAAAAGCCATACCTGTCCTGAAGAGGAAGTAGCGATGGCCAATGAAGGGACGATCGGCTCCTGGGGGTGCATCCTTTCCGAAGGATGAGCGATGGCGGCAGAGGCCGTATGAACCGCACCTCCGGAAGAAGAGACGACAGCCGACGGGGCAACAGTCGGCTCTGCGAGAGTAATAGCCGATGAGATGGCGGTCGGCTCCGCGGGACGTGCCTCTCGTGCAGGAGAATCGGCAGTGGCTGAGGCGGTAGAGGGTTCTTCCAAACAGGGGCCAACAGGGGATGAAGTCACGACCGGCGCCTGCGGGCCTGGCGAAGCAGCTGGGACAACGGCCGATGCGGAAGGATCCTCCAAGATCGTTGCACCAGGATCACGGAGAGTAATCAAGGCCCTGATGGGCGCATCCACGTCCTCTGGCACCTCCGAAGATGAGCCCTTCTGGCATGGGGGCTCCTCCCCGCTGGAGACTTCTACAACGGCAGGCTACGAGAGAAGAGAGCATCATTAAAGGAGACGTGAACAAAAGTCCGATTGTAAAGCGGGAGCAGGGGCCAAACCTGGTTGGTGACTGGAGATGATGGAATAGGGGAAGACGGCGTAGCTTCCTTCCGGACCTTTCTGACAAGAATCTTCCTCGTCTTAGCGCGAGCCCGGGGGGCAACAGCTTCTGAAAGTCGTTTTCGCTTGGGGGTCAACTTAACGGTGCTCGGCTGAATCTGCATCACGCTTTTTGAAGGAGGAGGCGCATTCTTGCCGAAGAGGACCACAGGAGCAACCGCCAGGAAACAGAAGGGCGATCCATCATCGTTCACTGGCTCTGGGCCGTCTTCTTGCTGCAGAAACAAAAAATGGATTCAGGAGGGGTCTAGCAAAAGTTAAAAAAAAGAAACGTCAATCAAAAGGCGGTACCTCTCCAGCGGGAATGTCATACTCAGGATGGATCTGCTGCAGCATCGGGCCCAGAGCTCTTCGGAAAACATGAGTTTTCCACATCGACCACCATCCCTCAAAGTCGACAGCCGAAGAAGTAAAGGAAAGATTGGCAGGAACAGATAAGGGAAGGTCTGTAAACAGGCTGTAGCACCTTTGGGTGGTCAAGGCATCAGGGAGGTCCACCCTGTTCGATGTTAACAAGTGGAGAAGGAAGTGGGGAGGCACCTACGCAAGACCAAATTGCCGAGCCGCTACAACCGGCTGGTAAAACTCATAACCAGGCTTGAGGATACGATTAGAAGTGCTCATGCCAACTAGGAGGAGGCAGGGCCGAACCATAATGGAGTAAAGGTGCCTAGTGTCGGCATCATAGGCAATATCGGCCAAACGGAAGGTAGCCGGGTTCTCGAAGAGTTCAGAATCAGCATAAGGAAGAAAGTTTGGATTGTCAAGGCCTTTATAGAAAACCTTGAACCAACGGGAAGCATCTTGAGAATTCAATTCCCCGTCAGGGAGACTGTACAAGGCCTGCCCGAAACTAGTACACCTAATCTGTCTCCCACTCAGATCAGGGAAGGAGTTGCCGACTAAGGAAGGGAAATCAGGGTCAGAACTTTGGAAATAAAGACGAGCCCACAACTGGATGAACCACCATGGGCCACCAGTTCTGATTTTCTTCTGAGAAAGAAGGCTAGAAGTCATCAGGTGTAGATATCTGTAAAGTTCCTCAAGAAATAGTCTGCCAAGGCCAACAGATTTACCCATGGCCAGCTCATAAGCCAAGGAGAGATAGTTCTTGGTCGGGGCGAGGGAAGGGCCACAGAAGAGGAAATGTTCGAGCCATAGGTTTAGAAAGGCCGTGTGCTCCTTCTCTGATACAGGGCCTTTGCTTTTCTGGTGTTGGCTCAGGTATGTGCTCCAGTTAGTGCATTCAGTTTTGGAAGACAGTTTGTAAGGGACTACAGAGAGGCTGTAAGCGGAAGGGCAGGCTGATGATATGTCTAAGCCGGTGATCATCACAACATCTAGTAATGTTGGTGCTAACGGGCTGTGTCCGAAGAGAAAACAATTCAAGGCGTCAGACCAGAAATAGCCGATGGTCTTCAGAAGGTTCTCATCTTTTTCAAGGGGGGAGAGGGACAGAGACAGAGCATCGGCTATCCCGATGGATTCCCATAAGGGCTGGTAGGCGTTCGCTACTCTGTTATACCAAACTGTCCAGCCTTCAGGGGGATTTGGCAAAGCACAGAGGCTATCCGACTAAGATTCTAGGTCTATATCCTGACTCACAAAGGGGATTCGATTGGCTTCACATGAGATCAGATCTATGGGTTTCTCATAGGAACGAGGCCCGAGGCAAAAAGAATTGGGGGAAGAAGGGTGCGGCAAGAAGATATCGGAAGCCTGGAAAAACCCCAAGAAAAACAAGATTGCCGAGGGAAGAGTTACTTAACCGCGCAGTAAAATTTGCAGATGCCGTGCTAAATTAATGGGGGTCGGAGTTTACCTTCAGACCGAAGACGGCGGCGGCGGTGCGCGAAGACTCCGCCATCGAGAATCCTAAATCGAGACTCTGAAGGGCGGATCTAGGTTTGGCGGCTCAAGATCGGATGTATGTCTCAAGGACTGGGGAGGATCTCGCGGCTAGGGTTTGTGAGCAAAAGGGGATCGGAGTTGATCTGGATTCCAAAATCTTTAGAGATTTGCGTTGGACTGAAAGGCCGGCGGAAGGGTAAAGTAAATAGAAGGGTTGTTTCAGATCCGGATCAGTATATTCTAAGGCCGATGCGTTGCCATCGGCTCTTAAACCGATTATCGTGCATAAGAAGAGTTGCTGATACAAAAGCAGATTCTATTCACAGCGAGGCAGTAAATACAAAAGAGTAGCAAAATACTCCCAAGGGTGGCCTAGTGGGGATACTACGGTCTACCACCAGTATACGCCAAAGGTCTTGCGGCGCTTGGACGGCGGAGCAAGGCTAGTGTCACTGCTACTACTATCGCTGCTGCCGTCGTCGCCGTCTCCGCTACCGTTGGTGAAGCTGTCATCGTCTTCAGCTTCTTCACTGCTGTTGGAAGTGTCGTCCGATGAGCTGCCAAAAAGGAAGGTACCTACCATCGGATCTTCTTCAGAGGAGATGGAATCGGCTCTTTCCTCCGAGGAAGAAAGGTCTTCTCCCCAAGATGCGTCGTCTTCGTCTTCCTCTAGTTCGGCTTCAAGGAAGAGTGTGAGATCCTCGCCATCAGTCAGGGATTCATCATCCTCTGACTGGTAACGGAAGTCCCACTCCTCTGCATCCCAATGCAGGGGGGCATGGACCTCGTAAGCGGCGATTGGATCATATTCCGGGGTTGGCTCTCGAGAGGATTCGGATTCATAAGAAATGGTGGAAGAAGCAGAAGAAGAAGAAGCCATGGTGAAAGAAGAAGAGGAGGAGTGTAATTGGTAATGGCCGTGAGAAGAAGATGACTGGGGAAGTTGCCGTGGGTAAGTTTATAAAGGAAAATCAATGGGAAAGGTGAATCGGCATCGTGACAATTCCCGAGGAGGCTAGTACAGGGTGGTCATATCGGTTGGAAGTCGAAAAGGCATATACGGATCGGAAGCTGAAGGGTCGAGGAGACTTCAAAATAAATGATTTCGGAATTACCATTACCGAAACCAGGGGGCATGTGTTATCACCATATTTTGGACGGGCCAAAAGTGGGCCGAGGAGCAAGGTGGGCCTAGGAGATAGTTACGGTAAGCTTGCGGATCGGATCCTGTACGGGTGTTTGGGGCCAGTAAGGCCGTGTAAACTCAGATTTAGGCAGTTAGGATTCGTGTTGTGTTTGGTTAGGGTTAGTTAAAGAGAACAAGTCTACGGACTATAAATTTGTACCATGAATAAACAAGAAAGAGAGATCATTCATCAACAACTCACGGCGCATCGCCTCCCCTGTCACAGGGTTTTTTTCATCAGGTAAGTGCCATGCGGCCCCGGTCACGCTCTGCGTGACCGGGGGCGTATTGCCCTTGCTTGCTTGTTTCATATGTTGCTCGTTCTGAAGCCTTGTAGATGGCGAGTAGCATTAGTTATCACAGTGCGCATAGAGTAATGTTATTTTATTTGTATCATGATCATGCTCTGTTCATTATTCTTGCGTGCTCCGCGACCATTGTGTCTGATCATGGATGCAATGGCCGGGCCTTGCTTTGTTTATGTTGATAGATCCGATCTGTTATGGCTAGTTTCTATTTATTAGGGATTTAGTTCAATATGTGCACGGTTAGGCTTTGCAAACGGGTTGAAAGTTCCGGCAGTATGTTAGTATTGGATCTTAGCCTGAGTAGAGGTTTCCTTACTAATCGGCTCTTTAGCTGCTTTTAGGATCTCTGTTTAGGTTGTTTATTTCGATGTTTTGCGTATTCGCTAGGCTCAATCACGTGTAGGATGTTCCGATCGTGTAGTGAGGGCTTAGTTATCGTAGATTGGATTATATTGATATCTGTAGAGCAAGTTTTATCTCATTATTATATATGTACGTTATCTGTCCCGAAGATCCGATCCGGTATTGATGCAATCGGCTCTTTATAGCCGATACCGGGGAGGAGCGATGAGCCGATCACGGCTCGGACTAATCTTTGCAAGTGTCTGTGCTTTCAGGAGTCTCACGAATCACACCTTCCTGATCGGGTGCAGGATCAGGTGGCACGCCTAGCAACTCCAAGCCAGGGTGCGCGCCAGATCGCTGGGCCGTTGACCGAGGGACCGGGGCCCACCAGCCATCCCGGAAGCCTCCCGGCTCCTCGTGTTGCCTGTCGTTGCTCGCCGGTGGGTTTCGATCGACAACACTAGGCTATAAATATGTACCCTAGACTACGAATGAACAACAACAAGCATTCACAAACAACTCTTGGCGCATCGCCACCCCTGTTTTAAGGTATCTCTCGGGTAAGTGCCATGCAGCCCCGATCATGCGAAGCATGATCGGGGTAGCATCATTCCTACCTATTTATCTTTGTGTTTCTCGTGCTGAAGCATGGTTGATGGCGAGTAACACTAATTACCTTAGCGCTTATAGCGATGCATCGGCTTTTATATTGTATTCATGCATTGCTTGTTACCTGTAAACGTTTAGCTGTCCTCGTGCCCGATCTCGAGTGTAAGGACAGCACCTTGCTCTGTTTCGATTAGTAGATCCAATCTGTTATGGTTAGTCTTTATTCATTAAAGATTTGGTTTAAGATCTACATGATTAGGCCCTTCAAACGAGTTAAATGATCCGGCAATATGTTTGATGCTTTACATTAATCTAAAGAGGGATTCTTCCGCGAATTGGCTTTCTGTTGGTTTTTAGGCCTCTGTTTAGGTTGCTATTCTATTATGTTTCGTATTTGTTAGGCATAACTATGCATAGGATGTTCCGGTTATGTGGTGAAAGCTTTAACCATTGTAGATTGAATTAGCTTATTGATTACAGAGCAAGTTTATATTAGTATCATATATATGCACTTTGTTTAGATACATAGATCCGATCTAATACTGGGAGACAATCGGATCTTTACAGCCGATATCAGGGATCACCCGATGAGCCGATCACGGCTTGAATTAACATTTAAACGTGTCTGTGCATGCAGGAAACTAACTGAAACCACATCTACACCTTCCTGATCAGGTACAAGGTCAGGTGGCACGCCTAGCAAACCTAGATGCCAGGTCGTGTGCCAGATCCTGGGCTGTTGACCGAGGGACCGGGGCCCACCAGTCCTAGGAGCCTCCTGGCTCCTCGTGTTGCCTGTCATTGCTCGCCGGTGGGTTTCGACCGACAACACATTCTGGCATGCCCGGTGGGACCATCTTCATCGAGTACATCAACTTCCAGCGCTAGGATGTCAAAGGAAAACATAGTCACATGCGAGGAGCTTTCCGCTGAGCACAAGCAGAAGTATGATGAGATCAAGGCTCTCTTTGAAGCCGATCTCATTGGCTCTTTGAGAGGACCCGCCACCACGGCATCAGGTGGAAGGGGTTCTCACCTAAAGGCACTCTTGATGAAGTGGATCTATCTACCTCTTCAGAGGAGCGCACCAGAGCTCTACGCCAGGAGGTGAACTACATGGTAGCCACTCTGAGAGCCTGGTGAACGCTCTTGAATGTGTCGCGCTGCGTGTGATTCAAGAAATCATGAGGAATCAGTACTCTCCATCGGGACCTTCCCTGGGGAGTCACAAAGGAGAATTGCCGTTCCAGGCCAAGCCACCAATGCCCTATACATTCGCGGCTCCAGAATCACAAGGTTCACCGGCATACGTCGTCTACAAGATGGGAGATGATCCTGTGGACCATCAGTTTTTCAGTGAGCCGCCTAAGGAAATTCCATATGGGTACATGTGTGCATATATACCGAACAGCAACAACCCGGTATATTTGGCGCAGCGGGCGGTTGGAGGAATATCTGGAATAGACGCTGATAAGCAAGCGTGGCTAGCTAAATATGCCATTGGGCTGAGTCATGATAGCACGCACTTGGCCCCAGGAGTTCAAATTGTGGACCAGATTAGTACCATCTTGAGGGATCAATTTGGTATTTTACCGAAAAGGCGAGCGATCGGATATACTAATCCGTATCCAAGTGAATATGACTTGATCCCTCTGCCACCCAAGTATCGGCTCCCTGTGTTCACCAAGTTCAGTGGGTCGGAAGGGTCCAGCTCTATTGAGCATGTGAGCCGATACTTGGCACAATTGGGGATGATCTCAGTATCAGACCCTCTGCGAGTAAGGTTCTTTTCACAGTCTCTTACAGGGCCAGCCTTCAGATGGTACACTTCATTGGGTCCTGACTCAATCCGCACATGGAAGCAGCTAGAGGAGCAATTCCACATCCAATACCACTCGGAAGCTACGGAGGCCGGGATTGCCAATCTGGCACAAGTCCGGCAGAAGCAAGGGGAAACTGTGTTAGAGTATATCCAGCGCTTCAGGGAAGTCAAGAATCGATGCTATTCAACCTGAATTTCAGAAAAAGAGGTAGTCGAGCTGGTATCCTTGGGACTAGTGAAGCCGATCAAGGATCTGGTCTTTCAATTGGAGTTCAATTCTTTGGCGCACTTGGTGCAGAATTTGACATCATATGAGCAGCGCCACCCAGAATTGTATCAGGATAGGTTC
The DNA here is from genome assembly GCF_002211085.1 of Panicum hallii. Taxonomy (NCBI): domain Eukaryota; kingdom Viridiplantae; phylum Streptophyta; class Magnoliopsida; order Poales; family Poaceae; genus Panicum; species Panicum hallii. The sequence continues at coordinate 24,124,652 of NC_038043.1, read as the reverse complement.
AAGCGTCAGGTAACATTGATCGACGCAGAAGACGCTAAAGATTCTGGGGATGATCAAGAGGTAGCGGTTGCAGAGTGGACTCGGGGGGCAAATCCCGTGTCTTGTAAGTGGGTGAAGCAGCAAGGACCTGCAAAGGGATTTGACTCCGACGTAAGCAAGGTTGAGCAGATATTTGATCTGTTACTAAAGGAAAAGTAGTTGAAGTTACCGGAAGGCTGTAAGTTTCCTACAGCACAAGAGCTACAAGGGAGGTCATACTGCAAATGGCATCATTCTTTCACCCACAACACCAGCGACTGCAAAGAACTCTGTCGACAGATCCAATCGGCTATTGAGCAGGGCCGATTTATGTTAGGTCAGTATGCCATGAAGGTCGACACTCAGCCTTTCCCAAGCGTGAACATGGTAGAGGGTTGTGCCGATCTGCTCAATGACAATTGGATTTCGCATTTGGCATCAATATGGCGGGGCCTGTGCCACGTCGCTATGCAAGGAAGGAAAAGGCCGATCCCTGCGATCGGCCCCAAAAAGGGGAAAAGGAATACATCACTGAAGAGCAAGTGAAACACGTCAGAAATCAACGGCCGGCTTCCACCCATCTCCTCAAGAAGTATGAATGCCAGTACTAGCAACGTCTCCAGTATGAATCAGAGGATGAAGAATATGAGCACCGTACTGGGAAGAGTCTGAAGAAGCATGAAGATACACGTGACCATTGGCATTGCCCATTCTTCAAGTATTGCTGGGACTCCGGTATGAGCTGATTGCCTTCTGTCAATGATTGCCCGGAGTGCAGACCTTGGAAGCGTGATGCAGAAGGGATCTTGGTGTTTCGGCGCTTGTGACCTGTGCCGCCCCAACATGAGCAAGCTGAGCCACCGTGCAGAAAGGAGGACTTTGAAGAAGAAGAGGACAAATATCACCGGTCGCGCTGGTGCCCTGATGGATTTAATCGTTCCTAGAAGCGCAAGGTGCAGCGGCTGCGCAGTTTGGAGGAAGCCGAGGCCAAATATCTCGAGATGCTAAGAAAGGCGCGTCCAGATCTGGCGGATAAGGTTCACCACACCTAGAAAAGGGAATCGTGCCCTCCTAAGAAAGAGTGGCGTCCTAAGCCAACAAGAGTCGATGCGAAGACATCGACTGACACGCATATGGTGTTTGTACTCCCTGCGAAGTTCTACACCCAAAGCCGTGAAGAGTTACCAGTAGCCCAGCTTGACTTGGGGCCGTGGCCAGTCATATTCGAGATGCCCCAAGGAAAGAATTATAAGCATTTGAAGGCTCTATACCTCAAGGGTTACATCAACGGCCAGCCTGTCGACAAAATGTTGGTCGACACCGGTGCAACGGTCAATATAATGCCATACTAAGTGCTGCGTCGGTTGGGGCATTCTACTGGGAATTTAATCAAAACCAACGTCATGTTGAGCGACTTCAATGGCCAAACATCAGAGGCACAAGGCGTCCTTAATGTGGATCTAACCTTGGGAAGCAAGACTGTCCCCACCTCTTTCTTTGTCATCAACAGCAAGAGTACTTACACCGTCCTACTTGGGAGGGATTGAATTCATGCCAACTGCTGCATTCCTTCCACGAAGCACCAATGTCTAATTCAGTGGGATGGAGATGAAGTAGAGGTGGTTCATGCGGATGATTCGATTGAGATTTCACACATCACTGTGAGCATTTGGGACGCAGAAGATCAAGAGCCAATTTCAGAAATTAGTTTGGAAGGCTGTGATCGTGTGGAAGCTACAAAAAATGGGGCGAGGTTGGTCTTATCCACTGGCCTTATAGAGTAGACGAAACATCAAGGGTGAGCTATTCTGACATACTTGGCAAGGCCGATCCCTGCGATCGGCCCCAAAAAAAATGTAAACTCCTGATGACAAGTGTATTGCATAATAGTGGCAATTACAAGGAGGCCCGCTCTAGCGGCCGGCCATACATCAATTGTAAAGTTTTAAGGATTAATGAAGATTGTAAGGCAATTGATCTTAACGATCAGCCGAAACCCTTTTTATCACATTCTTTGTCCATTTGCAGCGTTGACTCTACAGATGATGGAAAGCTAGGATACAAGTTTACATCAGCTAACGAGCTTGAAGAGCCTGACATTGGTCCTGGGGATAAGCCACGACCAACATTCATCAGCAAAAAGTTGAGCCCGTGTCTACGAGAGCTGATGATAGCTTTGCTGAAGGTGTACGCAGATTATTTCACCTGGGATTACACAGAGATGCCTGGGTTGGACAGGAGCACCATCGAGCATCGGCTCCCTCTCAAGAAGGGATTTCGGCCATTTCAGTAGCGAGCGCGACAAATGAAGGCTGAAGTTCTAGAAGAAGTCAAGAAAGAGGTGGAGAAAATGCTAGAAGCAGGATTCATCAGGCTGTGCAGGTATGTTGAGTGGATTTCAAGTGTTGTACCTGTGCGAAAGAAGGATGGCCGATGGCAAGTTTGCGTCAACTTCAGAAACCTCAATAGAGCTACACCGAAGGACGAATACCCGATGCCTGTCACGGAGACATTGATCAACGCGGCTGCTGGTCACAAGATTTTGAGTTTCATGGACGGCAACACTGGCTATAACCAGATTTTCATGGCTCCGGAGGATATACACAAGACCGCGTTCAGAGTACCCGGGGCAGTAGGATTTTTCGAGTATGTGGTCATGACCTTCGGGTTGAAGAATGCTGGCGCTACGTATCAACGTGCCATGAATTACATCTTTCACAATCTGATCAGCAAGTTGGTGGAGATATACAATGATGATGTCATGGTTAAATCTGCATCAGTTGAGGGACATTTAGGAGACGTACGACAAGTTCTAGAACGAACTAGAAGGTTTGGGCTTAAGATGAATCCGAAGAAGTGCACTTTCAGTGTATCGGCCGGTCAGTTCCTGGGTTTCTTAGTTCATGAAGGAGGAATTGAGATCGGCCTAAAGAGTCACGAAGGTGTAAAAACAATGGTGCCACCTACTACAAAGAAGGAGCTCCAGCAGCTCATTGGCAAGATCAACTTTGTCAGAAGGTTTATTTCCAATCTCTCGGGGCGGATTGAGCCTTTTATGGAGTTGGTGAAGATTAAAGCCACTAACGAGTTTCGCTGGGGGGCAGAGCAACAACGGGCATTTGAAGAGATCAAAGAATATTTTTCAAAACCACCCGTGTTAGTTCCATTCCAGCAGGATAGGCCATTCTACATTTATTTATCAGTAGGCGACACCTCCATCGCTTCGGTGGTGATACAAGTGCATGACGGCAAGGAGAGGGTTGTGTTCTACCTCAGTAGAAGGATGCTAGATGTGGAAGAGGTACCCTGAGATTGAAAAGTTATGCCTTTGTTTGTTCTTTACCCATACAAAGCTTCATCATATCTTGCTATCTGCCAAAACGATTGTCATCTGCAAATCGGATGTTATCAAGCATATGCTATCAGCTCCTGTGTTGAAAGGCCGACTCGGAAAGTGGATGTTTGCACTGTCAGAGTTTGATATCCGGTACCAACCCGTGCAGGTAGTCAAAGGGCAAACACTGGCAGATCTTATTGCAGACAGGATCAATACTGACATAGAAGCACTCTCCGTGCGCGCATGGGCCATGTACTTCGATGGATCGGCTTGTGGGGATGAATGTGGTATAGAGATCCTGCTCATGTCGCCTCAGGGGGCAGCATATTCTTTTTCAATCAGGTTGCCTACCCCTTGCACCAACAATTTAGCATAATATGAAGCGGTACGTAAGGGTATGTAATTGCTTCTTAAGGCCGGAGCGGAAGCAGTAGAAATTTTTGGGGATTCAAAGCTGTTGATTTCTCAGCTTACAAAAGAATACAGGTGCGAGAGTGAGTCACTTTTCCCTTTATGGGAACAATGTTAGGAGCTGATGGCCCAATTTAGGTACATAAATTTCTATTGGATACCTAGTATACAAAATTCAGAGGCCAATGATCTTGCACAGATGGCTTCGGGATACAAGGCTGTGGCAGATGGAGCTGATCTTCAGGTACACCTGCTGGAACAAGGAGACTGGAGAGCCAATATCTTCAATTACTTAAAGGATCCGGCTCGAGGGGCACCTAAGAGGATACGTTACAAGGCCATGAAATACGTGCTGATATGGGATGACATGTTTTACAGGACTTTAGAAGGATTGTTGCTCAAATGCTTAGGGCCGATTGAATCGAATCGGCTCTTACACAAGATCCGTGAAGGCACTTGTGGGACTCACCAATGGCTCATAAGATGAAGTGGCTGATTAGGCGATCGGGGTATTACTAGCCCACCATGCTTGAAGATTGTTTCAAATATTATAAAGGTTGTCAGGCATGTCAGAGGTTTGGGAAGATATAGATGGTACCATCGTCACTAATGAACCCTATCGTCAAACCCTAGCCATTCAGAGGTTCGGGTATGGACATGATCGGAAAAATTAATCCTCCATCTAGCAAAGGCCACCAGTTCATTTTGGCCATCACGGACTATTTTACCAAGTGGGTGGAGGCCATCCCTATGAAGTCAGTGGCATCGAAGGACGTCATCAATTTTGTTAAAGAACATGTCATTCACAGGTTCGGGATTCCTCAGACCATCACAACAGATGGAGGGTCGGTCTTCATATCAGAGGAGTTCAGAAAATTCGCTACTGACATGGGCATCAAGCTGATCAGGTCGTCCCCATACTATGCTCAAGCGAATGGACAAGCTGAGGCATCCAATCAGAGCCTTATCAAGTTGATCAAGAGAAAGATCGATGAGCATCCTAGGCGTTGGCATGAAGTCTTATCAGAGGCATTATGGGCATACCGTGTTTTGTGCCATGGAGTAACAAAAACTTGACCTTATCACCTAGTGTATGGATAGGAGGCTGTATTACCATGGGAGATTACGGCCGGCTCGAGACACGTAGAGTTCCAAAATGTCCTAATAGCTAAAGAATATGTTGCTCTGATGAACGACAACATTGAGGACCTTATAGAGCTCAGACTTTGGTCACTTGAGAAGATCAAAGAAAATAAGGCCAAGGTAGCCCACGCGTACAACAAGAAAGTCAAGCCAAAACAATTCAAAGTCGGAGGTCTGGTTTGGGAAGCGGTGTTACCATTGGGGACTAAGGATGCAGCGTATGGAAAATGGTCTCCAAATTGGCATGGACCATATAGAGTTGACCATGTCCTACCTGGGAATGCATATATGCTTGAGGAGTTAGATGGCGTCAAGTTTCCGGTGGCTGTCAATGGTCAACATCTCAAGAAATACTTCCCAAGTATGTGGGATGATGGGCAATAAAGCCGATGCTACGCATCAGGCTGTGAGCTGATACGTTCAGTTGGCCCGTACAAGTGAAAGCCGATGTTACGCATCGGGCTGCACACAAGAAAAGGGGCCGATATGTTCAGTCGGCCCGTAAGAAAAATATTTTGTACCCAACACACTGAGTTTGTCAAATAGCCAATGTATAACCATCGACTTTAGAAGTGTAATTGGAATACATGCAAGTTCTAGGTGACAACGGGATACATGAGATGAGTACAAAGCGTTCTACTAAAGAAAATCATCAATGGCCACGATAGCTTCAAGACGGACACGATTAGCTTCTGCGATCACTGCCTCATCATCCTTGTCCTCACCTGACACTATCTGCTGACTCAAAACACTCAACTCTGTGAGCTCTATCTTCAGCTGGGTAGTCAGATTCTCTGCTTCTTGTTGGGAGCGGGCTATGAGGTCCTTCTCATCCTGGACGCATTGCTCGGTTGCCCGGACTTTTACCTTAAGGTCTTCCAACTCCCTCTCCAAAGATTGAAGTCTTTGGGAATGTGCAGAAGTGTCAGCTTTAGCATCTAGAGCTGCCTTTTTCTTGTTGAGTCACTACACCACGGTTGGCTTATGGTAACTTGCGATCAGTTGCTAAAAGCGCTTGCAACAACTTGCGATCAGTTGCTATAGGGTTTTAGCAACCGACGCGGTCCGTCGCTGTAAGTGGGGTTGCTAAAGGCTTTAGCAACCGTCCACTTCTTTAGCAACCGACCCTCCATAGCTCTTGTATACCTTTACCAACCGAATGTACAACCCATTTAGCAACCAACAGTAAGTTATGGAGACTGATATAATCTAAATAAGTAATGTTAATTCAGAGCTATTTATGCTGTAAACAAATTACAGTAAACAAGCAGTCACATAGTCATAAGTAAACAGGCAGTCCTTCACATGATGACTGAGTAAACAAGCAAGAAATCATCACAAATGACTTATATCAAGTTAATTGACTTCATTAAGCAGTCCTTCACATGGTCATAAGTTACCATCATCTTTCCAAATGATCCAACTAATGAGGCCTAACTAGCTAGTTTTGTCACAAAAGCAACCACACTTGCAATTAGTTTACAGCATAATGTTTGCATGTTTACAAAATCTGTCACAAAAGACTTCCATGCCATGTACTTGAAACAGTCCTGCACAAGCTTCTGGCACCCAGAATTCTTCAGCCTACACTAACAACAGCTATCCTAAGAACAAACAAAAGTAGTTCCAATAACAAGTAGGTTGCTGGCTGTTGCATATATAGTTCTGTCTCTATCCTAAGAACAAACAAAAGTAGTTCTGTCATGGTAAAACAGCAACTTATGAGAAGGCTTGTGCATTTGTCAACCACAATATATACCTGAACCAGCTGGTGCTTGTTTGTAACCTTCAGCTGTTAACATTAGGAACAATTATTTAATAATGGTCACATATATGAATCAAAACATAAACAAGCTGAAGCATATCTCATTACCTTCTTGTATGGCCATGCAAGCCTTCTCATCCTAGTATCAGCCATAGTTTGCATGTTGCCATATGGACGAGGAAGAACTTCATCTCGCTTGAGCACACAAGTCACAATAACTTCACAATATTGCCTTCCAATTGGCTCACCTCCAACTATTGTGTCCGGTTTAGTGGAAACAATTGTTCCTTTAGCTACGGGCACATTGGCTCTCAACAAGGCATATAATATGACATCTTTTCCAATCTAAACATATGATTAATAACAACTGAATTCAGTGTCTTATAGGATTATGCCCCCTATGGAGTACAGAAATTGTAAAAAAGGATGAGAAACTTACAAGAGCATCATGTGGAGACCGAGGAGCATCTGTCTTTGGTGTTGCTGCCTTTGAACTTTGCAGCTGATCATCGTCATCTCCAGAAGCATAATCTTTGTCATTAGGGTCATCCTCACCATTCCTTGCACTAAAGAACTGTAGTGTACCCTTAATCAGTAAATGTCATAGGAAACAAACCTTTAAAGTTTCCGTAGCCAAACCTTGCTGCCCCATATCTTTGACAATTTCAGCGATGTTCAAATCTGTGAATCTCCTTTTGATCCTCTTAATATTTTCAAGCCTTTCCTGCTCATATTCATTGGATGACCCAGCTTTATTGTTGCCTCTTGCGTTTGGCATTTAGTTTCCTGAAAAAATGACAAACAGATCATATATATGTACTCAAATGACAATACAAACATAAGGATATGCACACATAGGCTTACAAAATGAACCAAGAAGTCAAGGGAAAAAAAGACAAATAACATAACTTACTTTCTAGATTTCTGTCCATGTTTTACTCCACTAACAATTATACCATCTATATCTGTTCTAGCACATGGGACACGTCCAGCAACCACACTTTTAGGCATACTAGGGTTCAAATCAGGGATTGTAATATTAACACCAATATCAGCGTCAAGCAATTCATCCTGTGTATCATCACTTACATACAAATCTTGATGCTTTGGCTGAACTACAGCAACCCAATCAGTATCAACTGGATCGGGAACGTAGAAGACTTGAGATGCCTGTGATGCTAATATGAAAGGCTCATCTGACATCTTATCACCGGTGTTGAACAAGTGCTTGAAGTTAACAGTGGTGATCCCGAACTGATCTGTTTTCACCCATTTGTTGTGTCCTCGGTTATCAACCCAATCACACTTGAAAAGCACAACATTTCCTTTTTGGTAATAGTTCAATTCAATGATTTGTTTTATGATACCGTAATAGATGTGTTTCCCTACTACTTGATTATCATTTCCTCTTTCAAAGTGTGTTGTCTCCGCTATTGTCTTCTGCTAACTGGGTATAATTCTTGACTATTGTCTTCTGCTAACTTACAAATTGAAGCTACATAATCACTAGGTGGCTCAAAAGATTCATCATGCTCCATACACCCTCCATCATCTAAACCACAAGCTAAGTCCCTAATCAACTCATCTATATCAACATCTTCGCTGTGTTGCTCAATAAACTCATCTATATCGTCTTCATTCACAGAAGACGAAGAAACTTCTCCATGTAAGGTCCATGTTTGGTACCCTTTTAGAAAACCATCACATATCACGTGTTCTCGTACTTCACTTGCCTCTCTCCAAAATGAGTTAACACACTTTCGACAAGGGCATAATATCTTGTTCCCTACTGCTGAATTTCTAAACGCAAAAGCTAGAAAACCATTCAACCCTTTTTCATAGGCCTCCGTTTCCCTATATGCAATTCCTATGTTAAAAATAAATATAACTACAGCAGCAAACAATTTCAGTTATTATGAACAAGTTGATCGGTACCTAGCCTCATTAGTGATCCACGATTTATCCATGCACCTTTATGTGAGATACGAAACAACTTTCAAATATGGAATCTAAAAACAGATAACAAGCATCAAAACATAGTTGCATATTTTTGTAATGTACATGCATACGCAAGGTATGAAAAGAACTCAGAGGCACACAGAGAAAATTAATGAATGGGTATGCAAAATTACCCTTTGTGTGAGCTGAGGTTTGATAAGGTTAATGTCAACCGCCTTCCAATGAGAAATGCTTTACTCCAGCTGAAATCGGTACCTGCAAAGACAAGAAGTAGCAGTACCAATCAGTAGCTGCAAGATTTGTACACTGTGTTTACGAAATAATAATTCCCTACTGCGGGACTGATAACAGGGTCTCCGTGCTCAGAGTCCATTTCGGAGACTCTTTACTTTGCTGAGAAATCTCAAGATGAATGGAATAAGATAGTCAAGTCTGATAACAGCAAAGGCTAGAAATCAGATGGATACCTAAGATTCTATATAAGATACCCAACCTAAAACTATCATTAGAACTCCATTAGCCCATTCCTAAGGCAAACAACATATCCTTTATTTATGAAAATCCTTTTGTTAACAAATGATGCATGCACGCACTACTCGCCCTCACAACCAAAACAACTGCCGAATATGTTCGGACTTACATAGTTAGTTTCGGTGGCATAACCATACGGCTCTCACTATATATAACTAGTCGATAAACCCTACGCATCCAAATAGCGTAAACGTAGTTAGTGTACCTGCAGAAGAATACACAGATATATATATATCTCATGAACCTTTCATGGCAGCACGACATGAAAGCGTCCCCAAACATTACTGTTCACTATAGAAACAGCATCTGTACAATTACCGCCGTACAGACAACGTTAGCATACGTTATCGAAACAACGTATTCACGGGGGGTACCGCAAAATGCGGGGGTATGAACAGCGATCGCCATACCCTGCGCCGAACCATATACTCCCAATATAATCAACCTAAGTTGGTATATTGGCAGCATCTCAAGTAGGCCACTGCTTGAGAAACAGCGTTCGGTTCGCATCACCGACGGGAAGGCCAAGCTCCCTCAGTTGGCTGAGGATCCTTACCTTCTTACCTCCGTTCGCAGGTGTCATTAAAAAAAGTAGGGTTGAATTGTACAGGAATTTAAGTTTTGACAGAAAGTAGTGCTGCAAGTTAGATTTATATATATATATACCCTAATTGCCACCTGATATTTTCCCATATAAACCCCTAGGGCTTTACGTTCTAAGCACAACCTTAACGGAACCAACGTACTTTGTAAATTCATTTGTTGGCAACTTTTATCCAGAAACACTTTTTAAGAGCTATTCTAGATGTAAAGATAAACCTGCAGCTCTGATACCAGCTGTGGCAGAACCGCTCGAATTATTCCGGCTCAAGTGCGCTATTGATTGCCGTACAATCACAATCAGACCAACGCACTTCAAACGGAACAATCCTTTGGTCTGTCGGGTCTCCGCCCGATACAACCACGGTTCAGCAGGATCGAAGCAGGTTTACCTCGCACGAAGGCGAGTTCACATCACAGAATAGCTCATCAACTTTTAATTTACAACCATACATACATTATTACAATCCGAGTTCAAAGATAAGTAAATTTATACAAACCATGTTTAACCTGACAAGCGTAACAGCTTGTCTAAGCTCACAGCGGAAGGAAAAAGTTTTACGCGACTACACACGTCGCGAAGGCGAACACCAAGCTTAGCCCAGGGCCTGGTGTCACTCCGGAGGGTCAGTGCCGGCCGGGGACGGGTCCCACTCCACGGACCAGCCAAAAGGAACGGACGTTGGCCACACAAGGTTGTCCGTGGGATTCTCGTAGGTTATACCTGAAAACAGATATTGGCAAGGCTGAGTATTCTAATACTCAGCAAGACTTACCCGGGGCTGGGTATACTTAGCCCATAACTAGACTCATGAAGGCATTGTAAAGGCTCTGGGTTTATTTTCAGCTGAAAAGTAACAAAGAGTATGTACTACTTTCAAGTTTTAGCTTTCATCTTCTAGTTGAGTAATTATTCTAGATTAGCACCTACACTAAGCAAGCAAGGTAGTGATTATCATTCATCAAGATTATCCATCATTAGTTCCACTTCTTACTCAATGTGGCAGAAGGATTAAGCAGTCTCAATCCTCGTGAGAGGCGGACGATTCGAATCGAATTTAACCTTGCAAGGTAAACCTAACACACACGCTTGGAATACCAACAGGGCATTCTGAAGCAACCGTTTGCCTTTCATTCCGGGTCGTGGATCAGGTCCACCACAAGCGACTGCAGGACCGTACGCACACCCAATGTGTACAGGACATACGTCTGTAGCGCGACTACAAAACCCGTATTCCTGTCTGCCTTGCAGAACGTACTCCCGCACGTCGGTGCATGTACACATAATATAAAATCGAGTGGTGGGAGGTATGTCCACTTGCCGGGCCGATTGGTTACTAGGCTTACCGCTTACCATATTTCGCGGCGTGTGGCTAGTACTTTCAAAAACTTAGCCACCACTACCACACATTTCGACCTTAAAGCTTTTATCAAAACAGACAGGGTAAACTTCCAGGTCATGATACAGCACATGACCCTGTCCGTCATCCTTATAGTGGTTGCAGAAATGTAAACATGCAACTCCTATATCGCGCGAGTGACAGGAAATCACCCGACTTCTACCGGTCCTATTAGCGAAGCATCTAACCGATAAGGACTCGGGAGCATTACATTGGATTCCTAGGATTCATGCATCTAGGGTTTCACCTCAATTCTTAGACTTAATGCAAGATATAATATAGATAGACATAGATTGCAGTGTAAATAAAATAATGGGATATGTCCGGGGCTTGCCTTCTGGAGTGGGGGTGAGGGCAGGAGTGTCAGAGGTTTCCGAACTCGGGTTCGGAGCTTCAGTTAGTCCCTCGACGACTTGCGTTGGATCTTCTGGAAAGCCTTGGTCTTGTCCTAAGACCAGTTCGTAGTCCCCGTCGTCGAGTGTCGTTGATTCAATATGAGATGCAATAAATTAAATAAGGTGAAATTTAATTTTAAAATTTCACATTTCAAATATTGTAACTCATCTAAATAACACACAAACATGCATAAAATAAAAGGTTTTAGATTTAAAACACTATTTATAAAGATATGGTAGAGTTTATTGTAATAAGAACTAAAACATTTAAATTAAATTTGAAATGAACCAAAATTTGAATTCAAAACTTTTAAATAAAAGATTATAGAAATTTGATTCTATATTAAACATTATAAAATATTATATTAGTGAATGATAAAAGATTCCAATTAGAGAAGGCTATACATTAGGTTTATTTTAAATTTGAAAGTTCAAATAAAAGAAGTTAAATTTAAAACAAGTTTAAGTTTGCAACTTTGTACAAGATTATCTAGAGCTCATAGAACATTTATACCAAACTTCATAAACAACCAAGCATGAAATGACAAGGTTAAGTGTATATTACCCTTAATCTTAGATTTAAAATACTGGTAGAAATATTTTGTTTCAAACTAAACTCTATTAACAAAAGTCATAGAGTTTGAAATCTAGTTTCTAACAAAACTAGTTTTGCCATTTTTGGATTTTTCTATAAATTACTACGAATTTTGCAAAGCAGAAAACACATACACATGAAATAACAGATGCATCAAAGGGGGGGGGTCTCGGTAAAATTGCATCGGGGCCCTCAGACCAAACTTCCTATTTGCAAAAGGGTCCCTGCCGAGCCCCGACGCCGGCCGGCCTCTCGGCTCCGACGTGTTCTCGCCGACGGCGAGGTCGCCGGCGGGGAAGAACTGCCTAGGCACGGTCTACAGAGCCCAAGGAAGAGATTAGGAGGGGCGGTGCTCAACGGGTAGCCACGGGACACGGTCGACGACGGTGAGGCGCGGCGGCCGTGGCGGCGCAACACCGTTCCCGGCGAAAGGCCGGCGAACACGAGGGCATAGCGCGCGCATGAGCATCACTGAGATGTGGGGAGATGATTCCCATACATGGATTGGACGGAGGAGTGGCGAGGCGGGCTGTCGACGGTGAAGCCGAGCTCGGCGGCGCCAATGGAAGGGCGGCTCGGGATGGAGCAAATCCGGCGAGGGGAAGGGTCGGGGCTGGTCTGGATCACGATGTGGGGCAAGGGGAGGAGGTGGGGAAGCTCTGGGTCAGCGGGATTTGGGTGGGGTGAAGCGATTGCGGTGTACGCCGGTGAGGAGTGCGGGCGGCTCCGGTGACGCAGGGAAGAAGAAAGGGAAGAAACAGCCGAGGGCAGGGGTTTGGCAAGTGAAAAAGCGAGGGAAACAAGGTGGCTTGGAGTTGCTGGTGCCACGGAGCAGAAGAGAGGGAGGGATAAGGCATGCCCACAGGGGTATTGCGGCGGCGGCAGAAACTCCGGCGTGCGGTGCTGGCAGCCGGTGGAAGACGTGGCGCTCGGGTGGGACGCCAGCAGCAGAGGGCTAGAGCGGTGGGAGGATGGGGAAGCAACGCGTGGCAAAGGGGGGGCACAGGAGATGACCGGCGGTGGCCAGGAACGACGCATTACACCGGCGGCAGGGAGAACCAGAGGGCAGAGCAGAGAGCAGAGGCGCCAGGAGGAAGAAAGGGGGAGGAATGAAGCTGAGGACTGATTTGCAATTTCAGAGAAAAGCAGGGACCTCACTGAAAAGGACTTGCAACTTTTAAACCAGTGCTCAAATGAAGATGGTCCAAAAAGCAAAAGTTCATGGTTTTTCAAACTCTACAACTTCTCTTTAAGGTTTATCTGCATTTGAGCAATAGTTTTGGAGATATTATAAACCTTGTAATAATTTCACATTTCATGTAAATCCTATGGATAAAAATACTTTTACATGTATACCCAGGGGTAATTTCACATATTTTGCAAAGTTAACCACAGTTCTCCCTTTTTGCAAAATAACCCTCATGCATTTAAACTTTTTCCCGCTATCTCCACCCATTTTACATAAAAGGACCTCTAGTAAAAATTAATTACACAAACATCACTTTTTTTTTCATAACATTGCATACATAAAACACACATTGCCATACTTTGGACATAAAAACATACCAAAACTCTAAGGTGTGACCAAGCTAATTACCTGAGTGTCACAGCCTTCCCCCCTAAAAAGAATCTCGTCCCGAGATTCCGAAGCAGGATGGAATAGAAAGATCAAGCTCGGAAATTGGTTCGGAAGAAATCAGGAAAGTTATGCTGGAGATAAGATTCAGTTTCCCATGTTGCTTCTTCTTCCGTGTGATGGTTCCATTGAATCTTATACATTCTGGTGGTTTCTCTTCTAGTGCTTCTCTCTTTAGTGTCTAGGATTCTGATTGGATACTCTGCGTAGGTCAGATCTGGTTCGATTTTGATAGTTTGGGAATCGATGATTTTGGTGGGGATCTTAACACTTTCTGAGTTGGGATATATGAAAGATGTTATGGATGGCCGCTAATTGAGGAGGAAGTTGGAGACGGTAAGCTACAGGTCCACAGATTTCAAGGATTTCAAAGGGTCCAATGTATCGAGGAGCAAGTTTCCCTTTTACACCGAATCTTTGAACACCTCGGGTGGGAGATACTCGAAGATATACGAAGTCTCCGACTTGAAATTGTAATGGTCTTCTTCGTATATCAGCGTAGCTTTTCTGTCGAGATTGGGCGGCCTTTAGATTGTTCTGGATAAGCCTGACCTTATCTTCAGCTTCCATAACTAGATCGGGTCCAAAATTTTTACGCTCGCCGGTTTGTGACCAATTCAAAGGAGTTCGACATCGGCGACCATATAAAGCTTCAAATGGGGCCATTTTAATACTTGTCTGATAGCTGTTATTGTAAGAGAATTCTGCTAGTGACAAGTATTTATCCCAGTTTTTGTCAAATTGGAGTACACAAGCTCGGAGCATATCTTCCAGAATCTGGTTTATTCGCTCAGTTTGCCCATCTGTCTGAGGATGATAGGCAGAGCTTCGAATTAACTTAGTTCCAAGAGCATCATGAAGTTGCTCCCAGAACCTAGCAACAAATTGTGCTCCACGATCAGAAATGATCGTTTTAGGTACTCCATGAAGTCGAATAATTTGATCCAGATAAATCTCGGCACACCTTTTGGCATTATATGTGGTATGCACGGGAAGAAAATGTGCAGTCTTGGTTAATCGATCAACGATTACCCAAATAGAGTCATGCCTCCGAGAAGTGTTGGGCAAGCCAATAATAAAGTCCATACTGATATCCTCCCACTTCCATGAAGGAATGGTTAGGGGTTGAAGGATACCAGCAGTCTTCAAATGACTGGCTTTGACTCTTTGGCAGATATCACATTCCGACACATATTTGGCAATTTCTCGCCTCATACGAGTCCACCAAAAGTTCTGTTTCAGATCCTGATACATCTTCGTATTGCCGGGATGTATAGAGAATTTGGACAAGTGGGCCTCGTCCATTATTTGCCTGCGGAGCTTATGGTCCTTGGGTACAACAATACGTTCGTTGAACCATAACACTCCTTTAGAATCAACTCGGAAGCATTTATACTTCCCTTCTCCTTGCATTAACTTCTGTTTAATGATTCTGACCCCTTTATTACGCTGTTGCGCTAGAACAATGCTAGCTTTAAGTGTGGCTTCAACCGAAAGGTGGTTTAAGTGACCTTGGGAAATGATCTCTAGGTTGATCTTACTCATTTCCCAACAGAGAGTCTCGTTGAATGCTTCAATGGATAGGCAAGAACAATGTGCTTTGCAACTAAGGGCATCTGCAACGACATTGGCCTTGCCTGGATGATAATGGACCTCCAAATCATAATATTTGATAAGTTCTAGCCAGCGTCTTTGCCTCATATTCAGATCTGCCTGGGTAAAGATATACTTGAGGCTTTTATGATCAGTATAAATATGACATTTCGTACCCATCAGATGATGTCTCCAGATCTTTAGGGCATGAATAACAGCTGCAAGTTCAAGATCATGAGTGGGGTAGTTCTGTTCATGAACCCTAAGTGCTCGTGATGCATATGCAATTACTCGGTTGTCTTGCATAAGTACACAACCAAGTCCAGTTCCTGATGCATCACAGTAGATGTCAAAAGGTTTTGTAACATCTGGTTGAGCTAAGACTGGAGCAGTCGTAAGATGATTTCTGAGAATATGAAATGCATCTTCGCATTTTTGATCCCAGGAAAATTTTACACCTTTCTTTAGTAGTTCGGTCATAGGTTTGGCTATTCTGGAAAAGTCAGGAATAAAACGGCGATAATAGCCAGCTAGACCGAGAAAACTACGAATTTGATGGACGGAGGTCGGGGGTTTCCAATCCATCACTTCTTGTACTTTACTGGGATCGACGGATATTCCATCACCAGAAATGGTATGGCCCAGAAATTTGACTGTATCTAACCAAAATTCACATTTA
The DNA here is from genome assembly GCF_002211085.1 of Panicum hallii. Taxonomy (NCBI): domain Eukaryota; kingdom Viridiplantae; phylum Streptophyta; class Magnoliopsida; order Poales; family Poaceae; genus Panicum; species Panicum hallii. The sequence goes on along the minus strand of NC_038043.1, from coordinate 24,108,590 downwards.
GAGAATTTGGCATACAGGTGGTGGTCTCTTAATCGCTGAAGGATGACATGGAGATGCTTAGCATGATCTTCTGGAGTTTTAGAATAGATCAAGATGTCATCAATGAAGACCACGACAAACTTGTCGAGCTCTTGCATGAAGACGGAATTCATGAGGTACATGAAATAGGCTGGGGCATTAGTGAGACCAAACGACATGACAAGATACTCGTATAGACCATATCGAGTGGAGAAGGCTGTTTTTGGAATATCACTGGGCCGAATCTTAATTTGGTGGTAGCCGGAACGAAGATCTATTTTTGAAAACACCTTGGCTCCGGCTAACTGATCAAAGAGGATATCAATGCGGGGTAGAGGATACTTATTTTTAATGGTCACCGCATTGAGAGGACGGTAATCGACACACAGCCTTAAGCTATTGTCTTTCTTTTTCACAAATAGGGCTGGACAACCCCATGGTGATGCACTTGGACGAATAAAGCCTTTGTCTAAGAGATCTTGGAGTTGGGTTTTTAACTCGGCTAACTCATTAGGAGGCATTCGGTAAGGTCTCTTAGAGATAGGGGCTGTACCAGGTTGGAGTTCTATGATGAACTCGATATCCCTATCTGGGGGCATTCCAGGTAAGTCATCTGGAAAAACATCTGGATATTCACAAACGACTGGAATATCCTCAAGTTTGACCTTAGATGCAGCATAAGTGCAAGAGTTAAAGGATTTTGGTTGTGGAAGATAGAGAATGGTAGGTTCATTCTCCGGTGAACCTATTTCCACAGTGCGAGAAGTGATATCTAAAGACACATGGTGCTGCGCCATCCAGTTCATTCCTAAAAGGACATCCATTCCCTTTAGGTCTAACAGAAGTAAATCTGCTTTTATCACCTGACTACCCAATAGAAGTGGTACTTTCATACAGATTTGATTTGATAGGGTTTTCCCACCAGGAGTGATTATCTTATAATCTTCTTTAGTAGGGTAAATATCCAATCCTACTTTACTTCCACATTCTTTACTGATAAAACTATGGGCAGCACCGGAATCAAAAAGAACAATAAAGGGATGATGGTTAATAGAAAATGTACCCGTCATTATCGGTGCCCCTTCAGGGAGTTCGGAGAGTGTGGTAAGGTTCACCCTCCCTTGACGGACCTGCACCACTTGCTTCTTACCCTTGCCCTTGTAGTTTGGATTAGATGTTTGCCCTTGGAAAGATTTCCTAGGTTGAGGGCAATCCTTGATGAAGTGGGACGGGCTTCCGCAATTGAAACAACGATGATTGTTGTTTCCTGGAGTTGTTGGCGGAAAGCTCGGCCGCAGACCTTGCCGTGGTGGTTGTTGATTTTGCGGCAGCGGTGGTCGGTTGAATTGAGCCTGTTGGGGAGGTCGAGCTACCCATCTGCCAGGTAAATTGCCTCAAGGCGGAGCTCGAGGGGCGTTGCTCGGAACCAATCGATACCGTGGCGGCTGTGAAATTGCTGGCCCTGTGGGTGCTTTCCGTTTCTTTTCCGCTCTGTGGGCGGCAATGCAATCCTCTTGAGTAATGGCCATGTTGACCAACTCATTAAAATTGTCGGCCTTCACTAAATTCAGCCATTCTTTAAGCTTGGTGTTGAGGCCACGACGAAAGCGATCACATTTGCGGGCATCCGTGTCCGCATGTGATCCCGCATACTGGCACAAGTGATTGAAAACCTGTGCATACTGTGTGACAGTACGGGTACCCTGGGTCAAGCTCAAAAATTCATTGAGCTTTCGCTCAATGAGTCCCGCTGGTATATGATGTGCTCGGAATGCAGTCCGAAACTCATCCCAAGTGATGACGTGATCGGCGGGTTGCATAGCATGAAACTGATCCCACCAAAGACGGGCAGCGCTTCGAAGTTGCTGGGCTGCAAAGAGCACCTTGTTCTCATCTGAACATGGAGCTGGTAATAAGGCGAACTTGGACTCGATAGTTCGTAACCAAGCATCTGCATCCAAAGGCTCATCGGCCTTATGGAATAAAGGAGGTTGGGTGCTGAGAAAATCCTGGTAACTGGCCGACAGGGGTTCACCCCGGCCTCGGGGTTGCTGCTGGAAGTGGCCCATTTGAGCTTGTATGAGTTGATTAAGAAGCTCAGTCTGTCGGGCCATAACCTCGGCCAAGTTCGGAGGTGGCGGTGGTAGTTGCTGAGAACTACCAGGCTGACCTGCCCGGAATCCTTCCGGGGTTCCACGAGTAGCTCCAACCATCTGAAATGAAGGAGATACCCATTATCAATAACTTCCCTATTCCAAATTTCAGATGATATACAATTTCCAAACAGGAATGCAATTCTTATGCTCCATTCAACCCACTCATTCGGATGCAAGAAGATAAAGGAAGATAACAGACACAAGATTTGGGTTACTACATAAGCACTGGTGATCCTTATGTCTTACATTAGTACCCCTAGACTACTACAAGCCATCACTTAATTACATATGCCACATATACAACAAGTGACTCCAGACCTAGGCAAACTACACACTACCTATTTTACACTTTTACTATACTAAGTACAACTGGACTGGCACCCTCTCAACTTAAAAGTCTTCTAAGTTACCTACTGATGACTGGCTACCAGAAGAGAAATGATGGGGACTGATAACAGGGTCTCCGTGCTCAGAGTCCATTTCGGAGACTCTTTACTTTGCTGAGAAATCTCAAGATGAATGGAATAAGATAGTCAAGTCTGATAACAGCAAAGGCTAGAAATCAGATGGATACCTAAGATTCTATATAAGATACCCAACCTAAAACTATCATTAGAACTCCATTAGCCCATTCCTAAGGCAAACAACATATCCTTTATTTATGAAAATCCTTTTGTTAACAAATGATGCATGCACGCACTACTCGCCCTCACAACCAAAACAACTGCCGAATATGTTCGGACTTACGTAGTTAGTTTCGGTGGCATAACCATACGGCTCTCACTATATATAACTAGTCGATAAACCCTACGCATCCAAATAGCGTAAACGTAGTTAGTGTACCTGCAGAAGAATACACATATATATATCTCATGAACCTTTCATGGCAGCACGACATGAAAGCGTCCCCAAACATTACTGTTCACTATAGAAACAGCATCTGTACAATTACCGCCGTACAGACAACGTTAGCATACGTTATCGAAACAACGTATTCACGGGGGGTACCGCAAAATGCGGGGGTATGAACAGCGATCGCCATACCCTGCGCCGAACCATATACTCCCAATATAATCAACCTAAGTTGGTATATTGGCAGCATCTCAAGTAGGCCACTGCTTGAGAAACAGCATTCGGTTCGCATCACCGACGGGAAGGCCAAGCTCCCTCAGTTGGCTGAGGATCCTTACCTTCTTACCTCCGTTCGCAGGTGTCATTACAAAAAGTAGGGTTGAATTGTACAGGAATTTAAGTTTTGACAGAAACTAGTGCTGCAAGTTAGATTTATATATATATACCCTAATTGCCACCTGATATTTTCCCATATAAACCCCTAGGGCTTTACGTTCTAAGCACAACCTTAACGGATCCAACGTACTTTGTAAATTCATTTGTTGGCAACTTTTATCCAGAAACACTTTTTAAGAGCTATTCTAGATGTAAAGATAAACCTACAGCTCTGATACCAGCTGTGGCAGAACCGCTCGAATTATTCCGGCTCAAGTGCGCTATTGATTGCCGTACAATCACAATGAGACCAACGCACTTCAAACGGAACAATCCTTTGGTCTGTCGGGTCTCCGCCCGATACAACCACGGTTCAGCAGGATCGAAGCAGGTTTACCTCGCACGAAGGCGAGTTCACATCACAGAATAGCTCATCAACTTTTAATTTACAACCATACATACATTATTACAATCCGAGTTCAAAGATAAGTAAATTTATACAAACCATGTTTAACCTGACAAGCGTAACAGCTTGTCTAAGCTCACAGCGGAAGGAAAAAGTTTTACGCGACTACACACGTCGCGAAGGCGAACACCAAGCTTAGCCCAGGGCCTGGTGTCACTCCGGAGGGTCAGTGCCGGCCGGGGACGGGTCCCACTCCACGGACCAGCCAAAAGGAACGGACGTTGGCCACACAAGGTTGTCCGTGGGATTCTCGTAGGTTATACCTGAAAACAGATATTGGCAAGGCTGAGTATTCTAATACTCAGCAAGACTTACCCGGGGCTGGGTATACTTAGCCCATAACTAGACTCATGAAGGCATTGTAAAGGCTCTGGGTTTATTTTCAGCTGAAAAGTAACAAAGAGTATGTACTACTTTCAAGTTTTAGCTTTCATCTTCTAGTTGAGTAATTATTCTAGATTAGCACCTACACTAAGCAAGCAAGGTAGTGATTATCATTCATCAAGATTATCCATCATTAGTTCCACTTCTTACTCAATGTGGCAGAAGGATTAAGCAGTCTCAATCCTCGTGAGAGGCGGACGATTCGAATCGATAGACATAGATTGCAGTGTAAATAAAATAATGGGATATGTCCGGGGCTTGCCTTCTGGAGTGGGGGTGAGGGCAGGAGTGTCAGAGGTTTCCGAACTCGGGTTCGGAGCTTCAGTTAGTCCCTCGACGACTTGCGTTGGATCTTCTGGAAAGCCTTGGTCTTGTCCTAAGACCAGTTCGTAGTCCCCGTCATCGAGTGTCGTTGATTCTATATGAGATGCAATAAATTAAATAAGGTGAAATTTAATTTTAAAATTTCACATTTCAAATATTGTAACTCATCTAAATAACACACAAACATGCATAAAATAAAAGGTTTTAGATTTAAAACACTATTTATAAAGATATGGTAGAGTTTATTGTAATAAGAACTAAAACATTTAAATTAAATTTGAAATGAACCAAAATTTGAATTCAAAACTTTTAAATAAAAGATTATAGAAATTTGATTCTATATTAAACATTATAAAATATTATATTAGTGAATGATAAAAGATTCCAATTAGAGAAGGCTATACATTAGGTTTATTTTAAATTTGAAAGTTCAAATAAAAGAAGTTAAATTTAAAACAAGTTTAAGTTTGCAACTTTGTACAAGATTATCTAGAGCTCATAGAACATTTATACCAAACTTCATAAACAACCAAGCATGAAATGACAAGGTTAAGTGTATATTACCCCTTAATCTTAGATTTAAAATACCGGTAGAAATATTTTGTTTCAAACTAAACTCTATTAACAAAAGTCATAGAGTTTGAAATCTAGTTTCTAACAAAACTAGTTTTGCCATTTTTGGATTTTTCTATAAATTACTACGAATTTTGCAAAGCAGAAAACACATACACATGAAATAACAGATGCATCAAAGGGGGGGGGGCTCGGTAAAATTGCATCGGGGCCCTCAGACCAAACTTCCTATTTGCAAAAGGGTCCCTGCCGAGCCCCGACGCCGGCCGGCCTCTCGGCTCCGACGTGTTCTCGCCGACGGCGAGGTCGCCGGCGAGGTCGCCGGCGGGGAAGAACTGCCTAGGCACCGTCTACAGAGCCCAAGGAAGAGATTAGGAGGGGCGGTGCTCAACGGGTAGGCACGGGACACGGTCGACGACGGTGAGGCGCGGCGGCCGTGGCGGCGCAACACCGTTCCCGGCGAAAGGCCGGCGAACACGAGGGCATAGCGCGCGCATGAGCATCACTGAGATGTGGGGAGACGATTCCCATACATGGATTGGACGGAGGAGTGGCGAGGCGGGCTGTCGACGGTGAAGCCGAGCTCGGCGGCGCCAATGGAAGGGCGGCTCGGGATGGAGCAAATCCGGCGAGGGGAAGGGCCGGGGCTGGTCTGGATCACGATGTGGGGCAAGGGGAGGAGGTGGGGAAGCTCTGGGTCAGCGGGATTTGGGTGGGGTGAAGCGATTGCGGTGTACGCCGGTGAGGAGTGCGGGCGGCTCCGGTGACGCAGGGAAGAAGAAAGGGAAGAAACAGCCGAGGGCAGGGGTTTGGCAAGTGAAAAAGCGAGGGAAACAAGGTGGCTTGGAGTTGCTGGTGCCACGGAGCAGAAGAGAGGGAGGGATAAGGCATGCCCACAGGGGTATTGCGGCGGCGGCAGAAACTCCGGCGTGCGGTGCTGGCAGCCGGTGGAAGACGTGGCGCTCGGGTGGGACGCCAGCAGCAGAGGGCTAGAGCGGTGGGAGGATGGGGAAGCAACGCGTGGCAAAGGGGGGGCACAGGAGATGACCGGCGGTGGCCAGGAACGACGCATTACACCGGCGGCAGGGAGAACCAGAGGGCAGAGCAGAGAGCAGAGGCGCCAGGAGGAAGAAAGGGGGAGGAATGAAGCTGAGGACTGATTTGCAATTTCAGAGAAAAGCAGGGACCTCACTGAAAAGGACTTGCAACTTTTAAACCAGTGCTCAAATGAAGATGGTCCAAAAAGCAAAAGTTCATGGTTTTTCAAACTCTACAACTTCTCTTTAAGGTTTATCTGCATTTGAGCAATAGTTTTGGAGATATTATAAACCTTGTAATAATTTCACATTTCATGTAAATCCTATGGATAAAAATACTTTTACATGTATACCCAGGGGTAATTTCACATATTTTGCAAAGTTAACCACAGTTCTCCCTTTTTGCAAAATAACCCTCATGCATTTAAACTTTTTCCCGCTATCTCCACCCATTTTACATAAAAGGACCTCTAGTAAAAATTAATTACACAAACATCACTTTTTTTTTCATAACATTGCATACATAAAACACACATTGCCATACTTTGGACATAAAAACATACCAAAACTCTAAGGTGTGACCAAGCTAATTACCTGAGTGTCACAGCCTTCCCCCCTAAAAAGAATCTCGTCCCGAGATTCCGAAGCAGGATGGAATAGAAAGATCAAGCTCGGAAATTGGTTCGGAAGAAATCAGGAAAGTTATGCTGGAGATAAGATTCAGTTTCCCATGTTGCTTCTTCTTCCGTGTGATGGTTCCATTGAATCTTATACATTCTGGTGGTTTCTCTTCTAGTGCTTCTCTCTTTAGTGTCTAGGATTCTGATTGGATACTCTGCGTAGGTCAGATCTGGTTCGATTTCGATAGTTTGGGAATCGATGATTTTGGTGGGGATCTTAACACTTTCTGAGTTGGGATATATGAAAGATGTTATGGATGGCCGCTAATTGAGGAGGAAGTTGGAGACGGTAAGCTACAGGTCCACAGATTTCAAGGATTTCAAAGGGTCCAATGTATCGAGGAGCAAGTTTCCCTTTTACACCGAATCTTTGAACACCTCGGGTGGGAGATACTCGAAGATATACGAAGTCTCCGACTTGAAATTGTAATGGTCTTCTTCGTATATCAGCGTAGCTTTTCTGTCGAGATTGGGCGGCCTTTAGATTGTTCTGGATAAGCCTGACCTTATCTTCAGCTTCCATAACTAGATCGGGTCCAAAATTTTTACGCTCGCCGGTTTGTGACCAATTCAAAGGAGTTCGACATCGGCGACCATATAAAGCTTCAAATGGGGCCATTTTAATACTTGTCTGATAGCTGTTATTGTAAGAGAATTCTGCTAGTGACAAGTATTTATCCCAGTTTTTGTCAAATTGGAGTACACAAGCTCGGAGCATATCTTCCAGAATCTGGTTTATTCGCTCAGTTTGCCCATCTGTCTGAGGATGATAGGCAGAGCTTCGAATTAACTTAGTTCCAAGAGCATCATGAAGTTGCTCCCAGAACCTAGCAACAAATTGTGCTCCACGATCAGAAATGATCGTTTTAGGTACTCCATGAAGTCGAATAATTTGATCCAGATAAATCTCGGCACACCTTTTGGCATTATATGTGGTATGCACGGGAAGAAAATGTGCAGTCTTGGTTAATCGATCAACGATTACCCAAATAGAGTCATGCCTCCGAGAAGTGTTGGGCAAGCCAATAATAAAGTCCATACTGATATCCTCCCACTTCCATGAAGGAATGGTTAGGGGTTGAAGGATACCAGCAGTCTTCAAATGACTGGCTTTGACTCTTTGGCAGATATCACATTCCGACACATATTTGGCAATTTCTCGCCTCATACGAGTCCACCAAAAGTTCTGTTTCAGATCCTGATACATCTTCGTATTGCCGGGATGTATAGAGAATTTGGACAAGTGGGCCTCGTCCATTATTTGCCTGCGGAGCTTATGGTCCTTGGGTACAACAATACATTCGTTGAACCATAACACTCCTTTAGAATCAACTCGGAAGCATTTATACTTCCCTTCTCCTTGCATTAACTTCTGTTTAATGATTCTGACCCCTTTATTACGCTGTTGCGCTAGAACAATGCTAGCTTTAAGTGTGGCTTCAACCGAAAGGTGGTTTAAGTGACCTTGGGAAATGATCTCTAGGTTGATCTTACTCATTTCCCAACAGAGAGTCTCGTTGAATGCTTCAATGGATAGGCAAGAACAATGTGCTTTGCAACTAAGGGCATCTGCAACGACATTGGCCTTGCCTGGATGATAATGGACCTCCAAATCATAATATTTGATAAGTTCTAGCCAGCGTCTTTGCCTCATATTCAGATCTGCCTGGGTAAAGATATACTTGAGGCTTTTATGATCAGTATAAATATGACATTTCGTACCCATCAGATGATGTCTCCAGATCTTTAGGGCATGAATAACAGCTGCAAGTTCAAGATCATGAGTGGGGTAGTTCTGTTCATGAACCCTAAGTGCTCGTGATGCATATGCAATTACTCGGTTGTCTTGCATAAGTACACAACCAAGTCCAGTTCCTGATGCATCACAGTAGATGTCAAAAGGTTTTGTAACATCTGGTTGAGCTAAGACTGGAGCAGTCGTAAGATGATTTCTGAGAATATGAAATGCATCTTCGCATTTTTGATCCCAGGAAAATTTTACACCTTTCTTTAGTAGTTCGGTCATAGGTTTGGCTATTCTGGAAAAGTCAGGAATAAAACGGCGATAATAGCCAGCTAGACCGAGAAAACTACGAATTTGATGGACGGAGGTCGGGGGTTTCCAATCCATCACTTCTTGTACTTTACTGGGATCGACGGATATTCCATCACCAGAAATGGTATGGCCCAGAAATTTGACTGTATCTAACCAAAATTCACATTTAGAGAATTTGGCATACAGGTGGTGGTCTCTTAATCACTGAAGGATGACATGGAGATGCTTAGCATGATCTTCTGGAGTTTTAGAATAGATCAAGATGTCATCAATGAAGACCACGACAAACTTGTCGAGCTCTTGCATGAAGACGGAATTCATGAGGTACATGAAATAGGCTGGGGCATTAGTGAGACCAAACGACATGACAAGATACTCGTATAGACCATATCGAGTGGAGAAGGCTGTTTTTGGAATATCACTGGGCCGAATCTTAATTTGGTGGTAGCCGGAACGAAGATCTATTTTTGAAAACACCTTGGCTCCGGCTAACTGATCAAAGAGGATATCAATGCGGGGTAGAGGATACTTATTTTTAATGGTCACCGCATTGAGAGGACGGTAATCGACACACAGCCTTAAGCTATTGTCTTTCTTTTTCACAAATAGGGCTGGACAACCCCATGGTGATGCACTTGGACGAATAAAGCCTTTGTCTAAGAGATCTTGGAGTTGGGTTTTTAACTCGGCTAACTCATTAGGAGGCATTCGGTAAGGTCTCTTAGAGATAGGGGCTGTACCAGGTTGGAGTTCTATGATGAACTCGATATCCCTGTCTGGGGGCATTCCAGGTAAGTCATCTGGAAAAACATCTGGATATTCACAAACGACTGGAATATCCTCAAGTTTGACCTTAGATGCAGCATAAGTGCAAGAGTTAAAGGATTTTGGTTGTGGAAGATAGAGAATGGTAGGTTCATTCTCCGGTGAACCTATTTCCACAGTGCGAGAAGTGATATCTAAAGACACATGGTGCTGCGCCATCCAGTTCATTCCTAAAAGGACATCCATTCCCTTTAGGTCTAACAGAAGTAAATCTGCTTTTATCACCTGACTACCCAATAGAAGTGGTACTTTCATACAGATTTGATTTGATAGGGTTTTCCCACCAGGAGTGATTATCTTATAATCTTCTTTAGTAGGGTAAATATCCAATCCTACTTTACTTCCACATTCTTTACTGATAAAACTATGGGCAGCACCGGAATCAAAAAGAACAATAACGGGATGATGGTTAATAGAAAATGTACCCGTCATTATCGGTGCCCCTTCAGGGAGTTCGGAGAGTGTGGTAAGGTTCACCCTCCCTTGACGGACCTGCACCACTTGCTTCTTACCCTTGCCCTTGTAGTTTGGATTAGATGTTTGCCCTTGGAAAGATTTCCTAGGTTGAGGGCAATCCTTGATGAAGTGGGACGGGCTTCCGCAATTGAAACAACGATGATTGTTGTTTCCTGGAGTTGTTGGCGGAAAGCTCGGCCGCAGACCTTGCCGTGGTGGTTGTTGATTTTGCGGCATCGGTGGTCGGTTGAATTGAGCCTGTTGGGGAGGTCGAGCTACCCATCTGCCAGGTAAATTGCCTCGAGGCGGAGCTCGAGGGGCGTTGCTCGGAACCAATCGATACCGTGGCGGCTGTGAAATTGCTGGCCCTGTGGGTGCTTTCCGTTTCTTTTCCGCTCTGTGGGCGGCAATGCAATCCTCTTGAGTAATGGCCATGTTGACCAACTCATTAAAATTGTCGGCCTTCACTAAATTCAGCCATTCTTTAAGCTTGGTGTTGAGGCCACGACGATAGCGATCACATTTGCGGGCATCCGTGTCCGCATGTGATCCCGCATACTGGCACAAGTGATTGAAAACCTGTGCATACTGTGTGACAGTACGGGTACCCTGGGTCAAGCTCAAAAATTCATTGAGCTTTCGCTCAATGAGTCCCGCTGGTATATGATGTGCTCGGAATGCAGTCCGAAACTCATCCCAAGTGATGACGTGATCGGCGGGTTGCATAGCATGAAACTGATCCCACCAAAGACGGGCAGCGCTTCGAAGTTGCTAGGCTGCAAAGAGCACCTTGTTCTCATCTGAACATGGAGCTGGTAATAAGGCGAACTTGGACTCGATAGTTCGTAACCAAGCATCTGCATCCAAAGGCTCATCGGCCTTATGGAATAAAGGAGGTTGGGTGCTGAGAAAATCCTGGTAACTGGCCGACAGGGGTTCACCCCGGCCTCGGGGTTGCTGCTGGAAGTGGCCCATTTGAGCTTGTATGAGTTGATTAAGAAGCTCAGTCTGTCGGGCCATAACCTCGGCCAAGTTCGGAGGTGGCGGTGGTGGTTGCTGAGAACTACCAGGCTGACCTGCCCGGAATCCTTCCGGGGTTCCACGAGTAGCTCCAACCATCTGAAATGAAGGAGATACCCATTATCAATAACTTCCCTATTCCAAATTTCAGATGATATACAATTTCCAAACAGGAATGCAATTCTTATGCTCCATTCAACCCACTCATTCCGATGCAAGAAGATAAAGGAAGATAACAGACACAAGATTTGGGTTACTACATAAGCACTGGTGATCCTTATGTCTTACATTAGTACCCCTGGACTACTACAAGCCATCACTTAATTACATATGCCACATATACAACAAGTGACTCCAGACCTAGGCAAACTACACACTACCTATTTTACACTTTTACTATACTAAGTACAACTGGACTGGCACCCTCTCAACTTAAAAGTCTTCTAAGTTACCTACTGATGACTGGCTACCAGAAGAGAAATGATGGGGACTGATAACAGGGTCTCCGTGCTCAGAGTCCATTTCGGAGACTCTTTACTTTGCTGAGAAATCTCAAGATGAATGGAATAAGATAGTCAAGTCTGATAACAGCAAAGGCTAGAAATCAGATGGATACCTAAGATTCTATATAAGATACCCAACCTAAAACTATCATTAGAACTCCATTAGCCCATTCCTAAGGCAAACAACATATCCTTTATTTATGAAAATCCTTTTGTTAACAAATGATGCATGCACGCACTACTCGCCCTCACAACCAAAACAACTGCCGAATATGTTCGGACTTACGTAGTTAGTTTCGGTGGCATAACCATACGGCTCTCACTATATATAACTAGTCGATAAACCCTACGCATCCAAATAGCGTAAACGTAGTTAGTGTACCTGCAGAAGAATACACACATATATATATATCTCATGAACCTTTCATGGCAGCACGACATGAAAGCGTCCCCAAACATTACTGTTCACTATAGAAACAGCATCTGTACAATTACCGCCGTACAGACAACGTTAGCATACGTTATCGAAACAACGTATTCACGGGGGGTACCGCAAAATGCGGGGGTATGAACAGCGATCGCCATACCCTGCGCCGAACCATATACTCCCAATATAATCAACCTAAGTTGGTATATTGGCAGCATCTCAAGTAGGCCACTGCTTGAGAAACAGCGTTCGGTTCGCATCACCGACGGGAAGGCCAAGCTCCCTCAGTTGGCTGAGGATCCTTACCTTCTTACCTCCGTTCGCAGGTGTCATTACAAAAAGTAGGGTTGAATTGTACAGGAATTTAAGTTTTGACAGAAAGTAGTGCTGCAAGTCAGATTTATATATATATATACCCTAATTGCCACCTGATATTTTCCCATATAAACCCCTAGGGCTTTACGTTCTAAGCACAACCTTAACGGATCCAACGTACTTTGTAAATTCATTTGTTGGCAACTTTTATCCAGAAACACTTTTTAAGAGCTATTCTAGATGTAAAGATAAACCTACAGCTCTGATACCAGCTCTGGCAGAACCGCTCGAATTATTCCGGCTCAAGTGCGCTATTGATTGCCGTACAATCGCAATTAGACCAACGCACTTCAAACGGAACAATCCTTTGGTCTGTCGGGTCTCCGCCCGATACAACCACGGTTCAGCAGGATCGAAGCAGGTTTACCTCGCACGAAGGTGAGTTCACATCACAGAATAGCTCATCAACTTTTAATTTACAACCATACATACATTATTACAATCCGAGTTCAAAGATAAGTAAATTTATACAAACCATGTTTAACCTGACAAGCGTAACAGCTTGTCTAAGCTCACAGCGGAAGGAAAAAGTTTTACGCGACTACACACGTCGCGAAGGCGAACACCAAGCTTAGCCCAGGGCCTGGTGTCACTCCGGAGGGTCAGTGCCGGCCGGGGACGGGTCCCACTCCACGGACCAGCCAAAAGGAACGGACGTTGGCCACACAAGGTTGTCCGTGGGATTCTCGTAGGTTATACCTGAAAACAGATATTGGCAAGGCTGAGTATTCTAATACTCAGCAAGACTTACCCGGGGCTGGGTATACTTAGCCCATAACTAGACTCATGAAGGCATTGTAAAGGCTCTGGGTTTATTTTCAGCTGAAAAGTAACAAAGAGTATGTACTACTTTCAAGTTTTAGCTTTCATCTTCTAGTTGAGTAATTATTCTAGATTAGCATCTACACTAAGCAAGCAAGGTAGTGATTATCATTCATCAAGATTATCCATCATTAGTTCCACTTCTTACTCAATGTGGCAGAAGGATTAAGCAGTCTCAATCCTCGTGAGAGGCGGACGATTCGAATCGAATTTAACCTTGCAAGGTAAACCTAACACACACGCTTGGAATACCAACAGGGCATTCTGAAGCAACCGTTTGCCTTTCATTCCGGGTCGTGGATCAGGTCCACCACAAGCGACTGCAGGACCGTACGCACACCCAATGTGTACAGGACATACGTCTGTAGCGCGACTACAAAACCCGTATTCCTGTCTGCCTTGCAGAACGTACTCCCGCACGTCGGTGCGTGTACACATAATATAAAATCGAGTGGTGGGAGGTATGTCCACTTGCCGGGCCGATTGGTTACTAGGCTTACCGCTTACCATATTTCGCGGCGTGTGGCTAGTACTTTCAAAACCTTAGCCACCACTACCACACATTTCGACCTTAAAGCTTTTATCAAAACAGACAGGGTAAACTTCCAGGTCATGATACAGCACATGACCCTGTCCGTCATCCTTATAGTGGTTGCAGAAATGTAAACATGCAACTCCTATATCGCGCGAGTGACAGGAAATCACCCGACTTCTACCGGTCCTATTAGCGAAGCATCTAACCGATAAGGACTCGGGAGCATTACATTGGATTCCTAGGATTCATGCATCTAGGGTTTCACCTCAATTCTTAGACTTAATGCAAGATATAATATAGATAGACATAGATTGCAGTGTAAATAAAATAATGGGATATGTCCGGGGCTTGCCTTCTGGAGTGGGGGTGAGGGCAGGAGTGTCAGAGGTTTCCGAACTCGGGTTCGGAGCTTCAGTTAGTCCCTCGACGACTTGCGTTGGATCTTATGGAAAGCCTTGGTCTTGTCCTAAGACCAGTTCGTAGTCCCCGTCGTCGAGTGTCGTTGATTCTATATGAGATGCAATAAATTAAATAAGGTGAAATTTAATTTTAAAATTTCACATTTCAAATATTGTAACTCATCTAAATAACACACAAACATGCATAAAATAAAAGGTTTTAGATTTAAAACACTATTTATAAAGATATGGTAGAGTTTATTGTAATAAGAACTAAAACATTTAAATTAAATTTGAAATGAACCAAAATTTGAATTCAAAACTTTTAAATAAAAGATTATAGAAATTTGATTCTATATTAAACATTATAAAATATTATATTAGTGAATGATAAAAGATTCCAATTAGAGAAGGCTATACATTAGGTTTATTTTAAATTTGAAAGTTCAAATAAAAGAAGTTAAATTTAAAACAAGTTTAAGTTTGCAACTTTGTACAAGATTATCTAGAGCTCATAGAACATTTATACCAAACTTCATAAACAACCAAGCATGAAATGACAAGGTTAAGTGTATATTACCCCTTAATCTTAGATTTAAAATACTGGTAGAAATATTTTGTTTCAAACTAAACTCTATTAACAAAAGTCATAGAGTTTGAAATCTAGTTTCTAACAAAACTAGTTTTGCCATTTTTGGATTTTTCTATAAATTACTACGAATTTTGCAAAGCAGAAAACACATACACATGAAATAACAGATGCATCAAAGGGGGGGGTCTCGGTAAAATTGCATCGGGGCCCTCAGACCAAACTTCCTATTTGCAAAAGGGTCCCTGCCGAGCCCCGACGCCGGCCGGCCTCTCGGCTCCGACGTGTTCTCGCCGACGGCGAGGTCGCCGGCGGGGAAGAACTGCCTAGGCACGGTCTACAGAGCCCAAGGAAGAGATTAGGAGGGGCGGTGCTCAACGGGTAGCCACGGGACACGGTCGACGACGGTGAGGCGCGGCGGCCGTGGCGGCGCAACACCGTTCCCGGCGAAAGGCCGGCGAACACGAGGGCATAGCGCGCGCATGAGCATCACTGAGATGTGGGGAGATGATTCCCATACATGGATTGGACGGAGGAGTGGCGAGGCGGGCTGTCGACGGTGAAGCCGAGCTCGGCGGCGCCAATGGAAGGGCGGCTCGGGATGGAGCAAATCCGGCGAGGGGAAGGGTCGGGGCTGGTCTGGATCACGATGTGGGGCAAGGGGAGGAGGTGGGGAAGCTCTGGGTCAGCGGGATTTGGGTGGGGTGAAGCGATTGCGGTGTACGCCGGTGAGGAGTGCGGGCGGCTCCGGTGACGCAGGGAAGAAGAAAGGGAAGAAACAGCCGAGGGCAGGGGTTTGGCAAGTGAAAAAGCGAGGGAAACAAGGTGGCTTGGAGTTGCTGGTGCCACGGAGCAGAAGAGAGGGAGGGATAAGGCATGCCCACAGGGGTATTGCGGCGGCGGCAGAAACTCCGGCGTGCGGTGCTGGCAGCCGGTGGAAGACGTGGCGCTCGGGTGGGACGCCAGCAGCAGAGGGCTAGAGCGGTGGGAGGATGGGGAAGCAACGCGTGGCAAAGGGGGGGCACAGGAGATGACCGGCGGTGGCCAGGAACGACGCATTACACCGGCGGCAGGGAGAACCAGAGGGCAGAGCAGAGAGCAGAGGCGCCAGGAGGAAGAAAGGGGGAGGAATGAAGCTGAGGACTGATTTGCAATTTCAGAGAAAAGCAGGGACCTCACTGAAAAGGACTTGCAACTTTTAAACCAGTGCTCAAATGAAGATGGTCCAAAAAGCAAAAGTGCATGGTTTTTCAAACTCTACAACTTCTCTTTAAGGTTCATCTGCATTTGAGCAATAGTTTTGGAGATATTATAAACCTTGTAATAATTTCACATTTCATGTAAATCCTATGGATAAAAATACTTTTACATGTATACCCAGGGGTAATTTCACATATTTTGCAAAGTTAACCACAGTTCTCCCTTTTTGCAAAATAACCCTCATGCATTTAAACTTTTTCCCGCTATCTCCACCCATTTTACATAAAAGGACCTCTAGTAAAAATTAATTACACAAACATCACTTTTTTTTTCATAACATTGCATACATAAAACACACATTGCCATACTTTGGACATAAAAACATACCAAAACTCTAAGGTGTGACCAAGCTAATTACCTGAGTGTCACAGGCGGCTGCGGGCGCGCGGGCGGCGGCGGGCCCGCAGGGGGTGCGGGCGGCGGCGGGCGTGCGGACGCCGGCCGGCGGCGGGGGCGCAGCTGTGCAGGCAGGAGCGTGAGGCACTTAGGGTTGGGTAGGGGTTGGGGGGCAGCCGTTTGTTGGGCCACTTGTTCGATTTGGGCTGCAAATTCAACTAAAATTTACGCGCGTAGTTTGGGCGCGCGGGAGTCTGCCCGCCTAAACCTTTAGCTACCGACTGTCGGTCTCGATATAACATATTTACCAACCGATCGTCTGTTGATATAATCGTACAGTTTTAGCAACTGATCGACTATTACTAAAACGGCTTTTAGCTACCAACTTTCCATCCTAACCTTTTAACAACCAACAGCTAGTAGTTAGTATCAGTTGCTAAATGTCATCCGTGGTATAGTGAGTAGTCGGCACCTCTCGGCAATATCGGCTTTTAAGGGGGCTTGTGAGCGACGGGCTTCAATCCTTTGCCGAGCCTTTTCTACCTTCACCCGAAAGAAGGGAAGATGTCCGGTTGGCTAGAGTTTGAGTTGAAGGATTTCTAGGAGTTGGGGCTTGATCTCCTCAAGAATTTGCCTCACTTCGTCGGAATCTTGGACCAAAGTATCAATTGGAGCTGAGAGCAGGTCCTTTATGCGGAGAAGTTGGCTAGCGACACCAGTCGGCTATGGTTGATGATTATCTACTTCAAGTATGGTCAAGCCAACGGATGCAGGGTCAAACAAGAGCAGCTCATAGATGTTCAAGCCCTGAAAGAAGGTAGAAAACAAGTACGGTACTAGGAAAGGACCGATGCGTTGCCATCGGCTCCCGGTAAATCGGCTTCTCGATAGTTGTTGACTAAAATGAAAGATTTCATTCATAGGGAAAACCATGAAAAAAGGGGAGCCGATTGCTCCTAAAGCCGATCTATCGGCTAAGTACATGGCAGTTAATACCAATCCTACGATCTACCACCAGTAGGTGCCTAAGACCTTGCGGCGCTTGATCAGAGGGGCTGCACCAATGTCGCTATCATCATCACTGCTGTCGTTGTCACTGCTCCCATCATCTCCGCCACCGTCATCGTTGTAGCCGCTGCTGCCTTCGATCTCTTCATCATCATCATCTTCGTCGTCCTCCGATGACCCACCATGCAGGAAGCCTCCTACTGCCGAGTCTTCCTCGGTCGATGCGTCATTGACTTCTTTCTCTGAGGTGGAGAAGTCCCCTTCCCAGGACACATCGTCGTTGCCATCTTCATCTTCCAGTTTCCCGTTGAAGAGGAACCGGACGTCTTCACCATTGGTCAGGGATTCATCATCCTCTGACCAAGCCTGGAAATCCCACTCCTCTGCATCCCAGTGCAGAGGAGCGAAGGCCTCATAGGTTGTTGTGGGGTCGAACTCCAGGGTCATCTCTCGAGTTGTCTCGGATTCTATGGAGATGATGGAGGAAGTAGAGAATGAGGAAGCCATTGTAGGAGAAAGAGGGGCATACTGGTGCAGTTGCTATCGGCTCGAGGAAGAATATGAATGAACAGGTTGCCAGGTCGAGTTTATAAAGGTAGGAATGGGATACGGATCGGCACCGTAATGATTTCCAAGAAGTTAGATGCAGAGTAGTCACATCCCGTGGAAGTGGAAGTGGCACACGTGTACGGATTTTGGAGGTCGAAGAGGCGAGGCGATGGAAAAGAAAAAAATGGTTTCAGAATTATTATTGCCGAAACCAGGGTGGCATGTGTTATCGCCATAGTTTGGCTGGGCCAGAAGGTGGGCCATGAGCAAGAATGGGCTCAAAGGATAATTGTAATTGTGGCAGAACCGCCTGAATTATTCCGGCTCAAGTGTGCTAGTCATCGCTATACAGCCGATACTAACTCAATGCACTTCAAATGGAACAACCTATTGGTCTGTCGGGTCTCCGCCCGATGCAACCACGGTTCAACAGGATTGAAGCAGGTTTGCCTCGCATGAAGGCGAGTTTATAGTTGCACACTACTCATCCACTTTTAAACCACAGGATATTAAACATTATTACAAAATGTTCAAACTTAAGGTAATCTTATACAAACATTGTTAAAACGACTGCCAGCCGGGGATGGATCCCTCTCCACGGACCAGCCAAACGGAACAAAAGTTGGCCATGCGGAACTATCCGTGGGGTTCTCAAAGGTCATACCTGAAAAATTCACTAGCAAGACTGAGTATACTAATACTCAGCAAGGCTTACCCATTTCATGGTATACTTAGCGACGTAACTAGACTCATGAAGGCTTGAAATGGTTCTTGGTTTGATTTCAGCTGAAAAGCAACAAAGAGTATGATCTACTTTCATGTTTTAGCTTCCAGATTTTAGTCTCATTAAGCATTCTAGGTAAGCACCTATTCTAGACCAACAAGGTAGAGATTAACATCCATCCAGATTATTCCATAATGGTTACTGTTCTTACTCTATGTGGCAGAAGGAATAAGCAGTCTCAATCTCCGCGAGAAACGGATGATTCAGAATTGAATTTCCAGACCTTGTAAGGGTAAACCTAACTCACACGCCCGGAACATCCAAAGATCATTCCAAGGCAACCTTTTGCTTTTCATTCCGACTCATGGAACAGGGCCACCACAAGCGACTGTAAGACCGTACGCACACCAATTGTGCAGGACAAACGTCTGTAGCGCGACTACATGACCGTACTCCTGTCCGCTGCGCTGAACGTACTCCCGCACGTCGGTGCGTGAGAAAAACTAAGTTACGAGTGGTGGGAGGTATGTCCACTCCTTGGGCCGATTGGTTACTAGGCTTAACGCTTTACCATATTACGCGGCTTGTGGCTAGTACTCTCAAATCAACACAGACGAGGTAACCTTCTGAGTCATGATACTACACATGACCCCGTCCATCATCCTTATAGTGATTGCAGAATAGTAAACATTCAACTGCTATATTGCGCGAGTGATAGGAAATCACCTGACTGCTGCCGGTCCTATTAGCAGAGCATCTATTCAATAAGGACTCAGGCACAATACATAGGTTCCTAGTATCAATGCATCTAGGGGTCCATTTCAATTCCTAGACTTAATGCAAGATATAATATATAAGCATAATATTGTAGTAAATTGAAATACTAGGTTATGCACCGGGGCTTGCCTTCTTGAGCGGGGCTAGGGTTAGTGGTGTCAGAGACTTCCGAACTTTGGTTCGGAGCTTCAGTTAAAGTCTCGACGATATTTACCGGGTCTTCAGAAAACCCTTGATCTTGTTCCAGGACTAGCTTGTAATCTCCGTCGTCGAGTGTCGTTGACTCTACATGATATGCAATGATTTAAGTGAGATGGTTCTTGAGTTAAGGATTTTACTTCACGACAAAGTTGCAATCCAACAAATTAACAAACATAAACTCATGAAACAAGGGGGTTGGATCCAATTCTACTATTTGTGTCCTAATTTGATTGTCATATTAATTGAATTACTTTGAAGTAATTTGACTAGTTCGATTTTTATTTTGAAAACCATAAAGGTTCTGACCCTGCATTTTTATGGGTAAGCTTATTTTTTTATTAAGTAAGCTCACTGTAAAATTTTCATAAATTTTTGAAAACAGAAACTACAAATTTGAATTTTAATTCAAACTTCAAGTTTAAAATTCAAACCTTAAGCAAATAGAGCTTTAAATTCTTGAAAATGTAATTTTGAACTAATTATCAATAGATTAATTTATGGTAAAAAGATCTAAGCAGGAAAGTCTTAGGAACATGCTTAAATAAATTTTAAACCATTTCAAACTTGATTTGCATAAATTTAAAAGAACTAAAACTACAGAGCAGTATTGAGCATGAAATTTTTACGCAAGCTTAGTCATGACCTAAACAGGCTACACACCAAGAAACACAAGAAAATAAGCTTGTATGCAAAAGTTGTAGAATTAGACTTCTAGATCCCAACAAAACTGGTTTGGCAATTTTTGGATTTTTCTACACATTCTTATGGATTTTACAAGTTGACAGCTTTGCAAACAAGAATTGAAAGAGGATTTTACAGAGAGGCCCTCGGGTTTAAGCATAAGGGCCCCTAAAACAGAAATCTAAATTGTAAATGGGTCCCTGCCAGCCCACGACGGCGGCCGGCGGGTCTGACCGGCGTGTTCTCGCCGGCGGCGAGGTCTTTGGTGGGGAGGAACAGGTCCCACACCGCCTACAGGACATGCTGTTCCCGATGGTGGGTGATGTGCACCAGGAAAAGCGGTGGAGCATGGCCGGCGGCGAGCAGTGGCGGTGGCCGTGGCGGCGTGCTCATGTTCCCGGCGAGGGGCCGGTGAACGTGGATGGACGGGGCGCGCATGAGCACCGTGGAGGTGTGGGGGTGCGATTGCGGTACCTAATTTGGTCGGAGGTGGGGCGGAAGGGGGTCGTCGACGGTGAGGCGGCTCGGGTTCCTACGGCGGCGGAGGCGGCACGGCTTCCTTCGATTCCGGCCAAGGAGAAGAGCAGGTTTGGCTAGTGTGGTTCGAGGGGCAAGTAGGGGCAGTGAGGGGGCCTTGGCATGCTGGAATTGAGATGGGCAGGACGGGACGGTGAGAATTTTTCCGGCGGATGGCTCGGCGGCTCGGCTTGACGCTCGTGGAGAAGAAGAGAGGGAAGGGAAGCGAGAGAGGCTTCGGTCGGGCTTTATAGGGAGGCGCAGTGCGGTAGAGAGGGAGGGAGAAGTGCACAGCCGGCCACAGACCAACGACACCGGTCGGGCTTCGATGATGATAAGCGGCGGCGGAGAGCGGCTCGGGCAGATGGCAGGGTAGCGTGGCAAGGCGGGAAGAGGCCAGCACAGTTCGGGGAAGCGGCGGCGCGGACACTGGGGCGGCACGTGGCATGGTTTAGAGCGGCGCAGGGCGGCCGGTGCTCGGCACATGGCCGGCGAAGCAGCGGCGGGGCGTCGGGCAGAGAGAAATCAGAACAGAGCAGAGCAGAGGGGCTGGAGGTAGACAAAAGGACTGACTCGAAATTTTCAAAAAATACAGGGACTCCATTGTAAAGTCTAGCTAACTTTCAAACCATAGCTCAAATGAAAATGTGCCCAAAAGCAAAAGTGTAGAGTTTAACAAGATCTACAACTTTGCTTTAAGGCCTAGTTGCAAAAGAGCAAAGGATTTGAAACTAACATAAAACTTGGCAAAGCTTTAAACTTTAAGTAAATCCCCTTTAAATTTCTGCACCACACTTGCATCCTATGTGTAGTTTCACCTCCATTTGGGTTTAACAGTGAGTTCTTGACTTTTTACACAACAACCTGCATATATTTTGATTTCACCTCCCATTCTCACCCATTTTACACTAAAGGAATTATTTTTTCAGAATTACTTAAATATCCTTTTTCCTTTTGTATTCAAATTTGAACACACATATACAGAACCAAGTATGCACACTTTATACTAGAATCTAGTGTGTTTTTACCCTAATTACCTGAATGTCACAGCCTTCCCCCCTAAAAAGAACCTCGTCCCGAGATTCCGGAACTGGATGGAATTAGACGATTAGATTTAGGAATTGGCTTGAAGGAAATTTGGGAAATTTCATCGAAGATAGGATTCTGTTTCCCAAGTCGCTTCTTCTTCAGTGTGATGGTCGCATTGAATTTTGAACATCTTGATGGTTTCTCTTCTAGTACTTCTTTCGTTGGTGTCTAGTACTCGAATCGGATGTTCGACAAAAGTTAGATCAAACTCGATTTTGATGGCTTGGGAATCGATGATCTCAGTAGGAACTTTGACACACTTCCTAAGTTGAGATACATGGAAGATGTCATCGATGGCCGCTAACTGAGGAGGAAGTTGAAGACGGTAAGCTACGAGTCCACAGATTTTGAGGATTTCAAAGGGTCCGATGTATCGAGGAGCAAGTTTTCCTTTTACGCCGAACTGTTGGATACCTCGAGTTGGAGATACTCGAAGATGTACGAAGTCTCCGACTTGAAACTGTAATGGTCTTCTTTGTATATCCGCGTAGCTTTTCTGTCGAGATTGGGCTGCCTTTAGATTATTTTGAATAGTGTTCACCTGTTCTTCGGCTTCAGTGACAAGGTCCAGTCCAAAGATCTTACGCTCGCTGGTTTGTGACCAACTCAAAGGAGTTCGGCATCGGCGACCGTACAATGCTTCGAACGGGGCCATCTTGAGACTTGTTTGATAGCTGTTGTTGTAAGAAAATTCTGCCAATGACAAGCATTTATCCCAATTCTTGTCATACTGAAGTACACAGGCTCTAAGCATATCTTCCAGAATCTGATTTACTCTTTCAGTTTGTTCGTCTGTCTGAGGGTGATATGCGGAGCTTCGGATTAACTTAGTTCCAAGAGCATATTGAAGTTGCTCCCAGAACCGAGCAATGAATTGTGCTCCATGATTAGAAATGATCGTCTTGGGCACTCCATGAAGATGAACAATTTGATCCAGATAGATCTCGGCATACTTTTTGGCATTATATGTAGTATGAACGGGAAGAAAATGGGCAGTTTTGGTTAATCGAGCAACGATTACCCAAATAGAGTCATGTCTTTGGGAGGCGTTGGGTAAGCCAACAATAAAGTCCATACTGATATCCTCCCACTTCCAAGAGAGAATGGGTAAAGGTTGAAGAATACCAGCAGTTTTGAGATGACTGGCTTTAACTCTTTGACAGATGTCACACTCCGAGACATACTTTGCAATTTCTCGCTTCATACGAGTCCACCAAAAGTTCTGTTTCAAATCCTGGTACATCTTTGTACTGCTAGGGTGCATAGAGAATTTGTACAGATGAGCCTCGTCCAATATCTGCTTATGAAGTTTATGGTCCTTGGGTACAACGATACGCTCGTTAAACCATAGAATCCCTTCGGAATCTACTCGAAAGCATTTGTACTTTCCTTCTTCTTGGGCCAACTTCTACTTAATGATTATGACCCCTTTATTACGCTGTTGTGTGCCAGAACAATGTTATCACAAAGTGTAGCTTCAATTGAGAGATGATTCAGGCTGCCTTGAGGAATGATCTCAAGATTGAGCTTTCTCATCTCCCAACAAAGTGTCTCATTGGCAGCCTCTACTGATAAGCAAGAGCAATGTGCCGTGCGACTAAGTGCATCCGCAACAATGTTGGCTTTGCCTGGATGATAGTGTACTTCCAGATCATAGTCTTTGATAAGCTCTAGCCAGCGTCTTTGCCTCATATTTAGGTCTGCTTGCGTGAAAATGTACTTGAGGCTCTTATGGTCAGTATAGATATGGCACTTTGTACCCATCAGATGATGTCTCCAGATTTTAAGTGCATGGATAACAGCTGCGAGTTCAAGATCATGAGTAGGATAGTTCTGTTCATGAGTCTTGAGCGCTCGCGATGCATAAGCAATCACTCGGTTGTCTTGCATAAGCACAAAACCAAGTCCGATTCCGGAAGCATCACAATAGATGTCAAAAGGTTTTGAAACATCTGGTTGAGCTAGAACTGGGGCAGTAGTGAGATGTGCTTTGAGGGTATGGAATGCATCTTCGCATTTTAGATCCCAGGAGAATTTAACTCCCTTCTTTAATCATTCAGTCATAGGCTTGGCTATTTTTGAGAAGTTAGGAATGAAACGATGATAAGAGCCAGCTAGACCAAGAAAACTACGGATCTAATGGACTGATGTTGGAGGTTTCCAATCCATCACTTCTTGTACTTTACTGGGATCAACAGATATACCATCACTGGAGATGGTATGTCCCAGAAATTTCACGGTATCCAGCCAAAACTCACATTTAGAGAATTTGGCGTACAAGTGGTGGTCTCTCAATTTTTGAAGAACAACATGGAGATGTTTCGCATGATCTTCCGAATTCATGGAGTAGATCAGAATGTCATCAATGAAGACCACAACAAATGTGTCAAGTTCTTGCATGAAGACAGAGTTCATGAGATACATGAAATATGCTGGGGCATTGGTAAGACCAAATGACATAACCAGATATTCGTAGAGTCCATATCTGGTGGAAAAGGCTGTTTTTGGAATGTCACTTGACCTGATCTTGATTTGATGATAGCCGGAGCGAAGATCAATCTTAGAGAATACCTTGGCTTCGGCTAACTGATCGAACAGAATGTCAATGCGGGGCAGAGGATACTTGTTTTTGATGGTTACTGCATTGAGAGGACGATAATCTACACATAGCCTTAAGCTATTGTCTTTCTTCTTCACGAATAGGGCTGGACAACCCCATGGTGAAGTACTTGGACGAATGTAACCCTTATCATGGAGGTCCTGGAGTTGGATTTTTAACTCGGCCAGTTCATTGGGTGGCATACGATAGGGCCTCTTAGATATGGGGGCTGTGCCGGGTTGGAGTTCTATGATAAATTTAATATCCTGGTCTGGGGGCATTCCAGGCAAATCATTTGGAAAGACGTCTGCATATTCGCAGACAATAGGGATGTCCTTTAACTTGATCCCTTCTACAGCATAGGCATAAGGATTATTGCATTCCCGTTGTGGAAGATAGAGAATGGTAGCTTCATGATCAGGTGAATCTATCTCCACAGTTCGGGAAAAGATATCTAATGATACTCGGTGCCTAGTCATCCAATCCATGCCTAGGAGGACATCCATTCCCTCTAGGTCCAATAACAGTTAATCTGTTTTGATCAAATTACTACCCAGTTGAATTGGTACCTTCCTATAGATTTGATTTGAGGAAATTTTACCACCAGGAGTTGCTATCATATAGGCTTCACTAGTAGGATAAAGATTCAAGCCTATTTTTGTTCCACATTTTGAACTGATAAAACTATGTGTGGCATCAGAATCAAAAAGTATAATCACGGGTTGATGGTTGATAGAGAAAGTACTCGTCATTATTGGCGCACCCTTGGGGAGTTCGGAGAGAGTGGTGAAGTTCACCCTTCCCTAGCGGACTTGTACCATCTGCTTCTTGCCCTTGACCTTGTTGTTCAGGTTGGATGTCTGCCCTTGGAATGATCTTCGGGGTTGGGGGCAATCCTTAATGAAATGGGACGGGCTGCCACAGTTGAAACAAGGATAGTTATTGTTTCCTTGGTTGGACGGTGGAAAGCTCGGCCGCAGGCCTTGCTGCTGTTGCTGCTGGGGTTGTGGTGTTGGTGGTCAATTGAATCGAGCTTGCTGGGGTGGCCTAGCTACCCATCTGCCTGGCAGATTGTTTCGGGGCGGTGCTCGGGTAGCAGTGTTCTGGACCAACCGATACCTTGGCGGTTGCGCCGTTGAGGGTCCAGTGGGTGTCTTCCATTTCTTTTCTGCCCGGTGGGCTGAGATGCAATCCTCTTGGGTGATTGCCATATTGACCAACTCATTGAAAGTGTCGGCTTTTACCAGATTTAGTCATTCCTTAAGCTTGGTATTCAGGCCTCGACGAAAACGATCACGTTTGCGGGCATCAGTGTCCGCATGATAACCCGCATACTGGCACAAGTGGTTGAAGACTTGTGCATATTGCATGACCGTGCGGGTTCCCTAAGTCAGATTTAGAAATTCATTGAGCTTTTGCTCAATGAGTCCCTCGAGGATGTGGTGCACTCTGAAAGCGGTTCGGAATTCATCCCACGTGACAACATGACCAGCCGGCTGCATGGCATGGTAATGGTCCCACCATATGCGGGCAGTGCCGCGAAGTTGTTGGGCTGCGAAGAGTGCCTTATTCTCATCTGAACATGGGGCAGACAACAATGCGAACTTAGACTCGATGGTGCGGAGCCATGCGTCGGCATCGAGGGGCTCGTCTGCTTTATGGAACAGTGGGGGCTGGGTGCTGAGAAAGTCTTGATAATTAGCCGATGGGTGTTCATCACGACCTCGGAACTGGTGATGGTATTGGCCCATCTGAGCCTGCACTAGTTGGTTGAGGAGTTCTGTCTATTGGGCCATAACCTCTGCTAGATTCGGCGGGGCTGGTGGCGGTTGCTGGGAACCGCTAGCTTGGTCTGGCCAAAAACCTTCCGAGGTTCCATGAGTAGCTCCAACCATCTGAAACAAAGGAGATATCCATTAACAACCATATTCTTACTCCTATTTTCAGATGATATACTGCTAGCAGATATGTAGTTCACATGTTCCATTCAACCAACTCATTTCAGATGCAAAGATATTGAACAAGATGGCAGAACTCGAGGATTAGATTACAACGCAGATACTGGTTGTTCTTAACATCGTACATCAGGGTGGTTCGACTGCCATGGGTTAAGCTATATGTACACATGCCACATATACTACAACAAGTGGCGCTAGGTCTAGGTAGGCTACTCACTACCTATGTCACAGCATTCTACACTAAGTACATCTAAAAGATCGACAATTTTAGGTGAACTAAAAATCGTCGAGATCGCCTACGGAGGACTGACTACCGGAAGAGGAGTGATTTGGCTGAGGATTGGGTTCTAGGTTTCCATGCTCAGAGTCGAGATCAGAAACTCCCTCGATTTCCTCCGGATCTTCTTCTCCACCTTCAGGTACTACAGGCACAGCAGGAGGTACTAGCTGCTGCTGAAGTTCGTCGATGTGAGCATGGGCGTCATCGACCTCAAGGATAAGGTCGTGGATTTGCTCTTGGAGGAACTCAATGATCGTGTTGCGTTGAGTGATTATTGCATCACTCTCATTGATCTGATCCTCCCAGTGAAGAATGGTCTCATCCCGTGCTGCGATAACTTCCTCCTTCTCGGTAACCAAGGCTTGAAGCTCCACTATCTGAGCGACCTGTCGATCAGCATTGCGACAATGACCTTGAGCTAAGCCAATCAACTGACCCAACCTGCTGGATATTCATGAATCTGATGGTACCAAGGAGCGTTTCTTCGACTGAATCTCCCAGCATATGACCATAATGAACTATCCTGAAATTCCACTCAGGATCACTGGAATCTATTGCAGGGAATAAACCAATGGGATACCCTGCAACTTCCATGGGATGCTGGTCATAGAAGATGTGGATGGCCTCCAGAGCTGCAGTCTTGATGGTGTCGACGAGACGATAACCAACCACATCGACCTCGATGGGCTGCCACTGAGAAAGGAAAGGGTGCTGAGGAATAGTCATCTGAACTCTACACCGGGGAACACCTTCCTCTCTATACTCCACTCCATCGTACTGGGGAGGTTCCGTGTAGAAGAATAAACTAAGGGATTCCCATAAAAGACGGGGAAAACCCTCCTAGTGCAAGGCATTGGTATGGAGATGCCCTGCATGATCCCAGAAGATGTGTGAAGGAGCCGCCATCTGAAACAAGAATTCAGATGGTGAGATTTATTTACTATGCTGAGAACTCACAAGGTAAATGGAACAAGACAATCGATTTTGGTAACAGCAAAGGCTGGAAATCGGATACATGTTTAAGATACTCAACTAAGGCTACCACAAGATTTCTATTGAAACCACACTAAGGATAGACAAAACCTTACCTGTCCTTAAAAGAACAACACATTCAAGCATTCATTTTTTCTATTAATGGATTATGCATGCATGTACTATTCAACCTTACAACCAAAACAACTGCCGAATATCTTCGGACTTACGGGGTTAATTTCGGTGGCATGACACATACGTCTCTCACTAATATCTAGTCAATAAGTCCTATCCATCTTAACCTCTTAATCGTGGTTAGTGTACCTGCAGAAAACCATATTCACAATATATGAACCTTTCATGGCAGCATGACATGAAAGCATCCCCAAACAGTACTGTTCACTATAGAAACAACATCTGTACAATTACAGCCGTATAGACAACGTTAGCATACATCATCAAAACAACGTATTTACGGGGGTACCGCGAAATGCGGGGGTATGAACAGCGATCGCCACACCCTGTGCCGAACCATATACTCCCAATATACTCAACCTAAGTTGATATATTGGCAGCATCTCAAGTAGGCCACTGCTTGAGAAATAGCGTTCGGTTCGCATCACCGACGGGAAGGCCAAGCTCCCTCAGTTGGCTGAGGATCCTTACCTCCTTACCTTACCATCGAAGGTGTCGTTACAGAATATAAAGTTGGGTTATGCATAAATTTAAGTGTTGACCCAAAGTAGTGCTGCAAGTTAGAGTGACAATACACATATATATTCTAATAGCCACCTGATTACTCCCATATAAACCCCTAGGGCTTTGCATTCTATGCACCAACCTTAACGAATCCAACGTACTTCGTAAATTTATTTGTTAAGCAAGTTTTTATCCTAAAAATATTTTTAAGAGCTGCTGCAGTTATAAGAGTAAACCTACAGCTCTGATACCAGCTGTGGCAGAACCGTCTGAATTATTCCAGCTCAAGTGCGCTAGTCATCGCTATACAGCCGATACTAACTCAATGCACTTCAAACGGAACAACCCATTGGTCTGTCGGGTCTCCGCCCGATGCAACCACGGTTCAGCAGGATCGAAGCAGGTTTACCTCGCACGAAGGCGAGTTTACGGTTGCACACAACTCATCAACTTTTAAACCATAGGATATTAAACATTATTACAAAACGTTCAAACTTAAGGTAATCTTATACAAATATTGTTAAAATGACAAGCTAAACAGCTTGTCCAGGTTCACAACGGAAGAAAATTTAATGCGCGACTCCACTCGTCGCGGAGGTTGACACCACACTCAGCCCGAAGCATGGCGTCATTCAGGAGGGTCACTGCTAGCCGGGGACGGATCCCACGCCACGGACCAGCCAAACGGAACAGAAGTTGGCCATGCGGAACTATCCGTGGGGTTCTCAAAGGTCATACCTGAAAAATTCACTAGCAAGACTGAGTATACTAATACTCAGCAAGGCTTACCCGTTTCATGGTATACTTAGCCATGTAACTAGACTCATGAAGGCTTGAAATGGTTCTTGGTTTGATTTCAGCTGAAAAGCAACAAAGAGTATGATCTACTTTCACGTTTTAGCTTCCAGATTTTAGTCTCATTAAGCATTCTAGGTAAGCACCTATTCTAGACCAACAAGGTAGAGATTAACATCCATCCAGATTATTCCATAATGGTTACTGTTCTTACTCTACGTGGCAGAAGGAATAAGCAGTCTCAATCTCTGCGAGAAACGGACGATTCTGAATCGAATTTCCAGACCTTGCAAGGGTAAACCTAACTCACACACCCGGAACATCCAAAGATCATTCCAAAGCAACTGTTTGCCTTTCATTCCGACTCGTGGAACAGGGCCACCACAAGCGACTGTAGGACCGTATGCACACCAATTGTGCAGGACATACGTCTGTAGCGTGACTACATGACCGTACTCCTGTCCGCTGCGCGGAAAATACTCCCGCACGTCGGTGCGTGAGAAAAACTAAATTACGAGTGGTGGGAGGTATGTCCACTCCTCGGGCCGATTGGTTACTAGGCTTAACGCTTTCCCATATTTCGCGGCTTGTGGCTAGTACTCTCAAACGTTTAGCCACCACTACCACACACTGCGACCTTATCAACTTTTATCAACACAGACGGGGTAACCTTCCGAGTCATGATACTACACATGACCCCGTCCATCATCCTTATAGTGATTGCAGAATAGTAAACATTCAACTGCTATATTGCGCGAGTGATAGGAAATCACCTGACTGCTGCCGGTCCTATTAGCAGAGCATCTATTCGATAAGGACTCAGGCACAATACATAGGTTCCTAGTATCAATGCATCTAGGGTTCCATTTCAATTCCTAGACTTAATGCAAGATATAATATATAAGCATAAAATTGTAGTAAATTGAAATACTAGGTTATGCACCGGGGCTTGCCTTCTTGAGCGGGGCTAGGGTCAGTGGTGTCAGAGACTTCCGAACTTTGGTTTGGAGCTTCAGTTAAAGTCTCGACGACATTTACCGGGTCTTCAGAAAACCCTTGATCTTGTTCCAAGACTAGCTTGTAATCTCCGTCGTCGAGTGTCGTGGACTCTACATGATATGCAATGATTTAAGTGAGATGGTTCTTGAGTTAAGGATTTTACTTCACGATAAAGTTGCAATCCAACAAATTAACAAACATAAACTCATGAAACAAGGGGGTTGGATCCAATTCTACTATTTGTGTCCTAATTTGATTGTCATATTAATTGAATTACTTTGAAGTAATTTGACTAGTTCGATTTTTATTTTGAAAACCATAAAGGTTCTGACCTTGCATTTTTATGGGTAAGCTTATTTTTTTATTAAGTAAGCTCACTGTAAAATTTTCATAAATTTTTGAAAACAGAAACTACAAATTTGAATTTTAATTCAAACTTCAAGTTTAAAATTCAAACCTTAAGCAAATAGAGCTTTAAATTCTTGAAAATGTAATTTTGAACTAATTATCAATAGATTAATTTATGGTAAAAAGATCTAAGCAGGAAAGTCTTAGGAACATGCTTAAATAAATTTTAAACCATTTCAAACTTGATTTGCATAAATTTAAAAGAACTTAAACTACAGAGCAGTACTGAGCATGAAATTTTTACGCAAGCTTAGTCATGACCTAAACAGGCTACACACCAAGAAACACAAGAAAATAAGCTTGTATGCAAAAGTTGTAGAATTAGACTTCTAGATCCCAACAAAACTAGTTTGGCAATATTTGGATTTTTCTACACATTCTTATGGATTTTACAAGTTGATAGCTTTGCAAACAAGAATTGAAAGAGGAGTTTACAGAGAGGCCCTCGGGTTTAAGCATAAGGGCCCCTAAAACAGAAATCTAAATTGTAAATGGGTCCCTGCCAGCCTACGACGGCGGCCGGCGGGTCTGACCGGCGTGTTCTCGCCGGCGGCGAGGTGTTTGGTGGGGAGGAACAGGTCCCACACCGCCTACAGGACATGCTGTTCCCGATGGTGGGTGATGTGCACCAGGAAAAGCGGTGGAGCATGGCCAGCGGCGAGCAGTGGCAGTGGCCGTGGCGGCGTGCTCATGTTCCCGGCGAGGGGCCGGTGAACATGGATGGACGGGGCACGCATGAGCACCGTGGAGGTGTGGGGGTGCGATTGCGGTACCTAATTTGGCCGGAGGTGGGGCGGAAGGGGGTCGTCGACGGTGAGGCGGCTCGGGTTCCTCCGGCGGCGGAGGCGGCACGGCTTCCTTCGATTCCGGCCAAGGAGTAGAGCAGGTTTGGCTAGTGTGGTTCGAGGGGCAAGTAGGGGCAGTGAGGAGGCCTTGGCGTGCTGGAATTGAGATGGGCAGGACGGGACGGTGACAATTTTTCCAGCGGATGGCTCAGCGGCTCGGCTTGACGCTCGTGGAGAAGAAGAGAGGGAAGGGAAGCGAGAGAGGCTTCGGTCGGGCTTTATAGGGAGGCGCAGTGCGGTAGAGAGGTAGGGAGAAGTGCACAGCCGGCCACAGACCAACGACACCGGTCGGGCTTCGATGATGATAAGCGGCGGCGAAGAGCGGCTCGGGCAGATGGCAGGGTAGCGTGGCAAGGCGGGAAGAGGCCAGCACAGTTCGGGGAAGCGGCGGCGCGGACACTGGGGCGGCACGTGGCATGGTTTAGAGCGGCGCAGGGCGGCCGGTGCTCGGCACATGGCCGGCGAAGCAGCGGCGGGGCGTCGGGCAGAGAGAAATCAGAACAGAGCAGAGCAGAGGGGCTGGAGGTAGACAAAAGGACTGACTCGAAATTTTCAAAAAATACAGGGACTCCACTGTAAAGTCTAGCTAACTTTCAAACCATAGCTCAAATGAAAATTTTCCCAAAAGCAAAAGTGTAGAGTTTAACAAGATCTACAACTTTGCTTTAAGGCCCAGTTGCAAAAGAGCAAAGGATTTGAAACTAACATAAAACTTGGCAAAGCTTTAAACTTTAAGTAAATCCCCTTTAAATTTCTGCACCACACTTGCATCCTATGTGTAGTTTCACCTCCATTTGGGTTTAACAGTGAGTTCTTGACTTTTTACACAACAACCTGCATATATTTTGATTTCACCTCCCATTCTCACCCATTTTACACTAAAGGAATTATTTTTTCAGAATTACTTAAATATCCTTTTTTCTTTTGTATTCAAATTTGAACACACATATACAGAACCAAGTATGCACACTTTATACTAGAATCTAGTGTGTTTTTACCCTAATTACCTGAATGTTACAGTAATGGGCTTGTGAATCGGCTCCTGCGCAGGCGGTTTAAGGCCAGATAGTTAGGATTTGTGTGGTAGTCGATCAAGATTGGTTAGGAGAGGCAAGCCTCCAGACTATAAATATATACCCTAAACTACGAATAAACAACAACAAGCATTCACAAACAACTCTCGGTGCATCGCCACCCCTGTTTTAGGGTTTCTTTCGGGTAAGTGCCATGCAGCCCAGATCATGCGAAGCATGATCGGGGCAGCATCATTCGTACCTATTTATCTTTGTGTTTCTCATGCTGAAGCATTGTTGATGGCGAGTAACACTAATTACCTTAGCGCTTACAGGGATGCATCGGCTTTTATATTGTATTCATGCATTGCTTGTTACCTGTAAATGTTTAGCTATCCTCGTTCCCGATCTCGGGTGTAAGGATACCACCTTGCTGTGTTTCGATTAGTAGATCCAATCTGTTATGGTTAGTCTTTATTCATTAAAGATTTGGTTTAAGATCTACATGATTAGACCCTTCAAACGAGTTAAATGATCCAGCAATACGTTTGATGCTTTACATTAATCTAAAGAGGGATTGTTCCGGGAATCGGCTTTCTGTTGGTTTTTAGGCCTCTGTTTAGGTTGCTATTCTGTTATCTTTCGTATTTGTTAGGCTTAACTACGGGTAGGATGTTCCGGTTATATGGTGAATGCTTTAACCGTTGTATATTGAATTAGCTTATTGATTACAGAGCAAGTTTATACAAATATATGCACTTTCTTTAGATATACAGATCCGATCTGATACTTGGAGACAATCGGCTCTTTACAGCTGATACCAGGGATCACCTGATGAGCTGATCACGGCTCGGATTAACGTTTAAACATGTCTGTGCATGCAGGAAATTAACTAAAACCACATCTACACCTTCCTGTTCAGGTACAAGGTCAGGTGGCACGCCTAGCAAACCCAGACATCAGGTCATGTGCCAAATCCTAGGCCGTTGACCAAGGGACCGGGGCCCACCAGCAGTCCCGGGAGCCTCTCAGCTCCTCATGTTGCCTGTCGCTGCTCGCCGGTGGGTTTCGACCGACAACAATGGGTTCTAAGATGATAATGTCGACGGTCCCATGGATGGTGATAGTAGTGGCGATGAACTTGACGATGGTGATTTTCTCAGCCAGTTGTTGTGCCACACCAAAGCGGAGGTATTGGTTGCTAGGCTAGGGGGTTATCAAACTTCGAGATGGTGAGAAAATCAGCAGAGGAAAACATATATGAGCGATCAAAGGGATGCCCAAAACACTGGACCGTGCTTTGTTTCATACTTGAGCTCTTGACTCTGAAGGCTAAGCATGGTTGGTCCGATGGTAGTTTCAATGATCTACTGCGTATCTTGGCTTGGTTGCTTCCAAAGCCAAATAAAGTGCTAGCCAACACATACAGAGCAAAGAAGCTTGCGAGCCCGTTCACGATGGGTGTGGAATGAATTCATGCATGTCCAAATCATTGTATTTTATATTGTGGGGATACTTTCAAAGACTTGAAGAAATGCCATGTATGTTCTGCAAGTCGGTACAAAAATAAGGCTGGTTACTGTGGTGATGACAATCATGGTCCAACCGATGTGAATAAAAGGAACAGGGTGAAGAATAGTGTTGCCTTTGTTGAGCCAGATGATGCTACTTTAGGCATTCCTGAGAAGCAGAGCAGAATTCCCGCCATGGTTATGTGGTACCTCCCAGTTTCCGATTGCCTGAGGTGTTTCTTCTCAAACCCAAAGGATGCTGAACTGATATGATGGTGGGATTCAGATAAGCTTAAGAAGGGTGACGGAAAGCTCCGACATCCAACTGATGCTCGGAAGTGGAAGGAATTCGATGAGAAGTACTATCTGGAATTTTTGAATGACCCATGAAATGTTCGGTTCGCGTTGAGTACGGATGGAATGAATCTGTTTGGTGAAAGAAGTAGCACCCACAGCACATGGCCAGTGATACTGACTATGTACATCCTGCCTACATGGTTGTGCCACGAGAGTAAGTATCTTTTGCTATCCGTCCTTATACAGGGCCCCAAGCATCCTGGCATCAATATAGATGTTTTTCTTGAGCCTTTGATGCAAGAGATGGAAACTTTATGGAAGCAGGGTACCAATATCTTTGATGGTTGTGCACAGCAGCCCTTTAATCTTAGAGCCATTATATTCGTCATCATCCATGATTACCAGGCATTGTTTGTCCTATCAGGACAGATCAAAAGGTAGGACAGGATGCACGGTGTGCGTTGATGGCACCATATCATCTTTCCTTGAAGGTTCTCGAAAGGTAGTTTACCTTGGGTACAGACACTTCTTGGTGGAAGGACATAGGTACCAAAGTAAGAAGTTCTATAATCTTTTTGATGGTAGGCCTGAATTACATTCTGCTCCAGTATAACAAGACGGGTACTATGTTTTCAATATGGTTCGGACCATCCAGGTCATTTATGGGAAGAAAAAGGAATATGGGAAGAAGAGAAAGAGAGATAAGGCACCCATCAATGGCGTACCATTCAAGAAGCAGTCCATCTTCTACAATTACTTGCCGTATTAGGCGGATCTTGAGGTCCGCCATGCAATCGATGGTATGCACCTTGAAGTCGTGTTAGGACTTAATAGCCATGAAGATAAGACAAGATCTTCACCCTGCGGATAAAGGGAATGGCCAATATGAACTTCCCCTAGCTAGCTACAACTTGACACGTGATGAGAAGAAGGCAATGTGTGAGAGCTTAAGAGGGATCAGAGTCCTGAGTCGTTTCACATCCAACATAAGGAAACTAGTCTTGATGAAAGATCTGACACTATGCGGCTATAACTGTCATGATTCTCATGTGTTGCTGATGGTGTTCCTCCCGATTGCAATCAGAGCGATCAAGCCAGTATATGTAAAGATGGTAATCACTCGGTTGTGTTACTTCTTCAATAGGATTTCACAAAAGGTGATCGACGAAGATGAGTCCAGGATCTCCAAGAATTCATTGGGGAGACTATGGAGCCGCTCGAGATGTGCTTCCCTCCGGGGTTTTTTGATATAATCAAACACCTAATGATTCACATGGTCGATCAGATACGGGCACTTGGTCCACTTCACCTACACGAAAATGTGGACATATGAGCGTTTTATGTCCATCCTCAATATGTACTGAATCATGCTCATCCTGAGGGGTCCATGATAGAGGGATACAGTACTAAGGAAGTCATCGAGTCTTGCCTAGGTTACCTAAAGGATAACATGTCCCTTGGTTTGCCTATTCCATGATTTTTGGCAAGGTTGGAAGGTGTGGGCACAGTTGGGAGGAAAATCTTCATCGAGAAAGATTTCAAAGGTGTGCAACAAGCCCATCATAGCAACTTGCAGCACCTCATGTTAATGACTCCTTTAGTCAATGAACACTTGAGCATGATTCGTGCAGAAAGTAATGGCCGCTCAGATGATTGGATCATGAGAGAGCACAAACGTCAGCTGACTACATGGTTGAAGGACCTGGATCTACCACATGGGGAGACCATGGAAGAGAAAATGATCAAAAGACTGGCAGCTGGTCCATCTAGCCAGGTCACTGAAGCGTCCCCTCATCCGAGGAGACTTAAATGTGATATACAAATCAGTCCCAGGAGGCTGATACACATTTATTACATCAGATGGTACATTACCGTACAAACCTCCGAGGAGGCGGGCACTCGATACAGACGATAACTAGTAATAAAATAGCTATGGTAATACACCAAAGCGTGACCCACGCGGGATCCAACTCGGGCTCAGAGTAACACGCTAGCAGAAGCATCTTGCGGAGGGCCAACACCACAGGCAGAGTTGGGCGCGGACACAACCCTTATTCGTCGTTTCCGATCACGTAGTCCGGGTCTTCCTCTGAGAAAACCACATATATATATAGGGTGAGTACAAAGGTACTCAACAAGTCCAACCACACCCGCGGAGGGGGTGATAACAGAGATCATGCAGGTTATATCAAGGGTGGGGTTAGGGTTTATTTGCGATAAAGCAAGATTTTACACATGCAAGGGTTTATTTAACAAAAGCACTTTCTCAAAACATTTTTATAGTAATCGGACCTTAAGTAGTGTTGATCCTGCACGAAGGATCCAAGTTTTAGTGTCATCGGACTCGGCGTCCACAGTAGCTTACTGCATAACTGCCGAGTACTTTCAAAACAACCTATGCCACAAAACCAATCATCCCGAAACATCTATTGAAGTGACCATGCCGTAACGCGCCCAATACCGTGGACACGGCTATTCGAATAGATTTTTACCCTCTGCAGAGGTTGTACACTTTACCCACAAGTAGGGTACCGCGCTACGAACACCTTAATGTCGCGGCGGATCCTAACAAAGCCATTACCCACCTTAGCTGAATCTAACTAGCCAACACGGAAGCTACCATGGGGTTAATGACCTATCAACAAGGTCGTAACCGGGACATAACTCACACAGATCATATTCCTTTTCCATGGCCTCCCGTTGCTCACCCGCTCTCCTTTCGGCTAGTAGAACAACTAGTGGGGTTTATGCTAAGCCGTTGCCCAAACAACGGTCGAGTGGTTGTACGATAAATGGGTTAGGCAAGATGACACCTCAGTTTATCCTTATATTGACCAGACGGACATCTCCCGACCATGCTCAACCACAAAGGTACAAGCACACTAGTGGCATTTCACACAGAAAACGCCGTCCATCTCGCCAGATTAAGCCTTCCCTGTATTTTCTCAAAACCCTATTTTATCTTTTTAAAACCCTTATACCCTTATTTTTGGTAAAGCGCTTGTGGTCATGGTTTAAAATATAATCAAGGGAATGACAGGTAATAAGCATCTCTAGTGGTAGGTAACGCCTAGCGAAGCAAATCCTAGGTTATCAAAGAGTGGTCATATTAATCAAGGGGTGGCTATCCAACCATGTCTTGCAACAAAACGATGCATTTTATAAAACAGGCTAATAGGTTGTATTTATAAAACTGGGATAAATATGCATCAAAGGATGGGATTGGACTTGCCATTCACAAAGCCTTCCGGGAAGTCCTGATCGAGGTACTGTCCTTCAGGTTCTGGCTCACGGCACTGGTTCTCGGACTCTTGCTCGCAGTACTGCTCATCGACGGGTTCTCCCTCAGTCACCTCGTGATCTACGGCGCACACAAACAACATTCAATAAAGAAAAGAGGTAAAGGTTTTATCTACAAGCCCGAATCGGAGATAACTTAAGAAACAATGGTAGAAAGAATATTTTCGGGGGATTTCTTGATGGCACGGCCGCCGTTATGATAGAAATGGCGTGGTAAAGTTTCGAGGCAAACGGAAGATTTTTGGCGCATGAAATGATAGGCCGAACGGGGTTTTAGGGAAGGGATAAGGGTCTAAGGACCTATTTGTAATTACTGTTGGGAGGGGGAGGGCTTGATTGGAATTTCCGGGAATACCTAGGGTACTCTAAAAAGGGCCAGGGACTTATCCGTAATTATTTTGTGTAGTGGAGGGGTTCATTTCCTAAATAGAATGAGCAGGGGGGTTTTATTTGTAAAGAGGGGTAAAAGGGGGTGGGCTCTTAAGGGAATAGGCAAAAGGGGCAGGGGGCTCAGGGCAAATGTGCCCTTCTTCCTCCTCCCGTCACCAGAAACAGGGGAGGGGATGGGGGCCGGCGGCGCCACCAATCCCGGCGGCCCTGGGGCACGGCGGCGGCCGGGGCAGGGGCAAAACGGAGAGGGAAGTGAGGGGGTTCTATTCCTCTACTCACCACGGGCCGGGGTGGCGCGAGGCGGCCTGCCCACGGAGGCCAGGGGCGGCGGGCGGAGGGCTGGGCGGCGGCGGCAGTGCAGGGCCGGGGAGGGGGCTAGGGCTGCGGGGGAGGGTTGTGGCGGTGGCTGGGCACGGCGGGGTGTATTTATAGGCCGGCGAGGGGGGGGGGGAGAAGAGGATGGCGCGGTGGAGGCCGGTGAGCTCGGGGCCGGCCAGTAATGGCGGTGGGGGCGGCGGTGGCGCTCGGTCGCCGCTGTGCAGGGGTGGGCGGTGGCGTGTAGCGGGGAGGGGCGACCTGGGGGCGCACGGCGCAAGGAGGAGGCGGCCCGTGGCGAGGCGACGCGCGGCGGCCGGCACTGCTCGGCGCCGTGGCAGGCAGGGGCAGCGCGAGCGCCAAGACGGCACGGCGTGCGCAGAGGAGGGGTCGGGTTAGGCCGTTCCTGTGGCGTCGTCAATGGAGAGAGAGGGGTGGCCGGGCGCTCGGCGTCGAGCTCTGCTCGGCGTCGGGCTGTGCGTGCAGGGGAGCAGGAAGCAGAAACAGAGAAAGGAGAAAGGAGAAAGGAAGGGAAAAGGGAAAGGGGAAAAGAAAAGGAGGGGGGGAAACGTCGGCGGATTTTGCGGCGGCGGTCGCGAGCGTGAGGTCGAGCACGCGGGGGGGGGGGGGGAATGCGTCGGCGGGATTCGCGGTGACGGTCGCGGGTGCGGGGTTGAGCACGCGGCACGTCGCGGGGGTCGGGGAAAAGAAAAAGGATGGCGGTCAAGTTCGGGTGTCAGGCGGCGAAAGGTCGAGAGATGTGTCGGGCGATTAGGGGTTCGGACGGTAAGGGTTTAGGATCGATCCGAGCTTGTCGAGAGAATATTTTCTAGCGAGCGACTTGTGCTGTAATTTAGATAAGGTAAAAACGCGGGCGTTACAAACCTACCCCACTTAAAATGAATCTCGTCCTCGAGATTCGGCTGGTTCCTAAATAGATGGGGAAACTCTTTCTTAAGGGCATCTTCGCGTTCCCATGTGGCTTCTTCTACTCCATGTCTGCTCCACTGAACTCTGCAAATCCGTATTTCGGAGTTTCTTGTTCTCTTTATGACCGTGTCCAAAATCTTGATAGGCACCTCCTGGTACTGAAGATCTGTTTGTAAAACTATCTCTTCTTCCGGCACCCGTTCCCTCTCGGGCACCCTCAGGCATCTTCTCAGTTGGGATACATGGAATACTGGGTGTATGTCAGACATCCCTTCCGGTAGTTCTAGACGGTATGCTACAGCTCCAATTCTCTTCAGTATTTGGTACGGTCCAATGTATCGAGGGGCTAGTTTCCCCTGTACTTGAAATCTCCGAGTCCCTCGAATAGGTGAAACCTTGAGATAGACGAAGTCTCCTGGATTGAAGCTTACTTCTCGTCTCTTCTTGTCTGAGTAACTCTTCTGTCGGGATTGGGCAGCCTTCAGTTTCTCTCTAATTTCGGCCACTCTTTCTTCCGCTTCTTTTATGAGTGCGGGTCCAACTAGGGCACGCTCTCCAACTTCTGACCACATCAGGGGGGTCCTGCACTTTCTCCCATAGAGAGCTTCAAATGGTGACATGCCCAAGCTTGCTTGATAACCATTGTTGTACGAAAACTCAGCGTACGGTAAACTTTGTTCCCAATCCTTGCCATAAGTAAGGACACATGCTCTCAGCATATCCTCCATAATCTGGTTCACCCTTTCTGTTTGACCGTCGGTCTGCGGGTGATAAGCTGAACTGAAGTCCAACTTGGTGCCCATGGCCTTATGCAAACTTTTCCAAAACCTAGAGGTGAATTGGGTTCCTCTATCCGAAACGATTCTGCTAGGCACGCCATGCAGCTTTACTATGTTGTCCACATAGAGTCGGGCTAGCCTCTCACCACCATAATTGGTCCGTACAGGTAGGAAGTGAGCGACTTTTGTGAGTCGGTCCACTATTACCCATATGGAGTCATGTCCTTTCTGCATCTTGGGTAAACCCACTACAAAATCCATTCCTATCTCATCCCATTTCCAAACCGGGATGGGTAGGGGTTGTAGCAATCCTGCTGGCTTCTGATGTTCAGCCTTGATCCTTTGACAAGTGTCACAATGGGCGACGAATCTTGCAATGTCCGCCTTCATTCCATTCCACCAATACTTTTGTCTTATATCCACATACATCTTGGTGGATCCTGGGTGGATGGAATATGCCGAGTTGTGGGCCTCATCCAAAATAGTCTATCGGAACTCTCCTTCCTTAGGCACGCAAATTCTATCCTTGTACCATAAGGTTCCTTTGTCGTCCACTCTGAAATCCGGTGCCTTGTTTTCCCCCGTATGCATGCAGATTCTCATCAAGTCCTTATCTGAGCTTTGGGCCTTTCTGATCTGGTCCTCCAAAGTAGGTTGAACACTCAACTTGTGACTGGAGCCTTGGGGAACGATGTGCACATTTAATTGTGCCATCTCTTCTTGAAGGTGGGCATTCTTAGGTCCATAAGATTTTCGGCTTAGGGCATCCGCTACCACGTTTGCTTTGCCAGGATGGTAATGAATTACCACATTATAATCTTTAACTAGTTCTAACCACCTTCTTTGCCTTAAGTTCAATTCTGGCTGGGTGAAGATGTATTTCAAGCTCTTATGGTCCGTGTAGATCTCACACCTATTCCCAATCAGATAGTGCCTCCAAATCTTGAGGGCATGTACTACGGCTGCCAATTCTAAGTCATGGGTCGGGTAATTCTGCTCATGTGGCTTGAGTTGTCGGGAGGCATATGCCACTACTTTCCCTCCTTGCATAAGGACACACCCTAATCCTTGACGGGATGCATCACAATAGACGACAAAGTCCCGTTGGATGTCCGGTAAGGTTAGTACCGGGGCGGTTGTCAGTCTTCTCTTTAACTCTTGGAAGCTTCTCTCACATGACTCGGTCCAGGTGAACTTTTTCTCTTTCTTGAGTAGCTCTGTCATGGGTCGGGCTATCTTGGAGAATCCTTCAATAAATCTCCGGTAATATCCCGCTAAACCGAGAAAGCTTCTAATTTCACCAACATTGGTTGGCTGCTGCCAATTGGAGACCGCTTCGACTTTCTCGGGATCCACTGCTACTCCTTCTGCGGTCAAGATATGACCGAGAAATGCTACTTTCTCAAGCCAAAATTCACACTTGCTGAACTTGGCATAGAGCTTGTGCGCTCTCAACCTTTCTAGAACCACTCGTAGGTGCTGCTCATGTTCGTCGACACTCTTGGAGTAAATAAGTATGTCGTCAATGAAAACTACGACAAACTTATCTAACTCTTCCATAAACACCTTATTCATGAGGTTCATGAAGTAAGCGGGTGCATTGGTGAGCCCAAAGGACATCACGGTAAACTCATATTGCCCATAGCGGGTGACGAAGGCCGTCTTTAGAATATCACTTTCCTTAATCTTGAGCTGGTGATATCCCGACCTTAGGTCTATCTTGGAGAAATACTTGGCTCCCTTCAACTGATCAAAGAGGTCATCAATTCTGGGAAGGGGGTATTTGTTCTTGATGGTGACATCATTTAGTGCGCGGTAATCTACGCACATCCTCATGCTTCCGTCCTTCTTCTTGACAAACAAGACCGGGGCTCCCCATGGGGATGAGCTTGGTCTAATAAAACCACTTTGTTGTAACTCTTCCAGTTGTCTCTTTAGTTCTGCCAATTCTGAAGCTGCCATCCTATAGGGCCTCTTAGCTATAGGAGAGGTTCCAGGGACAAGGTCAATGACAAATTCTATATCCCTATCTGGCGGCATCCCCAGAAGTTCTTCTGGAAAAACATCTAAGTATTCTTTTACTACTGGAACTTCTTCCAAAAGTTTAGCTTCCATGCTAAAAACCATTGGGTCTGGTCCACTTCCCCGAGTGTGGCAGGTTACTTGTACTCCTTCTGGGTTGGTTAGGTGTACCACCTTGTCAGCACAGCTTATAAGGCCATTGTGCAGGCTTAACCAATCCATTCCAAGGATCACATCTATGCCTTTAGACTTAAGTACTACTAGGTCTGCTAGGAACTCTACCCCACTTAAGATGATCCTTACCCTAGAACAACCCAGCCGGCACTTAATGTCACCTCCGGGCGTTCGGGTTAATAGGGGTGTCTTAAGTAGCACTGTAGGTATATTGTGTTTTTCCACAAAACTTGAGGATACGAATGAGTGTGATGCTCTGGAATCAAACAATATTGTTGCCAAAACTGAGCTGACTAGGAACTCACCGAGCACTACGCCCTGAGCGTCCTGAGCCTCCTGGGTGTTGATGTGGTTGATGCGGGCTCGTCCGAAGGACTGCTGGGGCGGTCCCATCTGCTGGTTGTTGTTGCCGGTATTGTTATTGCGGATGGGTACACGATTGGCTCCTGATAAGGCTGGCCTTGGTCCATTCACTGAGTTGGAGAGGGCT
Source organism: Panicum hallii (assembly GCF_002211085.1). Classification (NCBI taxonomy): domain Eukaryota; kingdom Viridiplantae; phylum Streptophyta; class Magnoliopsida; order Poales; family Poaceae; genus Panicum; species Panicum hallii. The sequence goes on along the minus strand of NC_038043.1, from coordinate 24,065,802 downwards.
GGTGCCGCCGGCTTGTTATTGGCATATGGGCAATTGGCAATGAAGTGTCCTATCTCACGGCAGTTGTAGCATGCTCGGGGATTGCTGCTGGCAGTAACTTGGCTTGTATTACTCTGTGGGACCTTCATGGTGCTCTGACTCTTGAACTGTCTTTGCTGGGTGTTGGGGGCTTGAGAGCCAGTGGCTTGTGGCTGGGTCCTATACTGCATAGGGGCTTGGGACTTGGTCACTGGAGGGCCAAAGTGCCTTGGTTTCTGGAAACGGTCCTGCTGACGAGCTTTGGCTTCTAGGAACTTACGCTTATTGTCTCTCTTTTCCTCTGCCATGGCTCTTTCAGTGATGATAGCCATATTCATCAGTGTGTTGAAGTCTGGGTAGATGCATGGGGAAAGCAGCTTCTTAAGTTTGGTATTTAAACCCTTTCTGAACATATCCTGCTTCTTTTCATCCTTGTCTACTTCCTCCGGTGCATAGCGGGCTAGTTCTATGAACTGGTATGTGTACTCTTCAACCGACTTGTTGCCTTGCTGCAGCTCACGGAACTCATCTGCCTTGCGCTTCATGGTGGCTGCTGGGATGTGATAGCGACGGAATTCATCCACAAACTCGTTCCAAGTAATAGTGGAGGCATCCTGCGCAGCTGCACAGTAGTTTTCCCACCAAGCTAAAGCAGTTCCAGTGAGCTGGTGAGCAGCTAAACGGACCTTGTCACGGTCTCCATGCTCAAATGGTTCGAGTTTCCTCTTGATAATGCGCAGCCAGTCGTCTGCGTCCAAGGGGTTGTAGGAGCCTGCAAAGGTGGGTGGCTTGGTCCTCAGAAAGGCTGTCAGTTTGTCATTTGCATTCTGCTCACGGGGTCTTGGGTTGGTGACAACATTGGTCAAAGCTTCCAGCAAGAGGTTCTGGTTGTTCAATACTTGCACCAGGTCAATGGCCGGTGGGGGTGGGGCATGTCGTGCTCCTACTTGGCTTTCTCCTCCCTGCTGGCTCACTTCCTGATCCTCCTGATCTTCCTGATCGGGGGCTTGTCCTTGCATCCCCTGTTGTCTCTCCGTACTTGGGGTGGCATGTGCCCGTCTTTGGAAGGCCCTGTTGTTACGCCTAGGGGCCGTCTGCGGATTGGGTAAAACCCTTATGAGACTTAGATTTAAGAGATATTTTATTTTCGAAAAGGCAGACTCTATCTACTGCCGGCAATCGCATAGACTAACAAGCATTAAGTGCAAATAGTTTTATTTATTATGCTGGGGTACAACACTTGAGGAAAGCATGGCTACACACTATATGGTCGGGTACAAAGGTCATGCAGGTGGGTGGGCACAAATCTGGGCTCGGGGCCGAGACGGTTTTATCCCGGGGCACATCTAGGGCACATTACTCACGGGGCGAGTCGTCTTCCGGGGCAGAGTGAACTTCCAGTGGGATGAGTAGCTCTTCCTCGTCGTCTTCGAGGATCCTATTTTCCTGGGGCCGCTCGACGGCTCCTCCTCCTGTGGCTGCAGCTGTCCCTTCGGTACCTTCGGGTGGAGCTTGCGGGGTCCTAAAAAGTCCTCCCCATCCTGTGATGGGTGTTCCGATTAGGATTTGGGTTTCCCCGATTGCCGGGACGGGTGTTCCGCCGTTGGTCCACTCTTGCATGCGTCGATCCTGGATCTGCCTGAGACTTTCCTGAGCGACGGCTTCGCTACTTATAGCAGCCGCGGTCCTTGCTTCGGCTTGAGCCACCCGGATTTGGTGCATCCTTACTGCAAGCTCAGCTTGCTCAGCCCGGTGGGTTTGCTCCCTTAAGATTTGGGCTTGCTCGTCAAAGAGCTTGTCCAGGGAGACGAGGTATGCGACCACATGGTATAAAAGGTCTTCATGTTGGCGGCGCCGTTCCAAGTTCCTCATGCGGGCCTGCCAGACTTGCGTCCTGATGACCGGAGGAAAAAGCCTCATTGGTGTGGGAATGAGGTGCTCTTCGAAGATCCGGCACAGGTATCGGAGAGCTTTTCTGATGGCCAAGGGATAGGCATCCTGATGTTGAAACCCCGTGGCAGTCACTCGCCATGGTTCGATGTCGGGGTGGCACGTGCTTCTGGCGATGGAGAGAACCACCCTACAGCGACGAGTACCGAGGTGTTCGTATTCCCTGCTGTAGTACCTTGGGCGCTCGGTAATACCGAGGCGCTCCAGGGAGTTGATTAAAAGGCGGGGAAAACCAGGTTCCTCTTGGCAAACGCCCTGGGTCCACCCATTCTCAGCCATCTGAAAACAAGGACAGGATAAACAATCTGGCATAGGTGCAAAGGGAGTAGATAACATTTATTATTACAACAGGGGTGGTACAGTTTTCATGGGTACGTGGTCATTAGGGTAAGGTTCTAGTTCGGAATGCTAATCCTATCATGGAGACTCTTCCTTGATCCTGATAGGGCGCTTCTTTATTGGGAGACTTTGATCCATCTCTTCGGTTTGTGTGCCTTTATCCCAGTGGGTTTCCATGGGTTCTTCTTCTTCTTCTTCCTCTATCCATCCGCCTATTCCATTGCGGTTCTCGTATTCTTGCATCTGGGCTTGGAGGGCGGCTAAGGAATATTCGGCGCTGGCGGCCCTTGTCCGTTGTTCCTCCAGCTCCTGGGTTAGCTTTTCAATCCCATGGATTAGCTTCCTCAGTTGTGCCGCCTGTTCGCGGTAGAGTGCATCCAAGCCGGTAAGGTAGATGGATAGGTGGGACACTGTATCCTCTAGGTCTTCTTCTTCTCGTCCAAGTCCCCTTAGCCGGGCAATCCAAGTGCGTCCCCTTTTCTCAGTGGGTGGGAAAAATCCCATAGGGGTCCGCTGAAGGTGGTGCCTGTAAAGTACACGCAGCCGTCGCAGGGCTTTACGGGCGGCCTTTCGGTAGGTGTCGGAGAAGCGGAAACCAATGGTGGAGATGAACCAAGGGTCCACATCAGGGTAGCGGGTGCTCTTCTCCACAAAAACCATTATGTCACACCGAAGGGTGCCCCTGGAGATGTATTCACGATAGGCATACTCTGGTGGTTCCATAACCCCAACGCGTTCCAGGCTGAGCAATAATAATTTAGGAAGGCCAGGTTCTGCGTGGCAGATTCCGTTGACCCATCCATTGTCAGCCATCTGGAACAGGGCAAAAACCAGTGGTGAGTGTTTGTGCAGGAAATATCTAAATCAAAACAAGTCCTATGGTTTAAAAAGGGGTTTCGCTCCTAGGGTCACGTCCTACGGCCAACCTACGGCTCTGATACCACCTGAAGCGTCCCCTCATCCGAGGAGACTTAAATGTGATATACAAATCAGTCCTAGGAGGCTGATACACATTTATTACATCAGATGGTACATTACCGTACAAACCTCCGAGGAGGCGGGCACTCGATACAGACGATAACTAGTAATAAAATAGCTATGGTAATACACCAAAGCGTGACCCACGCGGGATCCAACTCGGGCTCAGAGTAACACGCTAGCAGAAGCATCTTGCGGAGGGCCAACACCACAGGCAGAGTTGGGCGCGGACACAACCCTTATTCGTCATTTCCGATCACGTAGTCCGGGTCTTCCTCTGAGAAAACCACATATATATATATAGGGTGAGTACAAAGGTACTCAACAAGTCCAACCACACCCGCGGAGGGGGTGATAACAGAGATCATGCAGGTTATATCAAGGGTGGGGTTAGGGTTTATTTGCGATAAAGCAAGATTTTACACATGCAAGGGTTTATTTAACAAAAGCACTTTCTCAAAACATTTTTATAGTAATCGGACCTTAAGTAGTGTTGATCCTGCACGAAGGATCCAAGTTTTAGTGTCATCGGACTCGGCGTCCACAGTAGCTTACTGCATAACTGTGTGTGGGAGTGGATAATTTTGAAATATAGGAAGGGCTGTTTTGCAAATGATGCTTTTACTTTTAAACCATTGTAAAGAGTGAAAACAAATCAGGGAGTTGTTTGAAATGTAAAATTTAAATAGGTTTTAAAAGAAATTTGACTAGTTGTATGGTTTTCAAAATAACTTGGAAACCTCAACTCTTCTGAAGGTGAACCCTAAAGCAAAAGTGTAGAACTTTTTATTCTCTACACTTTTGGTTTTTGGAGCATTTTCATTTGAGCTCTAGTTTAAAAGTTACTCAAGCTTTACAGTGAGCCCCCTAAAATTTTGAACAATTGCAACCGGGTCCTCGTCGTCCACCTCCAGCTGCTCTGCTCTGCTCTGCCCGAGAGCTACTGCCGCCGCCGCTTAACTCCGGCGAGCTGCCCGGCCGCCACCTGCCCCCGCGCCGCTTGCCAGTGCCACCTCCACCTCTAGCGCACCTGTCCCGCCGCTTGCCAGGCCTTGGTGGCCGTTTTCCCGAGCCGCCACACCATCCCCGAACGCTCCACGGCCGCCACGACATCGCCAGCGTCCAGCTCCTCCTTGCTGTGCCTAGTGCTTCTCCAAGTATATTAAGCCCTTCAGTACCGCGTGAGCCACCCCTTTTGCCTTCTCCCCGAGCTCAAATCACCCCCGGTCGTCTTCTTCCTCGCGCCACCGCCGTTGTTTCTCCGCCGCCGTTCGGCCTCGCCGTCGGCAGCCTCCTCCAGAGCCCCCACCCAGGATCCAGACCTCCACCAGCACCACCTCACCCTCCTGAAGCTCACAGCACCGGCCTTTTTCCAATTCCTCCACCGGAACGTCCTGTCCACGTGCACGCCGTCGTTTCTCCGCTGCCACAGCTCAGCTTCGTCGTCGTTCTGCTTCTCCAGTGCTTCCCCACCCCGGTCAAGTACACGATCGGCACCACATCATCCTCACGAAGCTCTCCAGGCACTTCTCGACTACTTTCCGGCCCTCCGGCCACCGGAACACCGCCACCGAGCTTCCAAGCTCCGCCGCCGCCTCTGTCACTGCCGTTCCGCCGCTACAGCCCCTCCCCCGCCCAACTCCGGTCACCCACGTGACCGCCGTAAGCCCCTGAGCAATTCCCCTGCTTTTTCCCTCACCGCCGGCGAGCTATCTTGCCGGAATTGCTCGCCGTCGATCTGTCCCCGAGAAGAAAGCCGGCCAGGGACCGGATTGCTCTGTTTTAAAAACTTCCAGGGGTCTGTTTGCAAAGAATCAGTAACCTTTTCCATTTCTTTTTCAGCCAGCTTTGAAAATTCATATGAAATGGTAGAAAAATCCAAAAATGGTAAAACCAGTTTTGTTGTGTTCATAAAAATGAGCTCTACAACTTTTGTTACTAAGGTGTAGTTTGAAATCAACTAGTTTTGAGGTTATTTAAATGTTTTCAAAAAGGGATCTTTTGTGTATAACTTGTGTGATTTAAGTTTATTTCCTGCAACTCTTGGTTACTAGTTAGTTCAAGCAGTGTTTAATTTTGTGTGAATTATCCAAGACCAGTACAATTTTGTAAATTGAATAATTTTTAAAATTTGTCAAAATGAGTTCAAACAATTAAGATTTAAGTATAATTACTACTAAATGTGTTTGAACCTATGATTAGGAATAATTTGCTTTAGTTTTGTGATATTAGTTGTTTGATGATTTTGTCATTTTATTGTTGATGCTGAGTGTGTATTGATCTGTTAAATTACAACTTTATCGTGAAGGAAAGACTTAACATGTTTGTTACTAAAAATCAATCCTTGCATATCATGTAGACTCATCGACGCTTGAAGACGGAGACTACGAGTTGATCTTGGAACCCGAACCCGGGCTATCTGAAGACTCCGTCCAAGTTACTGAAGAAGTGACTGAAGCCCCGAACCGACGTTCGAAAGTTTTTAACTCGCCTGACCCTAACTTCACTTCCGAAGGCAAGCCCCGGTGCACATCCCAATATTTCAAGTTATTACAAATTCATTAATATATTATATATTTTGCATTACGTCTAGGAGTTGAGATGAAACCCTAGTTGCATGATATCTTAGGAAACCAATGGATTGTACCGAGTCCTTATCGCTTAGGTGCTCTGCTAAATAGGACCGGTAAAAGTCGAGTGATTTCCTGTCACTCGCGCGATATAGGAGTTGCTTGTTTACAATTCTGCAACCACTATAAGGATGACGGACAGGGTCATGTGTTGTATCATGACCTGGAAGTTTACCCTGTCTGTTTTGATAAAAGCTTTAAGGTCGAAATGTGTGGTAGTGGTGGCTAAGCGTTTGAAAGTACTAGCCACATGCCGTGAAATATGGTAAGCGGTAAGCCTAGTAACTGATCGGCCCGGCAAGTGGACATACCTCCCACCACTCGTATTTTGGTTTTTCTTGTTACTCGATTCGACGTGTGGGAATGCGTGTTGCAAGGGCAACCAGGAGTACGGGTTTGTAGTCGCGCTACAGCCGTATGTCCTGCACAAATTGGGTGTGCGTATGGTCCTGCAGTCGCTTGTGGTGGCCCTGATCCACGACCCGGAATGAAAGGCAAACGGTTGCTTCGGAATCATCGTTGGATGTTCCAAGCGTGTGTGTTAGGTTTACCTTGCAAGGTTGAAATTCGGTCCGGATCGTCCGCCTCTCACGAGAATTGAGATTGCTTATCCCTTTTACCACATAGAGTAAAAAATATAATTGATGATGGAGGAATCTTGATGATTGATAATCTCTATCTTGCTTGTTTAGTATAGGTGCTTACCTAGAATGGTTAATCAAACTAGAATCGAAAAGCTAAAACTTGAAATAGATTATACTCTCTGTTGCTTTTCAGCTGAAAATAAACCCAGAACCTTACCATACCTTCATGAGTCTAGTTACGGGCTAAAGTATACCCAAACCCGGGTAAGTCTTGCTGAGTATCATTATACTCAGCCTTGCTAGAACTGCTTTCAGGTATGCCGGTTGAGAACCAGGCTGATAGTGCGTCCTGCCCCTTTGCTGTTCCACCTGGTTGGTCCGTGGAATGGGATCCGTCCCCGGCCAGCATTGACCCCTCGGAGTGACACCATCGACTGGGCTACGCATGGTGCTGCTGATGGCGACTTTGTTAGTCGCGTTATCTTTTCGCTATGACTTTGGTCAATGGGTGTTTACCCGTTGCTTTTAATAACCCGTTGTTTATTTTGCCCCAGTCAGGGCTGGAGAAAACTGGTTTGTAATAATACTACTTAATATGTGATAAAGGCTTGCGCTGTTATGTACCTGGAGTTCATCTTGTATGAGTATAACCTACTCCGATCCTGTGTAACCGTGGTTGTATCGGGCGGTGACCCGACAGACCCATGGGTTGTTCCGTTTGAAGTGCATTTGAGATCATCTTGTCTTTGTAAATGATGATTAATGCACTTGAACCGGAATAATTTAGACGGTTCTGCCACAATCTCCAAAGATGAGATCGCGGCCAACGCCGGTGACGAGAACGACGTCGATCGTGAGGCGCGGAGGGCCAGGAATAGGGCCCGCGCAATCCGGCGGAGGAGGGCTAACGAGCGAAGGCGGTATATGTGACACTCAGGTAAATAGCATGGTCACACCCTAGAGTTTTAGTGTGTTGTCATGTGTAAAATGTGGTAGAGGTGTGTTTAAAATGTGCAATGCTAAGGAAAAGTGTTTAATTATATAATTATATTTTAACTAGAGGTCCTTTTGTGCTAAATGGGTAAAAATGGAGGGAAAAATTCAAAAGCATGAGGGTTGTTTTGCAAAAGATGGAAACTTGCGTTTAAATCGCAAATATATGTAAAACTACCCTTGGATATACGTGTAGTGTAGTTTTATTTATAGGATTTACATAAAGTTTGAAAATATTACTAAGTTTTATATTAACTTCAAAACTGTTGCTCTTCTGCAGATGAACCTTAAAGTAAAGTTGTAGAGCTTGAAAAACTATGCACTTTTTCTTTTGGGACCATCTCCATTTGAGCACCTGTTTAAAAGTTATAGATGCTTTACAGAGGAGTCCCTGTGTTTCTATGAATTTGCGTTTCAGTCCTCTTCTTTTACCTCCCTCTCTCCCTCCCCTGCTTCTCCTCTGCTGCACGCCGCCACCTGCGCCCGGCCCTGAGCGCCGCCCTGCTGCTCTGCGCCCCTCTGCGCCCCGCTCCACGCGTCGTGCTGCCCTTTCCTCCACCGCCCTAGTTTCCCCTGCTGGCTCCTCGCCCGAGTGCCACGCTGCTTGCGGCACTGCCAGCGCCGCCCGCCAGCACCTCTGCCCGACCGCCGCAATCTTCTGGTCGCCACCCCATAGCAGCTCAAAGCCGAGGCACTGCTTGCTCTTGCCTTCCTCCTCTTTTCCATTTGCCTATAAAACGCTGCATCGGGTCCTGCTCGTGCCCCCCCAATACCGCCGCCTCTCCATTGCGCCGACGAGCTCCTGTCCGCCACGGGATTCCCTCCTCAGCCCTCTCCCTCCACAAATTGGTAGCACACTCACCTCCCGCGGCCCCCACCGTACCTCCCCAGCTCGGCCCCTCCTTCCCCCGGACACCGGAGCGCCGCCGCCGCAGCTCACCCCCGACCACCGTCTCTGGCTCACGTCGACAGCTCCCCTCCGGCCACCTCAAGCTCGCCCAAGACCACCAGAAAGTAGCCTGAGCTTCCCTCGTGCTCTCCCTTTCCTTGCCCCTCACCGCCGGTGAAGCCCATAGCCGGATTTTAGTCGGAGCTGTGCTCCTTCCCAACGGCCGGCCATGGCTGGATCCAATTGCTTGGATCAGTTTAGTCTTAGGGGGTTTTCTGTAAAAGCTAAGGACTGGTTTATAGAAAGAGTGTTTGTTATTTCATGTGCGTGTGTTTTCTGTCTTGCAAAAATCGTAGAAAACCACAGAAAAATCCAAAAATTGTAAAATTAGTTTTGTTAGAAAGTAGATTTCAAACCCTACAACTTTTGTTTATGCAATTTGACATGAAACCAGATACTTTTGTACCTAGTTTAGACTTAAAATTAAAGGGTATATAGTATATAGCTTCTACATTTTAACTTTACTTCTCATGATTTTTAGCATGAAAATTCTATAAGCTAGGTATAACCTTGTGTTAAAATTTCAAACCTAGCTTTGTTTTGTAACTTAACTTCTTTTGAATTTAGGCAATTCAAATCTGAAAAGTTTTAAAGTTAGCTAAGCATGTTCTTTAAACCTAATTAGTTAAGATCTTTGTATCATCCTCTAATGTGTTGATGACTAGTTGAATTTAAACTTGGAATTCAAATTCAAATTCAAATGTTTTAGTCTCTATTTACAATAAATTCAATAGTGTGACCGTAATCTAACTATAAATGATGAATCAAGACTCAACCCCCCTTGCCTCATGGGTTCGTGAATGTCAATTTATGGATTGCAATTTTATCATGAAATAAAAATCGTTACTTAAGCACCATTTTAAATAAACTATTGCATATCATGTAGAATCAACGACACTCGACGACGGAGACTACGAGTTGGTTGTAGAACCAGAACAAGGATTTTCCGAAGACCCCGCGAACGTTGCCAAGGAACTAACTGAAGCCCCGAACCAAGGTTCGAAAGTCTCTGATACTTCTGTCCCCAACCCCACTCAAGAAGGCAAGCCCCGGACATATCCCACTACTTTATTTACACTGCAATCTATGTCTATTTATCTATACTTATGCATTAAGTCTAGGAGTTGTAATGAAACCCTAGATGCATAAATACTAGGAATCCAATGTAATGCTCCTAAGTCCTTATCGGATAGATGCTCCGCTAATAAGGCCGGTAGAAGTCGGATGATTTCCTGTCACTCGCGCGAAATAGGAGTTGCATGTTTACTATTCTGCAACCACTATAAGGATGACGGACAGGGTCATGTGCTGTGTCATTGCCTGGAAATTTACCCTATCTGTTTCGTTAAAAGTTGATAAGGTCGATATGTGTGGTAGTGGTGGCTAAGCGTTTGAACAGTACTAACCACATGCCGCGAAATATGGTAAAGCGGTAAGCCTAGTAACCAATCGGCCCGGCAAGTGGACATACCTCCCACCACTCGATCTTTATTTTATGTTCACACGCACCGATGTGTGGGAGTACGTTCTGCATGGCAGACAGGAATATGGATTTTGTAGTCGCGCTACAAACGTATGTCCTGTACACATTGGGTGTGTGTACGGTCCTGCAGTCGCTTGTGGTGGCCTGTCCACGACCCGGAATGAGAGGCAAACGGTTGCTTCGGAACGATCTTTGGATGTTCCAAGCATGTGTGTTAGGTTTACCTTGCAAGGTTGAATTCGATTCAGAATCGTCCGCTTCTCACGAAGATTGAGACTGCTTATCCCTTTTACCACATAGATTAAGAAGTGTAACTATTGATGGAATAATCCGGATGAATGATAATCTCTACCTTGCTTGCTTAGTGTAGGTGCTAATCTAGAATGAAAACCAACTAGAAGCTGGAAGCTAAAACTTGAAAATAGTTCATACTCTTTGTTGCTTTTCAGCTGAAAATGAACCCAGAGCCTTTACAATGCCATCATTTGTCTAGTTACGGGTTAAAGTATACCCAACCCCGGGTAAGCCTTGCTAAGTATTAGAATACTCAGTCTTGCTAGTACCATTTGCAGGTATAACCTTCGAGAGCCCCACGGACAACCCTACATGGACAACTTCTGTTCCTTTTGGCTGGTCCGTGGAATGGGATCCGTCCCCGGCTGGCAGTGACCCGCCTGAGTGACACCAGGCCTTGGGCTGAGCATGGTGTCAACCTTTGCGGCGAGAGTAGTCGCACGTTTGTTTTCCTTCCACTGTAAACATGGCCAAGCCGTCTAGCTTGTCAGTTTAAACATCGTTTGTATAAATTTTATTTGCAGTTGAGCAAGGCTTGTAATAACGTTTACTTTTCTGTAAATTAAAAGTAATGAGTTGTACTGTGGTTGTATACTCGCCTTCGTGCGAAGTAAACCTACATCGATCCTGTTGAACCGTGGTTGTATCGGGCGGAGACCCGACAGACCAATGGGTTACACCGTTTGAAGTACGTTGGAGCCCTTGAGAGAGGACTTGCGTATTTGAGCTGGTGTAATTCAGGCGGTTCTGCCACAGCTGGTATCAGAGCTGTAGGTTTACCACTACAATTACAACAACTCTTAAAAAGGGTTTTCAGAATAAAATTTGGCCAACAAATGAATTTACAAACATGCGTTGGATTCTTTAAGGCTGTGCTTAGTTCGTAAAGCCCTAGGGATGTATATGGGAAATATCAGGTGGCAATTAGAGTATATATATAATATTCTGACTTGCAGCACTACTTTCTGTCAAAACTTAAATTCCTGCACAATCCAACCTTACTTCCTGTAACGACACCTACGATCGTGAGGTAAGAAGGTAAGGATCCTCAGCCAACTGAGGGAGCTTGGCCTTCCTGTCGGTGATGCGAACCGAACGCTGAATCTCAAGCAGTGGCCTACTTGAGATGCTGCCAATATATCAACTTAGGTTGAATATATTGGGAGTAGATGGTTCGGCGCAGGGTATGGCGATCGCTGTTCATACCCCCGCATTTTGCGGTACCCCCGTGAATACGTTATTTCAATGACGTATGTTAACGTTGTCTGTACGGCGGTAATTGTACAAATGCTGTTTCTATAGCGAACAGTACTGTTTGGGGACGCTTTCATGTCGTGCTGCCATGAAAGGTTCATGATATATATATGTGTTTTTCTGCAGGTACGCTAACCATGATTACTAGGTTAAGACGGATAGGATGTATCGACTAGTTATTCGGGAGTGCCGTATGTGTTATGCCTCCAAAACTAACTACGTAAGTCCGAAACTATTCGGCAGTTGTTTTGGTTGTGAGGACAAATAGTACGTGCATGCATTATAAAATAAATAAATGCAAAGTATGCTTCTGTTAAGGAGGAATAATGTGTTGTTCGTCTTTAGAACGGGTTGATAGGATTTTCATAATTGTCCTAAGTATCTTAGGTATCCATCTGATTTCCATCCTTTACTGTTATCAGACTTGACCATCTTATTTCATTTATCTGGTGATTTCTCGGCTAGGTAAAAAGTCTCACCATTTGCATTCTTGTTGCAGATGGATGCCCCTCTTAACATCTTTTGGGATCCGGCGGGGCATCTCCATACAGATGCCTTGCATTGGGAAGGTTTTCCTCGCTTACTTTGGGAATCCTTAAGGACATTTGATTATACGGAACCTCCACAGTATGATGCGGTTGAATATCTAGAGGAAGGTGTTCACCGAGCCCGAGTCCGAATGGTTATCCCTCAACATCCTTTCCGCTCCCAGTGGCAGCCCATTGAAGTTATTGTGATGGGCTATCGTATAGTGGACACTATTGAAGGAGCCGCACTAGAGGCTATTTATCTTTTCTGCAGTCAACATCCTAAGAGAAGTGGCTGGACAGCCGATCGGTTTATTCTCTAACACAGATCCCAAAGAGTCAGAATGGAATCTCAGGGTAATGCCTGAAAGTCACAGACTAGAAGGTCCAACAGAAGAAGCACTTCAGGGCATGATGCGGTTTGTGAATGTGCAGTATCACTACCAAATGTTACTGCGTCGCTTAATGGGACAGTTGGTTCATGCCACGCGAAGTCATTTTAGGGAGGCTGACAGACTCATCACCCAAGTTGACCAACTTCAAGCTTTGGCAATAGAGAAAGATGGGATCATTGTTGCCCGGAACGAGACCATTCAGCACCGGGAAGACCAGATCAATGAAGGTGATGCGATAATTACCCAACGCAACACGATCATTGAATTTCTTCAAGAACAGATCCAAGATCTTATCCTCGAAGTTGATGATGCCAATGCGCACATAAATGAACTTCAACAGCAGCCTGCACCTCCTGTAGTACCAGCACCCGCAGAAGAAGAAGAGGAAGATCCGGAAGAAATCGAAGGAGTCTCCGAAATTGACTTTGAGCACGGAGACCCTGTTATCAGTCCCCATCATTCTTCTTCTGGTAGCCAGTCATCAGTGGGTAACTTAGATGACTTTTAGGTTGGGTGGATGACAGTCTAGTTGTACTTAGTGTAGTAAAGTGTAAAATAGGTAGTGTGTAGTTTGCTTAGATCTGGGGCCACTTGTTGTATATGTGGCATGTGTAGTTGAGTGGTGGCTTGTAGTAGTCCAAGGGTGCTAATGTAAGACATAAGGATCACCAGTGTTTATGTAGTAATCCAAATCCTGTGTTTTATTATCTTCCTTTATCTTCTTGTATCTGAATGAGTGGATTGAATGGAGCATATGAATCGCATTTCTGTTTGGTAATTGTATATCATCTGAAATTTGGAGTAAGGATGTAATTGATAATGGATATCTCCTTCATTTCAGATGGTTGGAGCTACTCACAGAACCCCGGAAGGATTCCGGACAGATCAGGCCAGTGGTTCTCAGCAACCACCACCCCCACCTCCAAATCTGGCCGAAGTCATGGCCCGACAAACAGAACTCCTTAACCAGATTGTGCAAGCTCAAATGGGCCATTTCCGTCAGCAATCCCGAGGCCGAGATGAACCTCTATCGGCCAGTTATCAAGATTTTCTTAGTACTCAACCTCCATTGTTTCACAAGGCGGATGAACCCCTCGACGCCAATGCCTGGCTCCGCACCATCGAGTCCAAGTTCGCTTTATTGCCAGCTCCATGTTCGGATGAGAACAAGACGCTCTTTGCAGCCCAGCAGCTCCGTGGTACAGCTCGTTTATGGTGGGATCATTTTTATGCCATGCAGCCTGCAGATCATGTCATCACCTGGGATGAGTTCCGGACTGCGTTTCGGGCGCACCACATCCCTGAAGGAATTATTGAGCGAAAGCTCAATGAATTTCTGAATCTAACTCAAGGAACCCGCACCGTGATGCAATATGCACAAGTTTTCAACCACTTGTGCCAATATGCAGGGTATCATGCGGACAGTGATGCCCGCAAAAGGGATCGTTTTCGTCGAGGCCTGAATACCAAACTAAAAGAACGGCTGAATTTAGTAAAAGCCGATAGTTTCAATGAGCTGGTCAACATGGCCATTACCCAGGAGGACTGCATCTCAGCCCACAGGGCGGAAAAGAAAAGAAAGACCCCAACAGGGCCTGCAACTTCGCAACCCTCAAGGTATCGGTTGGTCCCAAGCACTGCTCCTCGAGCCCCGCCTCGAAATAATGTGCCTGGAAGATGGGTAGCTAGACCACCCCAACAGGCACGATTTAACCGACCACCGACGCCTCAACCTCAGCAGCAGCAACAGCAAGGCCCGCGGCCAAGCTTTCCACCAGCCAATCAAGGAAACAGCAACTATCGCTATTTCAATTGTGGAAGCCCGTCCCACTTCATCAAGGATTGCCCTCAACCTAGGAAATCTTTCCAAGGGCAAACATCTAATCCAACCAACAAGGGCAAGGGCAAGAGACAGGTGCTCCAGGTCCGCCAAGGAAGGGTGAACCTCACCACACTCTCCGAACTCCCTAAAGGGGCACCGATAATGACGGGTACATTTTCTATCAACCATCATCCCGTTATTGTTCTTTTCGATACTGGTGCCACCCATAGTTTTATTAGTATGGCTTGTGGGACTAAATGGGTTTGGATATCTATTATATAAATGAAGCCTATAGAATTGTAACTCCTGGTGGTAAGATTTTGTCCAATCAAATTTGTAGAATGGTACCAATTCAGCTGGGTAGTTATTTAATCAAAACAGATCTGCTAGTATTAGACCTAAAGGGAATGGATGTCCTTTTAGGTATGAACTGGATGACCCAGCATCGTGTGTCCTTAGATATCCCTTCTCGAATTGTGGGAATAGATTCACCTGAGTATGAGTCAACCATTCTCTATCTCCCACAACAGCAACACTTTAACCCTTGTACTTACGCTACCACTGGGGTTAAGTTAAAAGATATCCCTATCGTCTGTGAGTATCCCGATGTCATTCCAGACGATTTGCCAGGAACGCCTCCAGATAGAGATATCGAGTTTATCATAGAACTCCAACCTGGTACAGCCCCTATTTCTAAAAAATCTTATCGTATGCCTCCTAATGAGTTGGCTGAATTGAAAATCCAACTCCAAGACCTCCTAGACAAAGGTTTCATTCGTCCAAGTGCGTCACCATGGGGTTGTCCATCTTTATTTGTGAAAAAGAAAGATAATAGCTTGAGGCTATGTGTGGACTACCGTCCTCTCAATGTGGTAACTATCAAAAAATAAGTATCCCCTACCCCGCATTGATATTCTCTTCGATCAGTTAGCCGGAGCCAATGTATTTTCTAAAATAGATCTTCGTTCCGGCTATCATCAAATTAAGATTCGGCCCAGCGATATTCCCAAAACAGCTTTCTCCACCAGATATGGTCTATATGAGTATCTGGTTATGTCGTTTGGTCTCACCAATGCTCCAGCATATTTCATGTACCTTATGAACTCTGTCTTCATGCGAGAACTCGACAAATTTGTCGTAGTTTTTATTGATGACATCTTGATCTACTCTAAAAACTCAGAAGATCATGCTAAACATCTTCATGTCATTCTTCAGCAGTTAAGAGACCATCGCCTGTATGCCAAATTCTCCAAGTGCGAGTTTTGGTTAGATACAGTAAAATTTTTGGGCCATACCATTTCCGGTGATGGAATATCCGTTGATCCCGGTAAGGTACAAGAAGTGATGGATTGGCAACCTCCAACGTCAGTCCATCAGATTCGTAGTTTTCTCGGTCTAGCTGGCTATTATCATCACTTCATTCCTGACTTTTCCAGAATAGCCAAACCTATGACCGAGCTACTAAAGAAAGGTGTCAAATTCTCTTGGGATCAGAAATGTGAAACTGCCTTTCACACTCTTAAAAATCGTCTTACGACTGCTCCAGTCCTAGCTCAACCAGATGTATCAAAACCTTTTGACATCTACTGTGATGCATCGGGAACTGGACTTGGTTGTGTGCTTATGCAAGACAACCGAGTAATTGCATATGCATCACGAGCACTTAGGGTTCATGAACAGAATTATCCTACCCATGATCTTGAACTTGCAGCTGTTATTCATGCCCTAAAGATCTGGAGACACCATCTGATGGGTACGAAGTGTCATATTTACACTGACCATAAAAGCCTCAAGTATATCTTTATCCAAGCAGATCTGAATATGAGGCAAAGGCGCTGGCTAGAACTTATCAAAGATTATGACTTGGAAGTGCATTATCATCCAGGCAAGGCCAATGTCGTTGCGGATGCCCTTAGTCGCAAAGCGCATTGTTCTTGCCTATCTGTTGAGGCGTTCAACGAGACTCTCTGTTGGGAAATAAGAAAGCTCAACCTAGAGATCATTTCCCAAGGTGACTTAAACCATCTTTCGGTTGAAGCCACACTTAGAGATAGTATTGTTCTAGCGCAACAGCGTAATAAAGGGGTCAGAATCATTAAACAGAAGATAACGCAAGGAGAAGGGAAGTATAAATGCTTCCGAGTAGATCCTAAAGGAGTTTAATGGTTCAACAAACGTATTGTTGTACCCAAGGACTATAGGCTCCGTAAGCAAATAATGGACGAGGCCCACCTGTCCAAATTCTCTATGCATCCTGGCAGTACGAAGATGTATCAGGATCTGAAACAGAACTTTTGGTGGACTCGTATGAGATGAGAGATTGCCAAGTATGTGTCGGAATGTGATATATGCCAAAGAATCAAAGCCAATCATCTGAAGACTGCTGGTATCCTTCAACCTCTACCCATTCCCTCGTGGAAGTGTGAGGATATCAGTATGGATTTTATTGTTGGCCTGCCCAACACTTCTCTGAGGCATGATTCTATTTGGGTAATCGTTGATCGATTAACCAAGACTGCACATTTCCTTCCCGTGCATACTACGTATATTGCCAAAAAGTATGCCGAGATCTATTTAGATCAAATTGTTCGTCTTCATGGAGTACCTAAAATGATCATTTCTGATCGTGGAGCACAATTCATTGCTCGGTTCTGGGAACAACTTCATGAGGCTCTTGGAACTAAATTAATTCGAAGCTCCGCCTATCATCCTCAGACAGATGGGCAAACTGAGCGGGCAAACCAGATTCTAGAAGATATGCTTAGAGCTTGTGTACTTCAGTTTGACAAAAACTGGGATAAATACTTGTCACTGGCAGAATTCTCTTACAATAACAGCTATCAGACAAGTATTAAAATGGCCCCGTTCGAAGCACTATACGGTCATCGATGCTGAACTCCTTTGAGTTGGTCACAAACCGGCGAGCGTAAAGTCTTTGGACCTGACCTAGTTATGGAAGCAGAGGATAAGGTACGGATTATCCAAAACAATCTAAAGGCCGCCCAATCTCGACAGAAAAGCTACGCTGATATACGAAGAAGACCATTACAGTTTCAAATCGGAGACTTCGTATATCTTCGAGTATCTCCTACCCGAGGTGTTCAAAGATTCGGTGTAAAAGGGAAACTTGCTCCTCGATACATCGGACCCTTTGAAATCCTTGAAATCTGTGGACCCGTAGCTTACCGTCTCCAACTTCCTCCTCAACTAGCGGCCATTCATAACATCTTCCATGTATCCCAACTCAGGAAGTGTGTTAAGATCCCTACCAAAATCATCGATTCCCAAGATATCGAAATCGAACCAGATCTGACCTATACAGAGCATCCAATCAAAATATTAGACAGTAAAGAGAGAAGCACCAGAAGAGAAACCATCAGAATGTACAAGATCCAGTGGAACCATCATACGGAAGAAGAAGCAACATGGGAAACCGAATCTTATCTTCAGCATAACTTTCCCAACTTATTCCAAGTCAACCTCCGAACTTGATCATTCCATTCCATCCTGTTCCGGAATCTCGGGATGAGATTCTTTTTAGGGGGGAAGGCTGTGACACTCAGGTAAATAGCATGGTCACACCCTAGAGTTTTAGTGTGTTGTCATGTGTAAAATGTGGTAGAGGTGTGTTTAAAATGTGCAATGCTAGGGAAAAGTGTTTAATTATATAATTATATTTTAACTAGAGGTCCTTTTGTGCTAAATGGGTAAAAATGGAGGGAAAAATTCAAAAGCATGAGGGTTGTTTTGCAAAAGATGGAAACTTGCGTTTAAATCGCAAATATATGTAAAACTACCCTTGGATATACGTGTAGTGTAGTTTTATTTATAGGATTTACATAAAGTTTGAAAATATTACTAAGTTTTATATTAACTTCAAAACTGTTGCTCTTCTGCAGATGAACCTTAAAGTAAAGTTGTAGAGCTTGAAAAACTATGCACTTTTTCTTTTGGGACCATCTCCATTTGAGCACCTGTTTAAAAGTTATAGATGCTTTACAGTGGAGTCCCTGTGTTTCTCTGAATTTGCGTTTCAATCCTCTTCTTCTACCTCCTTCTCTCCCTCCCCTGCTTCTCCTCTGCTGCACGCCGCCGCCTGCGCCCGGCCCTGAGCGCCGCCCTGCTGCTCTGCGCCCCTCTGCGCCCCGCTCCACGCGTCGTGCTGCCCTTTCCTCCACCGCCCTAGTTTCCCCTGCTGGCTCCTCGCCCGAGTGCCACGCTGCTTGCGGCACTGCCAGCGCCGCCTGCCAGCACCTCTGCCCGACCGCCGCAATCTTCTGGTCGCCACCCCGTAGCGGCTCAAAGCCGAGGCACTGCTTGCTCTTGCCTTCCTCCTCTTTTCCATTTGCCTATAAAACGCTGCATCGGGTCCTGCTCGTGCCCCCCCAATACCGCCGCCTCTCCATTGCGCCAACGAGCTCCTGTCCGCCACGGGATTCCCTCCTCAGCCCTCTCCCTCCCCAAATTGGCAGCACACTCACCTCCCGCGGCCCCCACCGTACCTCCCCAGCTCGGCCCCTCCTTCCCTCGGACGCCGGAGCGCCGCCGCCGCAGCTCACCCCCGACCACTGTCTCTGGCTCACGTCGACAGCTCCCCTCCGGCCACCTCAAGCTCGCCCAAGACCACCAGAAAGTAGCCTAAGCTTCCCTCATGCTCTCCCTTCCCTTGCCCCTCACCGCCGGTGAACCCCATAGCCGGATTTTAGTCGGAGCTGTGCTCCTTCCCCATGGCCGGCCATGGCTGGATCCAATTGCTTGGATCAGTTTAGTCTTAGGGGGGTTTCTGTAAAAGCTAAGGACTGGTTTATAGAAAGAGTGTTTGTTATTTCATGTGCGTGTGTTTTCTGTCTTGCAAAAATCGTAGAAAACCACAGAAAAATCCAAAAATTGTAAAATTAGTTTTGTTAGAAAGTAGATTTCAAACCCTACAACTTTTGTTTATGCAATTTGACATGAAACCAGATACTTTTGTACCTAGTTTAGACTTAAAATTAAAGGGTATATAGTATATAGCTTCTACATTTTAACTTTACTTCTCATGATTTTTAGCATGAAAATTCTATAAGCTAGGTATAACCTTGTGTTAAAATTTCAAACCTAGCTTTGTTTTGTAACTTAACTTCTTTTGAATTTAGGCAATTCAAATCTGAAAAGTTTTAAAATTAGCTAAGCATGTTCTTTAAACCTAATTAGTTAAGATTTTTGTATCATCCTCTAATGTGTTGATGACTAGTGTGTAATTAAATTTCCAAAACTTTATAATCCTATTTATTTAAAGTTGAATTTAAACTTGGAATTCAAATTCAAATTCAAATGTTTTAGTCTCTATTTACAATAAATTCAATAGTGTGACCATAATCTAACTATAAATGATGAATCAAGACTCAACCCCCCTTGCCTCATGGGTTCGTGAATGTCAATTTATGTATTGCAATTTTATCATGAAATAAAAATCGTTACTTAAGCACCATTTTAAATAAACTATTGCATATCATGTAGAATCAACGACACTCGACGACGGAGACTACGAGTTGGTCGTAGAACCAGAACAAGGATTTTCCGAAGACCCCGCGAACGTCGCCAAGGAACTAACTGAAGCCCCGAACCAAGGTTCGGAAGTCTCTGATACTTCTGTCCCCAATCCCACTCAAGAAGGCAAGCTCCGGACATATCCCACTACTTTATTTACACTGCAATCTATGTCTATTTATCTATACTTATGCATTAAGTCTAGGAGTTGTAATGAAACCCTAGATGCATAAATACTAGGAATCCAATGTAATGCTCCTGAGTCCTTATCGGATAGATGCTCCGCTAATAAGGCCGGTAGAAGTCGGGTGATTTCCTGTCACTCGCGCGAAATAGGAGTTGCATGTTTACTATTCTGCAACCACTATAAGGATGACGGACAGGGTCATGTGCTGTGTCATGGCCTGGAAATTTACCCTGTCTGTTTCGTTAAAAGTTGATAAGGTCGATATGTGTGGTAGTGGTGGCTAAGCGTTTGAACAGTACTAACCACATGCCGCGAAATATGGTAAAGCGGTAAGCCTAGTAACCAATCGGCCCAGCAAGTGGACATACCTCCCACCACTCGATCTTTATTTTATGTTCACATGCACCGACGTGTGGGAGTACGTTCTGCATGGCAGACAGGAATACGGATTTTGTAGTCGCGCTACAGACATTATACACATTGGGTGTGCGTACGGTCCTGCAGTCGCTTGTGGTGGCCTGTCCACGACCCGGAATGAGAGGCAAACGGTTTTTTCGGAACGATCTTTGGATGTTCCAAGCGTGTGTGTTAGGTTTACCTTGCAAGGTTGAATTCGATTCAGAATCGTCCGCTTCTCACAAAGATTGAGACTGCTTATCCCTTTTACCACATAGAGTAAGAAGTGTAACTATTGATGGAATAATCCGGATGAATGATAATCTCTACCTTGCTTGCTTAGTGTAGGTGCTAATCTAGAATGAAAACCAACTAGAAGCTGGAAGCTAAAACTTGAAAATAGTACATACTCTTTGTTGCTTTTCAGCTGAAAATGAACCCAGAGCCTTTACAATGCCATCATTTGTCTAGTTACGGGTTAAAGTATACCCAACCCCGGGTAAGTCTTGCTGAGTATTAGAATACTCAGTCTTGCTAGTACCATTTGCAGGTATAACCTTCGAGAGCCCCACGGACAACCCTACATGGCCAACTTCTGTTCCTTTTGGCTGGTCCGCGGAATGGGATCCGTCCCCGACTGGCAGTGACCCTCCTGAGTGACACCAGGCCTTAGGCTGAGCATGGTGTCAACCTTTGCGGCGAGAGTAGTCGCACGTTTGTTTTCCTTCCGCTGTAAACATGGACAAGCCGTCTAGCTTGTCAGTTTAAACATCGTTTGTATAAATTTTATTTGCAGTTGAGCAAGGCTTGTAATAACGTTTACTTTTCTGTAAATTAAAAGTAAAGAGTTGTACTGTGGTTGTATACTCGCCTTCGTGCGAAGTAAACCTGCATCGATCCTGTTGAACCGTGGTTGTTGTGACAGTTCGTGTACTTGTAATGCTAGGCAAATATTTTGTTAGTGTGAAATATGTGTTTGTTAGTATAAAGCTCATGTGTGTTTATGTGAAGCTTTTGAAAATTTAAAGTGCAAGTAAAAAGGGTATTTTTGTAATTACAGAAAAATCTAGGGTTTTTTTTGTAAAATGTATTTGGATTAAGGTAATTTTGAAATAAGTAAAGGGTGGTTTTGCAAATATGTTTTTCTTACCTTATGTTTTGTAAAAATATATATATTTACTCAAAAGTTGCATTGGAAATGCGTGTGTTGAAATATGTAAAAATTTTGGGTAAAGTGGTAAAAATAAGGGTATTTATGTGATTTTATAAAAGTACAAGTCCTTTTATGCAAATGTTTGATTTACAAAAGTAACTTTCAAAATTTACTCAGGACTAAAGTGTAAAAGTGCAAGTCATCATGACATGTCTATCCAACCATTATGACGAGTCTATCCCGTCATTATGACGTGTCATAAATGCTTGCATTTAAGTCCTGAAATTTTATGAATTACATTTCTAGGACAAAAGCAATTCAAATCCGACTTTTGTACAAAGATTCATGTGTAAAGATATAAATTTTGAGTTTTGAACTTAAGCCCTAAAGCAATGTTGTAGAGTTTGAAAAACTCTCCAACTTTTATTTTGGGCATTTCTTCATTTGGGCTTTGGATTGATGGGAAATTTTGTTTTACAAACAGGTCCTGCTGTTGGGCGAGGCGTCAAGGGTTCAGGACGCCGTCGGGCGGATGTTGCAACGGCGTGCAGGGAGAACACGCGCGGTGCGGGAGGAGCTGCAGTGCGACGGTTGTGGGCGAATTCGCACGGGAACAACAGGGCCGTATATGGAGGACGTCGGAAGCCGTTGAGGAGAAGACAACGAAAGGCACGGCCCTGATGTGGACAGACCTCGGTCTTTGTGGAAGCGGAAGAACAGTTATGGTACGGCGAGCCGGAGGAAAGGTAGCGAAGCGAAGACAAAGGTCCGAACGGATTTGGACTAGCACGTCCGCGGATGCGAGCGAGAGTGTTCTACCGGTGGCCGACTCGGCTCGTTTCTGCAGGCGCGTGCGTATGCAAAGCAACGGACCACGCGCAAACCAGTCGGAGGCCGATGGTGTGGAAGCCGAACGGGAGCGGCAGCCTTGCGAAAGGTTGTGCAAGTATGCCGGCAGTACACGCACCGGAGCAGTCTGGTCAAGGAGGATTTCTTCTTGTGCGAGCAGAGATGTTCGGTCGGCCAGGCTTTGGCATCGCATGTGCATGGGAGAAGAGGAAGTTCAACCCGTGAGCAGGAAAACCCTAGGGTTCACGGAGAAATCGGTATAGCGAACCCATTCGGCTCCATCATCTTGTCCCATGATCCACGACATCCAGCAACTTCTACTCTTCGTCACCAACGAGCTCTTCTCCTCACTAATCTTGTTCGCCACGGGAATTCACTTTCCGTCTGTTCCTCTCCATAACCAAGGTTTGCCCTGATTCACCAAATCTTCTTAATGCCGGCGATTCCTTTTCCGGGATATCGCCGTTAACTTCCTGTTATCTGTTTTCCCCAACCAGGGACTTAATTGCTTTGGTTTAGAAAGTTCTAGGGTGTTCTCTGTAAATTTTCCAGAACTTTCTTTATGTCAAACCAATGAACTTCTACATTTCATAGATTTTCGTAGGAAGTTCATAAAAAGGTCAAATCAGTTTTGTCTGAAATCCTAAGTCAAACCCTACAAGTTTTATGTTGTAATCTTGAGTGAAAGTCTTTGATTTGTGGTCTAGGTTAACTATTAGGGAATGAATGTTTTATTGTGCTTTATATTGTATGGTCGTGTTGTAACTGAAAAGTAAGTCATAGAATATATGTCTTAAATAGAGAGGTGTGATATCTAGTTAATCCTATCACCCTGGTGCTCATATCCTTGCCGTCAAGACGTTATCCTTGTCTTGATTGCCGTTTCCGTAAAATTCTCTTCGTATAAAGATCTTTGTTAATTCATGTGCATCTGTTGCTTAGCTTATACATCTTTGCAGCTGCATTTCAACATCAGCTTTTGGTTCAGCCGCTAAGCATCCGTTTCCTTAAGTCTATGATGTTCCTGTGTAACAGCTGTCAGTCGATACTTCTACCATCGGCTGATTAGCTGATATAATTGTTACCTTTCTAGTATCAGCTACTGCCGATACAGTTCTTTCGTTCTGTCCTACATCGACTACACATAAGTCGATATATCGGAGATGCACACACGATCTTAGAGTTCTTCCTATCGACCGACCCAAGCCGATTTTAGTTGCTCTCCATATCAGTTATGGCCGATCAATCCTTAGTTTTCTCATCCTTATCCACATACTTCTATCAGTCGATTTATCGACTGAAAGATCGGCTATCTATATATCTATCGGTCATATACCCTTAACCACATTTCAATCGGCTGTACGTCACCCAATTTTTGTGCTGACGTAATCGAGCCGATGCAACTACACTTAGTTACCTAGAATAACACTTAAGCACATCTCAGTTAAGACAACTGCTTTAGGAATCATCCTTCTACCAAAATAATCGATGCTTTCATCGATCATCTAGGAACCTGGTGCACCTTTCCATCGGCTAAACCTCTGTTATTTCCAATCGGCTATGTTGTAATCTTCAATGAGAAGCCGATTCTAGTTAGTTGTTCCCCTAAAGCTCTATCTAGGTTTAGTTCAGATCTTTTTGGTTGTTATGTGAATAGTATGTTATATGAGTGCTGGATTGCAACTTTGCTGTGAAATAAAATAGTTTTGTGTGCACGCTTGAATGTAATGTTGCATTACATGTAGATACGACTACTTCGGCAACGGTACCTGCGAGATCTCCCTGGAGTCTACGGAGGATGTTCCTGAAGACCAAATGAACGTCACCAAGAGATCAACTGAAGCCCCGAACCAAAGTTCGGAAGATGTTGACTTACTGACTTCAGACCCACCAGTAAAGGCAAGCCCCGGACATAACCCACTATTTTAATTACACTGCACTTTATATCTATTTACGTATTCTATGCATTAAGTTCTTAGGAATTGCTTGAAACTCTAGTTGCATTCTCCTAGGAACCAATGTGATGGATACTAGCACTTGAGTCCGACTAGCTGCTATGCTAATAGGGCCGGTAGAAGTCGGGTGATTTCCTGTCACTCGCGCGATATAGGAGTTGTAATGCTTACATTCCTGTTATCACTATAAGGATGCCGGACAGGAGTTTTGTAAGGTATCATGGTTGAGGTGATACCCCGTCTGTGTTGTTGAATTTGATAAGGTCGCAGTGTGTGGTGATCGGGGTTAAGCATTTGAAAGTACTAACCACATGCCGCGAAATATGGTAAGCGGTAAGCCTAGTAGCCAATCGACCCGAGGAGTGGACATACCTCCCACCACTCGTCTTGCTTCTTCTGGTTACTTATGTTCGACGTGTGGGAATACGTGTTGCAAGGGCAACCGGGAGTACGGGTTTTGTAGTCGCGCTACAGACGTACGTCCTGCACTTTGGAAGTGCGTATGGTCCTGCAGTCGCTTGTGGTGGACCTGTCCACGAGTCGGAATGAAAGGTAAACGGTTGCTTCAGAACGACCCTGTGGTGTTCCAAGCGTGCGAGTTAGGTTTACCTTGCAAGGTTAAATTCGATTCAGAATCGTCCGCTTCTCACGATGTTTGAGACTGCTTGATCCCTTTGTCACATTGAGTAACAAGAGCAATTATATGATTATCGAAGATGATGTTTGACTAAAGATTTTACCATGCTTGCATAGCTATAGGTCCTCATCTAGATTGAATAATCACATAGAACTTGAAAGCTAAAAGTTGAAAATAAGGATCTACTCTTAGTTGCTTTTCAGCTGAAACTAAACCCCGAACTATTATAAGCCTTCATAAGTCTAGTTATGGGCTAAAGTATACCTAATCCTGGGTAAGCCTTGCTGAGTATTAGTATACTCAGCCTTGCTAGTTTTATGTTTTTCAGGTAAAGCCCTTGAAGACCCTACTCTTTCCCTGTCATGGCCCTATGCTCTTCCAGAAGATTGGTCCATGGAATGGGATCCATCCTCGGCCAACACTGGTGATATCGAGTGATGTCGTGCCCGGGCTTAGCATGACATCTGTCTTGACGACGTGTTGTAATCGTCGTGTATGTTTTCCGCTGCTAAAAACCATAGCTTTAACGGTTTGTAATCTTTTCTCTAGATTTGAAACTTCATACTTCATTTGGAAAATCTTGGAATATAATTCCTTGTGATGTAAAAATGTGATGGTGATTGTATCTCTGGACTCACCTTCATGTGAGGTAACCTTATTGATCCTGTGTTCGGTGGTTTATCGGGACGTTACCCGATAGGCCAAGGGATTATACCGTTTCAAGCACGTTGGAGCCCTCGGAAATGGACTCGCGTACTTGAGCCGGTATAATTCTGGTTGGTTCTGCCACAGTTGTATCGGGCGGAGACCTGACAGACCAATGGGTTACACCGTTTGAAGTACGTTGGAGCCCTTGAGAGAGGACTTGCGTATTTGAGCCGGTGTAATTCAGGCAGTTCTGCCACAATCTATGCATCGCGAGCTCGACCCTGAGTTTGCCGCTGTAAGCGAGCGGGGTTTCAGGACTCCGGTGGCCAACATCGCCAGGGTAACGGCCATCCTCAAGCGCAGCCATGATCCGGAGGTGCGTCAGGCGCTCCTTTATGCACAGAGGGTTTGGATCCAGCTGGATCAGCACAACCCGGCGTCCACCATCAGGGAGGAGCGCGTGGGTGAGAGCCGGAGCCAGGCTCACAGCCGAACGGCTGGCGGCCGTCCTCGACACCCGCTCAGTAACGACAACGCTCGCGGGAGCCAGGCCCCTGGCGGGAGGCGGCAGCCACCGCAAGGGGGTCAACCGCGACTGGCCAATCATCGATTTCCTCCAGAGGACTTGCAGCAGCACATCAATGAAGGTCGCGACGCGCGGACCGTGATCTCCTCCAGGCGCAAGGTCCGCGAAGAAGTCGAAACTGAAGGTACTGACTGTAGCGACCGGTTCCCTACTTTTTCTGCTCGTTTCAGCAGGTACAAGTATCCAGAGGGCTTCAAACCGATTGGCATTACCAAGTACGATGGCAAGCAAGCCCCTCAGCAGTGGCTCCGTTGCTACTCACAGCCATTGAGGTCGCAGGGGGTTCGAACATTACCAAAGTTGTTTATTTTCCGATGGCTTTGGACCCTGTGCCGCTCACATGGCTGGAAAGCCTCGACAGCAACTCCATCGACTCCTGAGAATGCCTCAAGAAAGTCTTCATCGACAACTTCCAGGGAGCGATTGCTCGTGCAGGTACTCATCACGATCTTGCTCAATGTAAGCAGGAACGTAATGAGCTTCTGCGGTCCTACACACGTCGTTTCTTCGACGTTCGCGCTACCATCGCCAACATCTCGGAGGATGACATCATCGATTGTTTCTACAACGGCATCACCGACCCGGGCATATACAGGGATTTCGGGCGGAATAGGCCGAAGACTGTTGCGGGCCTTCGTGATATGATGCACGATTGGTCCGAGCAGGAGGAGAAGATGCGGGAGCGGTTTCCGCGGCGTCAAGACAGCAATCTGCGGTGCCCAAACGACAACCACAACGACAAAGGCCAGCGGGACTTTTCGGGTCCACCCCGGAAATGAAAGCCAGCTGATGTCGACGACACAGGAGGAGTTTGAGAAGCTCCTGCAGAAGAAGTGCCCATGGCATCCGGGCACCAGCCACGCCGCCATCGACTGCTATCACCTTTGGAGGACGTTCAGCAACTCCGGTGGCGGAAAGAAGAACAAGAAGCCTGCTGACAAAGAACCCGAGGATGATGACCAAGAGGATCACGGGCGCAACCCGAAGTTTCAAGACGCTTCAAAGGTTGTCAACGTCATCTTCGGGGGAGACGAGGATTTTGGTTCCAGGCGGGATCAGAAGTTGCTTCTCCGGGAGATTTTGTCCATCGAGCCGGTGGTACCACGACCACTCCGTTGGTCGGAGGTCCCCATCTCGTTCTCCCGTGACGACCAGTGGACGAGCTTTTCAGAGCCCGGTAGGTTCCCCTTGGTCCTGGATCCTGTGGTGGCGGAGGTCAAGCTCACCAAGGTCCTCATCAATGGCGGGAGTGGGCTCAATCTCATCTTCGTCAGCACTTTGAAGAAAATGGGCCTGGATTTCAAGGACATGCTGGTTCCCAGCAAGTCTCCCTTTTACGGCATCATCCCAGGTAACACGGCACATCCGCTGGGTACGGTGGTCCTCCCAAGTCACCTTCGGCACGCGGGAGAACTATCGTACTGAGTTCATCAAATTCGAAGTAGCTAACTTCGAATCTTCTTATCATGCCATATTGGGTCGTCCGGCACTTGCCAAGTTCATGGTAGTGCCGCATTACGTCTATCTGCTTCTTAAGATGCCAGGACTCAGTGGAGTACTCACCCTCCGTGGCGACTTGAAGAAATCCTACAACTGCAATCAGGAGGTGATCCAATACGCTTCGACTACTCGTGTGCCAGATGCTTCGGGAGAAGTACTCGCGGCCGCGCAGCAGCTCTCCCAGTCTGGGCTGGAGATTCCTTCCAAGAAGGCTAGCAAGTCGAGCATCCAGTCGACTGATGATGTGGCCCTCAAGACGATCCAGCTTCAGGAGGGAGATTCATCTAAGACCGCTGTCATCGGTGCGGGCTTAGGTGACAAATAGGAACTCGCGCTCGTCAGCTTCCTTTGGGCTAACCGAGACATATTCGCATGGAAACCAGCGGATATGCCAGTGGTGCCCAGGGAGTTGATCGAGCATGCTTTGAATGTACACCCGAAGGCTACGCCCAAAAAGCAACGCCTGCGAAGGTTTGCCCACGACAAACGTGAGGCTATTAAACGGGAGATCGCTAAACTTCTTGCGGCTGGATTCATTAAAGAAGTAATCCATCCAGAGTGGGTAGCAAATCCCGTTCTTGTAAAGAAAAAGAACAATGAATGGAGAATGTGTGTCGACTACACTGATCTCAACAAGCACTGCCCAAAAGACCATTTTGGGCTGCCGCGCATTGACCAAGTTGTCGATTCGACGGCTGGTTGTGTCCTTCTTTATTTTATTGATTTTTACTCAGGATATAATCAGATCGCGCTCAAGGAGGAGGACCAAATTAAGACTGTTTTCATCACCCCGTACGGGACTTACGCCTACAAAACAATGTCCTTCGGGTTGAAGAACGCAGGAGCAACCTATCAGCGTGCGATCCAGATGTGTTTCGCGGATCAGCTGCACCGGAATGTTGAAGCTTATGTGGATGACGTCGTCATCAAGACTAGGACGTCCAGCGACTTAATTGCGCATTTGGAGGAAACATTTAGCAGCCTGCGCAAATTTCGGTGGAAACTCAATCCCACCAAGTGCGTCTTCGGAGTACCTTTAGGGAAATTGCTCGGGTTCATCGTCAGCAACCAAGGCATTGAAGCCAACCCTGTAAAGATCACGACAATCTCTGATATGGAGGCTCCGGCCACAATCAAGGATGTGCAGAAGTTAACAGGTTGTATGGCGGCCCTGAACAGGTTGATCTCCTGAAATGCCAAGATAAGTTCCAATGGACAGAGGAGGCTGAGCGGGCCTTGCAGGATCTGAAACATCATCTTCAGTCACCTCCGATCCTTAAAGCACCGTTGCCAGGGGACGATCTACTACTTTACATCGCGGCAACAACTCATGTTGTCAGCAGTGCTATTGTAGTCGAGCGAGGCGAGGAAGGCCATGCGTTTAGAGTGCGAAGGCCTGTCTACTTGTCAGCGAAGTCCTCTCTGAATCCAAGATATGGTATCCAGCTGTTCAAAAACTTTTATACGCAATCTTAATCACATCAAGAAAGCTACGCCATTACTTCAACGAGTACAAGATTACTGTATCATGGATTTCCCGTTGGGGGATATTCTTCATAATCAAGATGCCACGGGGCGCATATCCAAGTGGGCCGTGGAACTGGAGGCTTTGTCAATCGACTTCAAGCCACGCACGGCAATCAAGTCACAGGCTCTAGTCGACTTCATGGCTGAATGGAGGGAGAACGAAGTCCCAACGACAGTGGACAAGCCAGAGCACTGGACCATGTATTTTGATGGGTCCCTCAAGCTCGACGGCGGTGGCGCCGGTGTTCTGCTTATTTCTTCACGAGGTGAGCAATTGAAATATGTCCTTCAGATCCTGTGGGCGGTATCCAACAATGAAGTCGAGTATGAAGCCTTGCTTCACGGCCTTCGTTTGGTGATATCACTAGGGATCAAGCGACTACTTGTATATGGCGATTCTCTTCTTATTGTTCAGCAGGTCAACAAGGAATGGGACTGCAACAAGGAGATGATGGACGCTTATGTACAGGAAGTGGCGCAAGCTGGAAAGCAATTTCTCCGGCTTGGAGGTTCATCACGTATTTCGGGAGCACAACGTTGGCGCGGATATCCTATCCAAACTGGGGTCCACGCGTGCTCAGGTTCCATCGGGAGTCTTTGTCCAGGAGCTCAAGCAGCCATCCATCAAGTCTTCTCCGCAGGTAACCATTGACGCGGGTCCCCAACAACCCGATCGAGAGGTTATGGTGTTGGGGGAGGACTGGCGAGAGGCTTTTATCGACTTCATTCGAGATCAGCGGCTACCAGCAGGGATCGATGCCAAGAGCGTGGAGGCGGCACGCGTCTTGCGAAGAAGCAAGGGCTTCGTCCTGGTCGACGGCAAGCTCTATCGGCGTGGCGCTCGGTCAGGAGTTCTCATGAAGTGCGTCACAAAGGAAGACGGTTACAACATACTGCGGGAGATCCACGAGGGCGTCTGCGGAAACCATGCGGCTTCAAGAACGCTGGTGGGGAAAGCATATAGGACCGGTTTCTGGTGGCCCACTGCAGTGACCGACGTGGAAGATCTCGTGCGCAGGTGCCAAAATTGTCAATTCTTCGGCAAACAGACTCATGTTCCAGCTCATAGCCTCATCACTATACCGCCATCTTGGCCCTTTGCTTGTTGGAGTCTCGACATGATCGGGCCCTTCACGATGGCGCCAGGCGGTTTTACCCATGTTCTGGTGGCTATCGACAAGTTTACTAAGTGGATCGAGTACAAGCCGATAGCCAAGCTCACGCCAGATCGGGTCGTCAACTTCATCTCAGATATTTTGCATCGTTTCGGCTTCCCCAACACCATCATCACAGACTTAGGATCAAACTTCACAGCAAACCAGTTCTGGGAGTTCTGCGAGAATGCTTGCATCGAAGTTAAATACGTCTCAGTTGCACACCCAAGGGCCAATGGACAAGTCGAAAGGGCGAATGGCTTGATCATTGACGGCCTCAAGAAGAGACTTTATGATGAAAACAGCAAGAAGGGAGGCAAATGGGTGCATGAGCTGCCACACGTCGTCTGGGGGCTTCGGACTCAGCTGTCCAAAGCCACAGGTCAAACACACTTCTTCCTTGTATATGGATCTGAAGCTATTCTACCAGCCGATATCATGTGGAAGTCTCCAAGGGTCGAAATGTACAATGAAGGCGAGGCGGATGAGGTACGGCAGTTAGAGCTCAATTCTGTGGAAGAAGCTCGTTGCACCGCTCTTGTTCAGTCAGCTCGGTACCTGCAGGGGATCCGGCGATATCATGATCGCAACATCAGGGAGCGGTCATTCAATGTTGGCGAATTGGTCTTGCGTCGTATTCAGGATGAATCTGGCCTACACAAGCTCAACTCAAGGTGGGAGGGCCCGTTCATCGTCAAGCAGGTTACAAGGCCAGGGTCTTATCGACTACAATATCCTGAGGGTCAGGATGTCCCGAACTCCTGGAATGTTCAGAACCTGCGCAAGTTCTACCCTGAAGTCGAGGCCCGGTGATCGCTGAATCCCCGGGGCTCAGAAGATCTCTTTTCCCCGAATCAATTTGGAGGCTATGAGCCACATGACTCGGTTTGTATATTCCTTCTTACTTGCACGACGGCCATGGTCACGTGCAAACACATATATATAAATCGACATCTCGTCGAGAATGATGCGGGGGCTACGGCCATGATCATCTCCTTATGACTTTAGTTCATGACGAAGCCACCGGCTCCGTCCAACTCCTCTACATATCGAGTCCCGCTGCGACCATGGATGGTTGCACGCGACAGTAGTTGCATTATTTCCAACATAGTCGATCCGTTCGACTGGCTTACACCCAGTACATTAGAAAGGGCTCGCATAAAGAGCGTGCATCGACTACAACCTGAGTGGCTGCACTCAGAACAGTCTTGTTTCTGCCAAAAGAACGGCAAACCCGCGGCAACACCCGCACCTGCTCCTCGCAAGCTCGATCCGTCCGTCCGGGTCCTACCTAGCTTATGGAGCACGCTCACAGCATGAGCGACTTTTGGCTACGCTCAGAGTCGCCGCACTCGGGGTAGTCTTGTTTTTCTGCCCTGCGCACGGCAATCCCGCGATGATGCTCGCATTCTTTCCTAACAAGCTTAGACCCGCTCGATCGAGTTATGGCTAATCTGTTAGATGAGTATTAGCTACCCTTCGGGTCGTTGCACCCAGGGAAGCTCAGCCTGATTTCTTTGATGAATAAGGAGGATTACAGACAAATGGGACCCTCAGCCTGATTCTCCGATTCAACCTAAGGCTCGGGGGCTACTCCATATGGAGTGCGATTTTTAAATCGCACACCATAACAAAAATTCGGGGCATGAGCACCTCATAGCTTTGATGCAGCCAAGCAAGTACTCGAAGAAGGACTTCAGGATGAAGCTTCAGAAGAAGTCGAAGATTCCTTCGAAAGTACTCGATAAGCCTGCAGTACTCAGCTACGAAGAGCTCGGGGGCTTGTCAGATCCGGGGCCACGGGACTGGGTACATAACGTAGTTTGAAGAGGTTTAAGAGATTAAGTCCGTCTTATCTCTTATTCATCTTGTTTATCTCTTATTTATTCCGTTTAAATAAGAGATAAGGCTAACCGATACAGGGGGAATCTACTCGAGATATGTTCTGGTACGGTTCCTTAGCTGGTGTTGTTTAGTATCTTTGTAACCCTGGCCTCTCGGATATATAAGGGAGGACAGGGACCCCTCTCAAAACAGACGATCATTAGGTCATTCTACACCAAAGGCAATACAAACCACCTTACAGGACGTAGGGTGTTACGCATCTTGCGGCCCGAACCTGTCTAAGTTCTGTGTTCCTTGTACCTTCGAGCTCCTGATCTCGGCGTCTCCTCACCCAAAACTTACCACCTTGTGTATATCCCTCGGTGGGCAACCGGTTAAACACCGACAGCTTCCCCTCCCTCCAATTTGCTCTTTCTTGCACTCTCATTTCACCTCGAGCTTCTGAACACCGTCGCCGCTCGAGTTCTTCTCCAGCAACCTCCCTGTCCACCGTGGGCAGACCACCACAGCCCCTCCCGATGCACGATAACCCCTCCCATAGCTTCACCTCAACCCTGTGAAGCTCATCGCCCTTCACTCGACTACTTTTGAGCTCCAGTTTGGCCTTCCCAACGCTCGCCGGTGTTCTTCTCCTTCCCCGTCATCATGGTCACCGTCGGTCACCTCCTTCCTGTAGCTGTTAGCCTCAATTGAATGCAGCAGTGCATCACCCATGGCTCACCGCTGCTCGTGCGCAGGACCTTCACCGATGTTGATCACCGGAGCATTGCCGTCGCCGTCGACCTCTCCGCCTCCACCTCGGTCTGCCATGGGAATCTACCTTCCCGATTGCCCCAATCCTCGCCAAGGTGCTTAATCGAACCGTCTTACTTCCCTCAAGCTTTTTCCCAACCTCTGGACCACCGCTGGTGAAACCCCTCGCCGGAACACCGCCGCCGTAGTCGAGCTCCATTGCCGCCGCCTTGGGTCACCGCCGTTCCACCCCCTCCGGTCGACCCCGACCATCACATCACCCCCAGCGAGGACCGCCCTAGTCCCCAAATCCTCCCTAGTGGGTCCCCCCTCGCCGCCGGAATTTGACCGGCGAGTCTCGGCTCTCTTCCCCAATGAGCCAGGGACTTGATTGCATTGATTTAAATCTTCCCGAGGGCCTGGCTGCAAGATTTCAATCCCTCCCTTCAATTCAAATTCAGTGATCTTTAGAAATTTGTAAGAATTTGTAGAAAATTCAAAAAATGTCAAACTAGTTTTGTTTGAATCCTTGAAATAAACTCTACAACTTTTGTGTTATAACCTTGAGCTGATTAAGTGAATATTTTGAATGAGAATAAATCTCGGAAATGGATATGTTAATTAGATCTCTTGATCCATAGCTATGCTGTTGATGAAATTTGAAACATAGGGTGTGTATCTCATGTATAGCTTCATGTAAAATTTGTAGGCTCATAACTGTTTCCTAGCTATGATGTTTAAGTATCTTTATTTTATATTGACGAAAGCTTTAGGATTTATTCCTGAGTGAATCTGTTAGTGGTTATAGCTGAAAATTTTACTCTAATCTCCTTGCAGCATGTGTAATCCATAATAAATTTTGAACATTAGTAGCATAGAGTAGCTTAAGTTATGAATTTAGGCTTAGATTCAAAGACAATTCATGAATAATAGTTCTGGTTTATGAAAATTTATGAAATTAAATTAGAATTTTACTATTGAGTAGTTTAATATGTTCACAAAATTTCAGCACAAGATCTTGTGTAGAGCTTCTGTTATAAATAGATCTTAATATCACAATGCTGTTTTTGTTTATTTTATAGCATAACTGCTATAAGTATAAAAATCTTCATAAAATCACAGTAGCTTAGATACAGGTCAACTTGTCCCTAATAAAAATGTTAACTTCATTGCTGCATTAGTTTGATCTGTAAAAATAATTCATTTTTTATGTATACAACATTTGTTATGAGTTATCTACTAAATAAAATATTCTGAAAATTTAGGGATAATATTATTTCAATTATTTCTATTCATGATAATTTTTATAGCATTAGTCATCACTTCTAACTTAGGGTTTTATTATTTGACCAAGAATTTAAATAATAACCCTTTGTCTTAATAAAACCATTAGTCTAATTGATAAAGTAAACTAATAATGTTTTAGGGAATTGGTTAGATAAGTTAGGATCTTTGCTAATGCTACTTAATGTAATTAGCTTAATTTTTTAGAGTAACTCCACATGTCGTTTAATGAAGTTAGGTAATGTAAGTTAATACTCGATAAATGACTGCCCATAGAAAAGGTTAATTAACTTATTGGATTGCAACTTGATCGTGAAATGAAATGGAAACGTATGCATTCCCTTAACTGTAATATTTGCATATCATATAGATTCAACAAATCTCGCTGACGAAGACTACCAGCTGATCCCGGATCCAGAAGGGGATATTTCTGAAGACCCCGGGAACGCTATCGGAGATTTAACTGAAGCCCCGAACCCCAGTTTGGAAACTTTTAGTGTTGACATCTCTGACCCCAACCCCACCAGCGAAGGCAAGCCCCGGACATAAACCGCTATTTTTACTACACTGCAATTTTATATATTCATGTATATCTACTTGTGCATTTAAGTTTCCAGGAATTGTATTGAAACATTAGTTGTATAATCCTAGGAACCTATGTATTGAATAATAGAATCTGAGTTCGACTAGCTGCTAAGCTAATAGGACCGGTAGAAGTCGAGTGATTTCCGGCCACTCGCGAGCTTTATAGGAGTTGCAATATTTACATTCCTGCAACCACTACAAGGATGACGGACGGGGTTGTGATTATGATTCATGACTTTGGCAGAAACCCCGTCCGTGTTAATGAAAATTTGATAAGGTTGCAATGTGTGGTAGCGGTGGTTAAGCGTTTGAAAGTACTAGCCACATGCCGTGAAATATGGTAAGCGGTAAGCCTAGTAACCAATCGGCCCGAGGAGTGGACATACCCCCCACCACTCGTAATTTGGTTTTTCGCACACGCACCAACGTGCGGGAGTACGTTCCGCACAGCGGACAGGAGTACGGTCATGTAGTCGCGCTACAGACGTACGTCCTGCACATTGGATGTGCGTATGGTCCTACAGTCGCTTGTGGTGGCACTGATCCACGAGTCAGAATGAAAGCCAAACGGTTGCTTCGGAACGATCATTATATGTTCCAAGCGTGTGAGTTAGGTTTACCCTTGCAAGGTTTTGAAACTCGATTTAGAATCGTCTGTTTCTCGTGGAGATTAAGACTGCTTGATCCCTTTGCCACATAGAGTAATAAGAGCAACCTGATGATGATCAAAGATGATGTTTGCTTAAAAAAGTTCTACCATGTTTGAGTAGCTATAGTTTCTTACTTAGAATGGATAACCAACTAGAACTTGAAAGCTAAAAGTTGAAATTAAGGATCTACTCTTTGTTGCTTTTCAGCTGAAATTATACCCAGAACCATTACAGGCCTTCATAGTCTAGCTACTGTGGCAGAACCGCCTGAATTATTCCAGCTCAAGCGCGCTAGTCATCGCTATACAGGCGATCATAACTCAACGCACTTCAAACGGAACAACCCATTGGTCTGTCGGGTCATCGCCCGATACAACCACGGTTCAACAGGATTGAAGCAGGTTTACCTCGCACGAAGGCGAGTTTACAATCACGCAACAGCTCACCAACTTTTAGTCCACAGAATAAGTAAACATTATTACAAACTGTTTCAAAAGTAAGTAAACTTATACATACATTGTTTAAAACAACAAGCCAAATAGTTTGTCCAGAGTCATAGCGGAAGAGAGAAAGTTATTAACATCGTGACTACACACGTCGCGAAAGTTGACACCATGCTTCGCCCCAAACATGGTGTCATTCCGGAGGGTCATTGCTAGCCGGGGACGGATCCCACTCCACGGACCAGCCACATGGAATAGAGAAGGGCCAGGCTGGACTATCTGTTTGGTTTTCAGTGGCCATACGTGAAAGATAGACTAGCAAGACTGAGTATACTAATACTCAGCAAGACTTACCCGAGATTGGGTATACTTAGCCCATAACAAGACCATGTAGGATTGAGAGGCTCTAGTTTTCTTTTTGCTGAAAAGCAACAAAGAGTACGATCTAATTTTCATATTTTAGCTTTCTGATTCTAATTTCATTAACCAATCTAGGTAAGCACCTATACTAGATAAACAAGGTAGAGCTTAGCATCCATCAAGATTATCTTAACAATAGTTATTGTTCTTACTCTATGTGGTAGAAAGAGCAAGCAGTCTCAACTTCCGTGAGAAACGGACAATTCTAAATTGAATTTCAAACCTTGCAAGGGTAGACCTAACTCACACATTCAGAAACTTAACTTTCCGAACAACTGTTTCCATCATATTCCGGGTTATGGATCAGGGCCACCACAAGCGAATGTAGGACCGTATGCACATCCAATGTGCAGGATGTACGTCTGTAGCGCGACTACATGATCGTACTCCTGTCTGCTACGCAGAACATACTCCTATACGTCGGTGCGTGTGTATAACAAAAACTAATCAATCGAGTGGTGGAGACATGTCCATTTGCCGGGCCAATCCGGTACTAGTCTTACCGCGTACCATATTTACGGCATTTGGCTAGTACTTTCAAACGCTTGACCACAGCTACCACACACTGCGACCTTATCAACTTTTATCAACACAGACGGGGTAACCTTTCGAGTCATGATACCGCACATGACCCCGTCCATCATCCTTACAGTGATTGCAGAATAGTAAACATTTAACTCCTATATCGCGCGAGTGACAGGAAATCACTCGACTTCTGCCGGTCCTATTAGCAGAGCATCTATGCGATAAGGACTCAGGCACAATACAAAGGTTCCTAGAATTCATGCATCTAGGGTTCCATGTCAACTCCTAGACTTAATGCATAATATAGATATATATAACTTTATAAGTGCAATAATTTGAAATATTGGGTTATGCACCGGGGCTTGCCTTCTTGAGCGGGGCTAGAGTCAGTGGTGTCAAAGACTTCCGAACTTTGGTTTGGGGCTTCAGTTATATCCTCAGAGACGTTCGCAAGATCTTCAGAAAATCCTGGCTCGGGCTCTGGGACTAGCTCGTAGTCTCCGTCGTCGAGTGTCGTTGACTCTACATGATATGCAATGGTTTGAATTAGATGGTTCTTGAGTTATGAATTTTATTTCATGATAAAGTTGCAATCCAACCAATTGATAAACACCATTTCATAAAACAAGAAAGTTGAAATCAAACCTACTTTTTGTATTTTATTCCAATTACCCTAATTAGTTGAATTATTTGAATTAAGTTAACAAGTTTAATTTTTATTTTGAAATCCACAAAGGCTATGGCCTTGAATTTTTTTGGGTAAGCTCACTTCTAGTGGATGAGCTTACTATGAATTGTTCATAATTTTCGAAAAACAGAAACTAAAGTATTTGAATTAAGTTCAAATTTCAAGTTTAAATCTAAACCTTAGGCAAATCAGTGCTATAAATCTTGAAAATTTGACTATGAACTACTCAACTATAGAACATCATATGGTAAAAAGATCTAAGCATGAAAACCTTAGTAGCATGCTTGAATAAATTTAAACTATTTCAAGCTTGATTTACATAAGTTTAATTTATCTCAAACTAGAGTTCGGTACTGTACTTGTGAAAGCATCTAGGCCCCTAATTTGAGTTTTGGTAATTAATGACAACGGCTTGTGGATTAACAATTTCTTTTGAGATAATGAGTATAGGTTGATCCACGGATGAATGAGAGTTAATAGTGAACGTGTGGATTTTTGGAGACGATGATCAAAGCTTGGGCTCAAGGCAAAGGTATAAAATAGGGTCTTTTGAATTTTACCTGTCACAAGGCGTTTAGTGGATGAAAAATGACCGGATTTGTTGGATAGATAGCCGTACTATCAAGAGGGGTCATGTACTCGTGCTTGACGGGTCTTTAGTGCCATTTTGCTCAAAATGTCTAGGTGCATGCATGAGGGCTAACAACGCTTTGTCGGGTTTTGAAAAAGAACAAGTTAGAGAGCTGACTGCTCAAGTGCGGACGGTCCGCAACATGCGGACGGACGGTCCGCTACCGTTACAGAAGGTCTGGTGGAATTCACATGTGACTGGCGGACGGTCCAGCCCACTTGGGCGGACGGTCCGCCTCTCTAACTTTTCTTGTTCCAGAAAGGGTGTTCTCTTGACAGGCTTGTGTTCTGCTCTGCGGACGGTCCGCCGCTGTGGCGCGGACAGTTTGCAGGCCTTTCGATAATTTGATCCAGAAACATTGCTGTCTCTGCTTGTTTTTTCTAGGATGAACTACGGACGGTCCGCTCTTTGGGGTGGACGGTCCGCTGGCTAATTTCAGGGTTGTTCCAGAGACTGTTTCGTCTCTGGAGTTGTGGAACTCTTAACTACGCACGGTCCGCCGATTATGCGCAGACTGTCCGCCAGGGCTGTAACGGCTAGTTCTGACACGCATTTAATGCACTCTGTCTCTTTGGCTTATAACGGCGGACGGTCCGGTTTTTGAAATCGGACGGTCCGCGATCTCGCAGAAAAGAGTGTAACGGCTAGTTTTTGATGGGATGTCTATATATACCCAATGCCCGGCCATTGGGTCACTCTCTTGGCCATTTGGACTGCATTCTTTATACTATAGAGCTAAGACATCCCTCTCTCTCACACATTTGCTAAGGATTTGCATTTTTGAGAGTGAGAGTGCTTCCTAGTGCATTGCATCAAGAGTTTGAGCTTTGTGGCACTAGGGAATCTTCAAGCAAGGGTCATTGGCTTGTTACTCTTGGGAGTTGCCACTCCCTAGACGGCTTGGAGAAGGTGATTTCGTGTGCTTCTTGAAGGAGATTGTTGAGAAGCCCCTATTTCAGTTGTGAGAGGTTTTGTGCTCACCTTACCGGAGTGGTGAAGAGCAACTCTAGTGGAATCGAGGTGTGGAGTGGTTCCTTGGTTCAAGCCGGCTCAAGATCAAGAGGTTCTTGATAGAGGAGCGGTTGATTCTTGGAATCCACCTCAACGTGGATTAGGGGTGACCCGCAAGTCATCGACACCACGGGACAAATTTGTGTGTCAAGCTTGGTTATCTCTCTTGCTCACTTTAATTGTTATTTTATTTTGAGCAATTTACTCTACTAGAGCTTGAATTGTATCTTGTCACCCTAGGTTGCATACCTTTCTAGAGATAGTAGTAGCTTGACATAGGGCTTTCTTTTGTTACTAATTAAATTTCTCTAGTGTTGTTGATTTTAGTTTTAAACCGCCTATTCACCCCCCCTCTAGTCGGTGTTCTTGATCCTACAAGTGGTACCAGAGCTAAGTACTCCATTAATTGCGGATTTAACCATCTTGGAGTAGAACAATGACTAGTGATAATGGAATTCATGTTGGGAAGCCACCGTTCTTTGATGGGAACAATTATGATTATTGGAAGACTAGGATGTCGGCTCATATCAAAGCCATAAGTAGAAAGCTATGGAGAGTAGTAAATGATGGATATGTCATTTTGGACTCAAAGAATTTGACACCCCTAGAAGAGGAAAATGAGATACTAAATGATCAAGGGGTCAATGTGCTCTTTAGTGCCCTTGGTGTGACTGAATTTAATAGAGTCAAGAGTCTCACAAATACACATGACATATGGGAAAAGCTCATGGAAATTCATGAGGGCACATCAAGTGTGAAGAAGGCCAAGTTATATTTGCTTAAGGGCAATTTTAGTGAATTTACCATGAAGAAGGATGAGAGTATAGCCGAGATGTTCAACCGGCTAAATGACATTGTGAATGACCTCAAGGGACTTGGATTTGAGGTACCGGATGCGGATTTTAACCACAAGTTTCTTAGATATCTTCCGGAAAGATATGACACAATTGTGACCTTGCTTGTAAGGTCAAATGTGAAGACCGCGACTCCCACAGAAATATTGGGAGAAGTTCTCACCCATGACATGTTCAAGAAATCTCAAGATGAAGCTCATGGGGGAGAAATTGATATGAAAAAGAAAAGTGTGGCATTCAAAGCTCAAGATAGCAAAAAGGAAGAGGAAAGTGGGTGCCAAGAAGAAGAATCGGATAAAGAGATGGCTCTCTTTGTCAAGAGATTCAATAGAATGATGAACAAGAAGAACTTTGGCAAGAAAGGTCAATCATCAAGAAAAAATCCTTTTGTGGACAAGACTTGCTTCCAATGTGGTGAAATGGGTCATATTAGTGTCAATTGTCCAAACAAGAAGGATGACAAGAACAAGAAGGACAAGAAAAATGATGAAAAGAAGAAGAAGTTCATCAAGAAGAAGAAGAATGGTCAAGCTTATTTTGTTGAATGGGATTCCGATGCAAGCTCCGATGATGATGATGACAAGCCATCCAAGGGAGTTGCCAGGATCGCCATCAAGGAGGCTCCATCACTCTTCTCCACACCACATTGTCTTATGGCAAAGGGTGGTGCAAAGGTACAACAAGATGATGAACTTGATGAACTTTCATATGATGATCTTGTTGAAATGCTCATTGATGCTGATGAATTCATGACTAAAGAAAAGGTCAAGTTAAAGGACTTGAAGTTGAAGTTTTCTTCTCTTCAAGATTCCTATGAGGAGCTAAAGACTTCTCATGAGAATCTCAAAGAAACTCATGAGAAGCTTGAGGAAGCTCACAATACCTTACTTAATCATGAAAGAAAAGCAACATTGAGCGTTGGTGTTAGTTGTGATTTAATTGATGATAAACCTTGTGACTCTAGCTCTACTAGTTCTTTTTGCACCACAATTGACAACTCATCTTGCAATGAATCTCTTATTATGGAAAATGATTTGTTAAAGAAAGAAATTACTTGCTTGACTAATGATTTGAGAAAGTGCTATGATTGTAGAGCCATGTTTAATCATTGTTGGGCAAGCCAAAAATTCACCTTGAACAAGTAAGGGCTTGGATACATTCCTAAGAAAGGGAAGAGGCTTTTGTGCAAACCAAAACTAATTTTGTGAAGAGTAGTGGTAAGTCATATTGTGAAAAATGCAAGAAGGTTGGTCATATTGAGAAGAATTGCACCAACATGAAAGTCATATCCTTTGATTCAAGTTACATTCTTATGAGAAATTCAAATGGCAATGTTAGTGCAAAATTTGTTAGAATACCTATAGATGGTGCTAAAAAGAATGCCATTTGGGTGCCAAAAGTCTTGGTCGCTAACGTTCAAAGATCCAAGAAAGTTTGGGTACCTAAAAGAGTTATCTCTTCGTTGTAGATGAACTACAAGTCCGGAGGAAGACATTGGGTGCTTGATAGTGGATGCACTCAACACATGACCGGAGATCCAATGATGTTTTCCTCTCTAGATGAGAATGTGGATGGCTATAGTGATATCATCTTTGGTGACAATAGCCGAGGCAAAGTTAAAGGAGTTGGTATAATTTCAATCTCAAGTGATCATTCTCTTTCAAAAGTATTGTTGGTTGATTCTCTCAAGTTTAATCTCTTAGCGGTCACTCAACTTTGTGATTTTGGATATAAGTGTAGTTTCACTAAAGATGATGTTCTAGTGACTAGCTTGGATGGAAAAAATCACATCTTTACGGGATTTAGATATGAGGATGTATATCTTGTGGATTTTGCTACTAAAGAGGCAAACTTGTCTACATGTTTGTTCACTCAATCATCTTTGGGTTGGTTATGGTATAGAAGACTTGGTCATGTTGGCATGAAACAACTCAACCATCTCATAAAGCATGATTTAGTAGTTGGCTTGAAGAATGTGAAGTTTGAGAAAGATAAGTTATGTAGTGCATGTCAAGCCGGAAAGCAAGTTGCAAATGCTCATCCCACTAAGAGTGTCATGTCAACCGAGAGACCATTGGAATTATTGCATATTGATTTATTTGGTCCTACAACATATAGAAGTATTGGTGGAAATTGCTATTGTCTTGTGGTAGTGGATGATTACTCAAGGTATACTTGGGTTTTCTTTCTTCATGACAAAGCCGATACTTATGACATATTCAAGAAATTCTTGACAGAGGCCGAAAATAAATTTGAACTCAAGGTGAAGAAAGTGAGGAGTGACAACGGAAGTGAATTTAAAAACACAAGAGTTGAAGAATGGTGTGATGAGAAAGGAATCAAGTATGAATTTTCAACCAAGTACACTCCGTAACAAAATGGTCTTGTTGAGCGGAAAAATAGAACCTTGATTGATATGGCAAGATCAATGGTCTCCGAGTACAACGTTTCCGATAGCTTTTGGGCCGAAGCAATCAACACGGCTTGCCATGCGTCTAATAGATTGTATTGCCATAGATTTCATAACAAGACCCCATATGAGTTGCTCATTGGAAGGAAACCAAATATATCATATTTTAGAGTGTTTGGCTGCAAATGCTATATTCTCAAGAAGGGAACTCGGTTATCAAAGTTTCAAAGCAAATGTGATGAGGGTTTTCTTCTCGGGTATTCATCTTGTAGCAAGGCTTATTGGGTCTACAACAAAACACATGGCATTGTTGAAGAAGCATATGATGTTGAATTTGATGAAACAAATGGGTCTCATAATGAACAAGAAAATCTTGATGATGTGAGAAGTGATGGTTTAAGAAATGCAATGAAAAATATGTCAATTGGTGATGTTAGACCAAGAGAAGAAGATGAAGGTGATGATGGTCATTCTATCTCTATTAGAGTTAATCCTTCAACTTCTATCTCAAATGATCAAGCACAACAAATTATACAAGATTCTAGTAATGATGATTCTCAAGTACAAGATCGAGTTGGTTCATCAAGTGCACCTTCTCCATCAACTCAAGAACCCATTGTTCCTCAAAGAACTCATCATATTCTTGCAAAGGATCACCCCGAGGATCAAATTATAGGTGATATTAGTAAGGGTGTCCAAACTCGATCTCGCATTGGTTCATTTTGTGAACATTATTCCTTTGTATCTTTTCTTGAACCTAACCGTGTAGATGATGCATTGAGAGATCCGGATTGGGTGAATGCTATGCATGAAGAATTAAATAATTTCACCCGGAATCAAGTTTGGGATCTAGTTGAGAGGCCTAGAAATTATAATGTCATTGGCACTAAATGGGTTTTTAGAAACAAGCAAAATTAAGATGGATTGGTTGTGAGAAACAAGGCAAGATTGGTGGCTCAAGGCTTCACTCGAGTCGAAGGTTTGGATTTCGGTGAAACTTTTGCCCCCGTTGCTAGACTAGAAGCTATTAGAATCTTATTAGCTTATGCGTGCTCTCACAACATAAAACTTTTTCAAATGGATGTGAAAAGTGCTTTCTTGAATGGCAAGATTAGTGAACTTGTTTTTGTTGAGCAACCTCCCGGTTTTGAAGATCCCAAGAAGCCAAATCATGTATACAAGCTCTCTAAAGCTCTTTATGGTTTGAAGCAAGCTCCACGAGCTTGGTATGAAAGATTGAGGGACTTTCTTATTTCCAAGGGATTCAAAATTGGTAAGGTGGACACTACCTTGTTCACTAAAACAATTGGTAAGGATTTGTTTTTTTGTCAAATTTATGTTGATGATATTATCTTTGGTTCAACTAACCCAAGTTTTTGTGAGGAATTTGGTGAAATGATGTCTAGAGAATTTGAGATGTCCATGATCGGTGAATTGAGTTTCTTTCTTGGACTTCAAATCAAGCAACTCAAGGAAGGCACCTTTGTGTGTCAATCAAAATATGTGAAGGATATCTTGAAGAAATTTGGTATGGAAGATGCAAAATCAATCAAGACTCCTATGGCCACCAATGGGCATCTCAACCTAGATGAGGGAGGTAACCCGGTTGATCAAAAGCTTTACCGTTCTATGATTGGTAGTTTGCTTTATTTGACCGCATCTAGGCCCGATATCATGTTTAGTGTTTGCATGTGTGCACGATTTCAAGCCGCACCTAGAGAATGTCACTTGACCGCCGTGAAAAGGATTTTGAGATATTTGAAATATACTCCTAATATTGGTTTATGGTATCCCAAGGGTGCTCATTTTGATTTGGTTGGATTCTCGGATTCGGATTATGCGGGGTGCAAGGTTGATAGGAAGAGCACTTCCGGTGGTTGTCAATTTCTTGGTAGGTCTCTTGTTTCTTGGTCTTCAAAGAAACAAAATTCCGTGGCTCTTTCAATTGCCGAAGCGGAATATATTTCGGCCGGAAGTTGTTGTGCACAATTGTTATGGATGAAGCAAACTCTTCTTGACTATGGTGTGAAATTTGATGAAATTCTCTTGTTGTGTGATAATGAAAGTGCCGTGAAGATTGCTACTAATCCGGTTCAACATTCAAGAACCAAGCATATTGATATCCGCCATCATTTTCTTAGAAATCATGTGAACAAGGGTGATATCAAGATTGATGGTATTGGCATGGATGATCAATTAGCCGATATATTTACTAAGCCCTTGGATGAATCTCGGTTTTGCAAGTTGAGAAATGAGTTAAACATCATGGACTTCTCAAATGTGGCTTGAAAACTAGCACATGTGACATATGGTTCTTCCATGTTTTCTTTGTTTCATTTTTTTCTGAATTTTTGAGGGATTTTTGAGCCGTTTATGAGTTTTCATGATTTCACTCGATTTATTTTTGAATTCTTGTTATAACTTGCTCATATGAGATTTTGGATGGTTTTCATGCA
This sequence comes from Panicum hallii, assembly GCF_002211085.1. Classification (NCBI taxonomy): domain Eukaryota; kingdom Viridiplantae; phylum Streptophyta; class Magnoliopsida; order Poales; family Poaceae; genus Panicum; species Panicum hallii. The sequence goes on along the minus strand of NC_038043.1, from coordinate 24,020,931 downwards.
AGATTTGAGATTTTTAGATTTTTGTATGAGCAATGATCCCATATTGAAGTTGGAATTGTGAAAGTTGGCAAAATTCTGAACAGAATGAAAGTTGGAACAGCGGACGGTCCGCGGGTAAGAGGCGGACGGTCCGCCTATCATGAGGATTGTTCACCAGAGGCACTGCAGAGTTATTTTGGGCCGCAGAATTGCGAAGCGGACGGTCCGCGGGTAAGAGGCGGACGGTCCGCTGCTCATAAGGTTTGATCACCAGAGGCTCTACAGAATTGATCTCAGCAGTGAAATTACAAAGCGGACGGTCCGCCGGGATGTCGCGGACAGTCCGCCACTGGACAGATAGGATGGGGCCAGCCTAACTTGGCTTATATTTGGATGTCACTTTCTCTCCTCCCACCAAACCGAGCACTTCTCTCCAAAAGCACCCTCTCTTTCTCTCTCAAGCACGTGGGGAAGACTTCAAGGTCAAGGCTTTTTGGCGTGATTTGCGGACAGTCCGAGCACATCCCCGGACTCTTATCAAGATTCTTCATCATGTCCTCTCGGTATTTCGATGAATCCCTAACTCTTGTTCTTGGATTTCTTCATTGGAAAGAGTTAGGGTTAGTTGCTCCGATCTACTTTTGGGCCATGGATTCTTGTAAATACTTGGGGCATCTTGTTCCTAGTGATGAGGAGATGGTGTAGTTAAAATTTGGTTGGTGGATTAGAATCAAAACTCAAATTGTGGATGGATCAAATTTTGGGGCGACTGTTGTGTTCCTGCGCTGAACAGATGAGTCACGGACGGTCCACGTTCAGTTGGCGGACGGTCCGCGTTCAGTGGGCGGACGGTCTGCAAGTGTCAAGATTTTTTCAGCAAGATTCTGAATTGACTTATATGATTATGGATTGGTTCTCTTACTTTTGTAATTATTCTATGGTCAATTCTTGATCTCAGGCCACCCCGGAAAATTCTCAAAGCATTCACATCTAAAATCAAAAAAGCTGGGACATCAAAGAGGCAAAGAGACGGTGATAATTCTGATGACTCCGACTATGATCCTAATCCTAGTGAGATGGCTGCAGCATCCTCAGTGGGTGGTGTTGGTGATGAATCTTCAGAGGAAGAATTTGAGGAGTTTGAAGATGATGTCACTGTTCTGATGGGGCTAGATCTTCCTAGCCGACAGTGGACTGCTGAGAGCTATGCCAATGCTAGAGCAGTGAATCAGTTCGACATGCCTTGTGACACCAACATCCTCTTCTTCAAAACTAAGGTACAACAAGATGCTTACTTTGGTCATCTAGTTAAGAAGACTGTGTTCAAACATCAGACCATTGACCTAGGCTATATGAGATCACATCAAGTCATGTCTGATCTGGTGGATAGATTTGAGAAAATGGGGTTAGCAAATTTTCTGCAACATAGATGTGATTGGAATAAAACAGTCATACGTCAGTTCTATGCTACCTTAGAGATTGATATGGTAAAGGCAACATTTAAGTGGTCAACTGGGAAGAGAACCTATTTTGCTACATTTGCTCAGTTTGCTGCAGCTAACCAGTTGGACTATGATTTCATCACTAGTGAGCAAAGCATGAATGTTGTCCTAGAAAATCCTTTAGATGAGAATGACTACCCCATGTACTATGAGCCTGCACATCTTGGTATTGCCAGAAGCTTTGGGGGAACTCAGGGCCTGAGGCATCATCCTGCAGTGATCAATAAAATTGCAAGAGTCACATTCATGCCTAAGAGTGGAAACAAGGACAAAGTTAGAGGGCTCTATTGGAATGTGATTTCTCATATCATGAATGGGAATAGAATTGTTGTCATTGCTCTCATTATGGATCAGCTTGCAGATTTAAGGCTTAATATGGAGATGAACTTATACTTTGCTCCATACATCATGTCCATCATCAAGGCAAAGACATCTTTTAGAGGCATTTGTGAGTGCAAGCACACTCCCTTTAGGCCATTCAAGAATGACCATGCTTTTCTTATGAGGCCGTTGACTCCTTTCCCTAGAGATGCTGAAGCACAGGGGCATGATGGTGCTGACGATAGTGATGATGATGCTCACATAGGAGCAGCTGCAGCTCAGCATGCCATGCCACCACCACACCCTCCAATACAGCAGCAGTGGGCTCCTCCAGCTGGCTACTTTGATCCTTACTTTGCATCCATGCAGGAGAGTCTATCCTCTCAGATTGCCGGGTTGACTAGTCAGATGCAGAGTCAGATGGACCTTAACTTCCAGAACATGCAGCAGCAGATGTTCCAGCCCAAGATGGCTCAGATGCAGGGGGTTCAGGAGAGTTTACACTCCGATATTGCAGCTCTTGACTCCCGCTTTGAGGATTTGTCTTCTTCTGAGCAGTTTGAGCAGCTCGAGCATAGGGAGCAGCATCTAGAGCAGCGCTTTGATACCTTCAGCACAGCCTTCACTAGGTTTTCTGACCACTTCTACTCAGTGTTCCCAGCTCCAGTGCCGCCTCCAGAGTTCTACCCGCACCAGCCGTTCTACCCGCCACCCCCTCCTCCACCGCCAATGGATTGATCTTTCTGGCAATTGATGCCAAAGGGGGAGAAGGAGCTTTGGAGTGCTTTGTTATAGGGGGAGCTCATGGATTTCTCATGGAACTCATTCGCTTTCGGCTTCCACTTGCCACTCATATTTTATTTGTGTTGAACTCTATTGCATGGACTTATGCTTTATATCTTGCGTGGATTTGGTTTGTAGTATGTGATGAACTATGTTGATTTGTGCTACTCCTATTTACTTATGTTCATCTTGCGGTTGTGAGGCTATGCTAATGTAACACCCTAAGGTAATTTTTCTTAATTTTAATAAATTTATGTTGGGCTTAAATAAATTTTCCTGCATTTTTCTTAATTTACCTCGCATCTAAAGTAATTTTATAACGCAAGTAAATAAAATTTATTATAGGTTTAAATCGTTTGTGCATACATGCTGCTGCATTATTTCATTTGTGTTGAGTGTATAGGTTTGAATTCAAATTTTGTTTGAATTCAATTAGATTTGTTTGATTTTAGTGGGAGTTTAGAAAAGGAAAAGAAGGAAGTAGGCAGCCCAACCCAGCAGCCTTGGCCAGCCCAGCCTCTCTTCCCCTCCTCTCTCCCGCATGGGCCATCCGAGGCCCAGCTCCTCCGATCTCTCTTCCTCCCCCGCGTGGGCTGCACGCCGGCCCATTCCCTTGCCCCAGCCCGAGCGCGCCGCGCCCCCCTCTTCTCTCTCTCTGCCAGGCCGGCCCCGCGCGTCAGCGCCTTCTTCTCCCCCTCCTTCTTCTTCCGTGTGCGCAACGGCCCCCACGAGATCGCCGGTGACCCTCTCTCCCCGGGCCCGCGCGCCAGTGTGGCTCCGCCGCCCTACAAGTAGCGGCCCCACGCCCCTCGGAACCCTAACCCTAACTCCTGCGTCGCCCGAGGATCTCCAGCGCCGCCGCCCCTTCTCCTCTGCCGCGCAGACTCCCTCGGCCTCACCGTCGCGCCGCCACTCCGCCGTGCCACAGACCTCAATAGGCCCCGCATCCGCTCCGCCGCCTCGCCTGGAAGCTTTCCAAGTCCAGTAATCGTGCCCCGAGCCTCTGCATCACCGGGATTCCGCGAAGAGACCGCCGCCGGTGAGCCGCTCCGCCCCTACAATTCTTCGTCGCCGGCGACCCCTGAACCTCCCTAACCCCTCTGGCACCTTCACAGGACCTCCACGCAACGGTCCCCGGTGACCAGTACCCCGGAGAACCTCGGCAACACCTCTCCCCGCGGGAGCCCGAGCCCTTCCGCCGCCGGTCGTCGTCGTCGTCCTTCCTCCGTCGTATTCCCGGCCTCCACAGCCCCTCGGTGAGCTTCACTCCCTCTCCCTGGACCTCTTGTGCCGGTTGCCGCAGCTCTTAGCCACCCGTAGCGCCCGGAACCCGCGCGCCGTCGTTACGCCGGCGAACCGAGCCGCCAGTCACCGCGGGCCGTCCTCTCCGGCCGATGCCGCCCCTTCCTGAGCCCACCAGTGGATTACTCGTCCCGCACTCGTGCTCTACGACCAAACCGCGGGCCAAAAGACCCATTGTCGTGCCCAGACCCCGGCTCCGGCGAGACCCCAGGCCGCGCCACCGTGGCAGCTGCCGCCGGCGTCACCACACCGCCGCCCGGACCCCCTTCTTTTCTCCTGAGCCGTTCGATGCAGATCCGGTGGCACAAATCCGTCCCGCGCGCGAGTCAAAGGAACCGCGTACCGGTCAGCGCTGGTAGTTTTGCTAAAGAGTCCCTGCGTTTTCCTGGAATTGACCCGCAGTCCTAGTTAGTTGAGAAATAATTCCAGAATGACCCAGAATCTTGCCCGGACCCCCCTGAGCTTCCTGGATTTTGAACCCGCAGTCCATATCTTGGGTTTTCTCGTGCTAGCCCCTGAGTCTAGGGTTTATTTACGTTTAAGTCCTCGGTTTTTTGTGCAGAACCCCCCCTGGAAGTTAGGTTTTCCTTACAAATAGGTCCCTGGGTCATGTCTTGAGCGTAGTTTTCGCGTTTTAGCTCCGTTTTAGGTGTTCTTTATATCCACGCGATCGTTGTAACGTGTAGAATAGTTTTAGGCCAGTTTTATGTGCTATTCCATTGTATTGGTGTACTGTTTCTTATATTTTGCTATTGTTTGCATGTGTGTGCATGTGGGGCCCATGTATTGCTGTTATGATTGTGAATAGACGTCGAGCCACCGGAGCAGTACCAGGAGCAGCCATCTTCCGAGCAGTTCGAGCAGCAGCTGGGAGAGTACGAGGAAGGCAAGTATAACATGAACCTCCTATCACTTTTAAATACAATTTCATACTGCGTGTTAATACTGTATACCTATAAGGATTTCCTAGCCACCTTTATATCTTTACATATATCCTTTGGGTTGCATTTTGGTTAGTTGTGCTAGGTTGCTGCGCTATAACAAATCTTGGTCCTTTTTAATTAATTTGATTAATGGTCTTATGCAACTTAATTTTGGAGCCGGCCCTCTGTGCTGTGTGCTTGAGTGGTTTGTGCGTCCTTAAAAGATGTTTTTGTTAGAAACATGGTTTAGGGGGCCAGCACGGTGCTTAGTGCTTGGTTGGCCACTCTCCCTAAGGACCGGTTCATAGAGCGACAACCTGGGACAACCGCGCAACCACAAGACTGGAATGGGACGGTCTTGACTTACTAATTAGGTCGTGTTGGTTCGGGAGTAACTTACCTGCGTGGGCAAGAGGGGTGGTAAGCTTCAATGGTCCCTGCTCCTCCGGCTTGGTCTGTGCTGTGTGTCTTGTACCCCCGGAGGTGGGCCCCATCGTTGCTGATCCAGAATCCTTAGCGGTTATACCTTACCAACGTGATCCTTTGTAACGGTCTCGTAGTGTGCTTGCTAGCCATCTCACCTAAGGAAGTGTGATGAACAACTAGCGTAGCTCACGACTTGTGGGTAAAGTTGTGCAACCTCTCGAGAGTGTAAAACTGATATATCAGCTGTGCTCACAGTCATGAGCGGCCCAGATCCTCCTTTTGATTAGTGGGGTTATCAACCTTTGACTAGGGAGATTCCCCGGGTGGTTGTGGTTTGGATGGTTCTCAGTAGTTCTTAATTAATATTGATTAAATCTTATGCAATTTGGGTTATGGTAATTCATCCACTTGTAGTAACTAGCTTTAATAAAATTTGCCAAGACTAAAAGCTAATGCAGTTGAGTCAGCCAGCCTAGAGCCTCATAGTTTGTGTTATACTTGTTGAGTACTAGTTTGTACTCACACTTGCCTCTCTACTCTTCTGTTCTATTGGATATCTTCAACTGCTGCTCAGTGCCCGGCAACGTGGAGGACTACGTCAGCGGCTTCGACGACTTCTAGGCGTTTGTCTCCCAGTCGACGTCCCTGTGGCGCCCAGCTCTTCATGTATTCATTTTACGCTTCCGCATTCCTTGAACTGATTCTTGATTCAGTTGTAATAAAGATATTCATTTTATAATTTATACGCTTTTATTCATGACATGTGTTGTGATATCTTGATAATCTGTTGTATATATGCGTGACTTGATCCTGGCGCATATATGATTGCTCGATTTATGTTCTTATAAATCGGGTGTGACAGATTGGTATCAGAGCCGTGTTGACTGTAGGACGAAGCCTAGGTAGAATTGGTCGAGTTTAGGACTTCTTTCCTCTTGCTTTGCCCCCGCAAATCCTCAACCGTCATGTTCCTGCTTCTATTCCTTGAGTTTTAAGCCTTAGATTTGCTATCTCTCCTGTCTTTTCTGAGAAATAGCTTGAACTTTCCGTAGACGTTGGCCTGAGTCGCCTAATCCTGTAATTTATAAGTTTAGGTTGTCACGATAAAAAAAAATACGCTAGAACGAGTGTGTTGGTCGAGTAATGTGGAAAACTCGACTGAGTTGTGAATATTGAATGTTTGTTATTGTGCAAATGTTTGATTTGGATTTTTGGTTGATTGCATAGGCTAGTAGTTAAATTGTTCATGCAAATCGACCTAACCCAACCTGAACTAAGTAATAAAAATTGAGTTAGAACGTGGGGGGGTAAAACCTATATTTCCTTTCTTTTTCTGAAGTTTCATTTCCGCAGCCGCACGATATCTTATTCTCATAAAATTTTGTCTGTTGCAATCAGATGGTGAACACCAGGCGCACCGGTTCCGGTTCTGACCAGCAGGAGCAGAACAACCAGGGTACTGGTCAGCCGCTGCCGATGCCGCCACCACTGACCCCGGAGCAGTTCTTCCAGCTCCAGATGCAGATGATGGCTACCCTGAACAACACCGTTCAGGCTCTGCAGCAGATCCATGCTCAGCCACCGCCTCCACCGCCGCCTCAGCCCCGTGACAGGCGTGCGGATTTCCTGAGAGGTCATCCTCCGACCTTCTCTCACGCCACGGACCCACTCCAGGCGGACGACTGGCTTCGCTCGGTGGAGCGCCAGTTGGTTGTTGTGCACTGCGACGACCGGGAGCGAGTCCTTTACGCAGCAGGGCAGCTGCGAGGCTTCGCTCTTGACTGGTGGGAGTCCTACCCAGCTCGGGATCGTGATGCTCTCACGTGGGACCAGTTCCGTGAGCGTTTCAGGAACTATCACATTCCTGAGGGCATTATGAAGATGAAGCAGAAGGAGTTTCGTGCCCTTAAGCAGGTAAAACTAAAGGGAATTCTCTACAATTTCTTTTGAGCTTGATCTATCCTTGATCTCTTCCGTAAACCTAACATCTTGAACGATTTCTATCCTTGTTATCTGTGTTCGTTATTTCAAGGATCTATGACGGTGATGGAGTACCGTGACCGTTTCCTCTAGCTTGCCCGCTATGCCCCTGTTGACGTCGCTCGTGATAGCGATAAGCAGGAGTACATCAAGGAGGGACTGGATGATCACATCCAGTATGCGCTGCTGAACCACCGCTTCGACAACTTCAACCAGCTGGTTGACGCGGCCCTCAACACCGAGCGCAAGCGCCGGGAGATTGAGGATAAGAAGAGGAAGATGGCTCCATCCTCTTCGGACAGCAACACTCGTCCCCGCTATCAGCATCCACCACAGCAGCAGCAGAGGCCGCCCCAGCAGTACCAGCAGCGGCAGCAGTTTCCGCCTCGTCCTCAGCAGCAGCAGCAGGCGGGACCGAGTCAGAGGCTTCCGGCGCCTCCGGCTCCACCAGCTCAGAGGCAGGGAGCGCCCACTCCTCCTCTTGGGTAGCAGGCCGCTGCATTTCCGCGAGTGTGCTTCCACTGCGGCGAGCCGGGGCACTACGCCAATGTCTGTCCTCGGAAGGCGCAGGCAGGACAGCAAGGGCGTGCAGCTCAGCCCAAGGCCCCAGCTCAGGGCAGGGTGAACCACGTGACGGCCGAGTCAGCGGCCGAGGCTCCTAACATGGTGATTGGTACGTTCATGGTCAACACCCATCCTGCTACAGTGCTTTTTGATACTGGTGCTACACATTCTTTCATCACCCAGTCTTTTGTTGAGCATCATGGTATTCCTACTAGCACATTAAAGAGGTGCATGTTAGTATCTTCACCGGGAGGACAGTTGAGGTCTCAGGTCTTCTGTCCCAGAGTCAGTGTGGCTATAAGGGGGGTGGATTTCAGTGCGAATCTGATGGTGCTAGACACCAAGGGCATTGATGTGATCCTCAGAATGGAGACTCTTGCCAAGTGGGGAGTCCGGATAGATTGTGCTCAGAGGACTGTTCTTCTGTCAGCACCGGATGGTCAGGAGGTTACTGTTGGAGCTACAGAGCCTTCTGGATTTCTTCATCAGATGGAGGCTCGACCCACGGATGGTATTCGCGTGGTGTCTGAATTCCCGGATGTCTTTCCGGATGATTTGCCAGGTATGCTGCCTGATCGCGACATTGAGTTTTCTATTGATCTCTTGCCTGGCACAGCTCCTATTGCTAAGAGGCCCTATCGTATGGCTCCTGTCGAGCATGAGGAGGTTAAGAAGACTGTCGATGAGTTGCTAGCTAAGGGTTATATCCGTCGTAGTTTCTCTCCTTGGGCTTTTCCTGTTTTGCTCGTAGAGAAAAAAGATGGAGCGAAGAGAATGTGCGTCGATTATCGGGATCTGAATGCAGTCACCATCAAGAACAAGCATCCATTGCCTCGTATTGAGGATCTTTTTGATCAGCTTCAGGGTGCTTGTGTATTCTCGAAGATTGATCTGCGTTCGGGTTATCATCAGCTGAAGATTCGTCCTGAGGATATTCCGAAGACGGCATTCACCTGCAAGTATGGGTTATACGAGTATACGGTCATGTCCTTTGGCTTGACCAATGCTCCGGCTTTCTTCATGCATCTGATGAACAAGGTTTTCATGGATTATCTAGACACCTTTGTGGTGATATTCATTGATGATATCCTGATATATTCCAAGTCAGAAGCAGAGCATGACAAACATCTGAGGCTTGTGTTGCAAAGGCTCAGAGAGCACAAGCTGTATGCCAAGCTCAGCAAGTGCGAGTTCTGGATTGACGAGGTTCCATTCCTCGGTCATGTTATCTCCAAGGGAGGTATTGCTGTGGACCCCAGAAAGGTGAAGGATGTGCTTGACTGGGTTGTACCGCAGACAGTGAAGGAAGTCCGCTCTTTCTTGGGCTTAGCAGGTTATTATCGGAGGTTCATTGAGAATTTCTCCAAGATTGCGAAGCCTTTGACTTCCTTACTGGAGAAGGACGTGGGTTTCTCTTGGACTGATGAGCGTCAGAAGGCATTCGAGGAGCTGAAGAAGAGGTTGACTACGGCGCCAGTCCTTACTCTGCCAGACCAGAGCAAGAGGTTCACAGTGTATTGTGATGCTTCGAGGGATGGTCTTGGCTGCGTTCTGATGCAGGAAGGCAGAGTGATAGCTTATGCTTCGCGACAGTTGCGCCGGCACGAGCTGAACTATCCCACTCATGATCTGGAGTTAGCCGCAGTTGTGCATGCTCTGAAGATATGGAGGCATTACTTGTTTGGGCAGAGGTGTGATATTTACACCGATCACAAGAGCCTCAAGTACATTTTCACTCAGAGCGAGCTGAATATGCGGCAGAGAAGATGGCTAGAATTGGTCAAGGATTATGACTTGGAGATTCACTATCATCCGGGCAAGGCCAATGTTGTAGCAGATGCTCTGAGCAGGAAGAGCTATGTTAACATGACCGTGGCTTTTCAGATGCCTCAGGAGTTATGCGAGGAGTTTGAGCAGTTGAGTCTGGGTTTCTTGCATCACACCTCGGGTACGTCATTCGAGGTAGAACCCACTCTAGAGGCAGAGATCAGGCAGCATCAGAAGGAAGATCAGAAGCTGCAGGAGATTCATGAATTGCTTAAGATGGGTAAAGCTCCTCATTTCAGAGAGGATGATCAGGGTACCTTGTGGTACAAGGGTCGGATATGTGTGCCGGATGTTGCGGATCTTAGGAAGCTGATCTTGAGTGAGGCTCATGATACGGCATATTCCATTCATCCAGGCAGCACGAAGATGTATTATGATCTCAAGGAACGATTCTGGTGGTATGGAATGAAGCGTTCCGTTGCGGAGTACGTGGCTATCTGTGACACCTGTCAGCGTGTCAAGGCCGAGCATCAGAGGCCAGCAGGGTTATTGCAGCCGTTGAAGATTCCAGAGTGGAAATGGGAGGAAATCACTATGGACTTCATTGTTGGCTTGCCTCGTACTCAGAAAGGGTACAATTCCATATGGGTAGTAGTAGACCGGTTGACGAAGGTTGCTCACTTCATTCCGGTGTACACTACTTACTCCGGTGCTAGACTCGCAGAGTTGTACATCTCGAGGATTGTCTGTCTGCATGGTGTTCCAAAGAAGATTATATCTGATCGAGGATCTCAGTTCACTTCGCGGTTTTGGGAGCAGTTGCATGATTCGTTGGATACGAAGCTGCGCTTCAGTACTGCTTATCATCCTCAGACAGATGGGCAAACAGAGAGAACCAACCAAGTGTTGGAGGATATGCTTCGAGTCTGTGCTATTCAGTATGGTACCAGCTGGGATAAATGCCTACCGTATGCAGAGTTTTCGTATAACAACAGCTATCAGGCCAGTCTGAAGAAATCTCCTTTCGAGGCCCTATATGGTCGGAAGTGCAGGACTCCGCTGTATTGGGATCAGATTGGTGAGAGGCAGGTGTTTGGTCCGGATATTGTTGAGGAGGCCGAACAGCTGGTACAGCAGGTGCGAGAGAATCTGAGGGTCGCTCAGACTCGTCAGAAGAGCTATGCGGATGTGCGTCGTCGAAATTTGACCTTTGCAGTGGGTGACCATGTATACCTGAAGGTCTCACCGATGAGAGGAATCCGCAGGTTTAATGTAAGAGGGAAGCTAGCCCCTCGATATATTGGTCCGTTCAAGGTGTTGGAACGGAAAGGTGAGGTGGCATATCGTTTGGAGTTGCCTCTCAATCTCTCAGGAGTGCACGATGTGTTCCACGTGTCTCAGCTGAAGAAGTGCTTGAGGGTGCCAGAAGAGCAAGCACCGATAGAAGGGTTAGATGTGCAGGAGGATCTGACCTACATCGAGCATCCGGTGAAGATTTTGGAGACATCCGAGAGAGTTACCAGAAACAAGAAGATCAAGATGTGCCGGGTTCAGTGGAGTCATCACACGGAAGACGAGGCTACTTGGGAGCGAGAAGATGAGCTAAGGAATACGTATCCCGATCTCTTTGCTAGCTAGCCTATCCGAATCTCGGGACGAGATTCCTGTAAGGGGGTAGGTTTGTAACACCCTAAGGTAATTTTTCTTAATTTTAATAAATTTATGTTGGGCTTAAATAAATTTTCCTGCATTTTTCTTAATTTACCTCGCATCTAAAGTAATTTTATAATGCAAGTAAATAAAATTTATTATAGGTTTAAATCGTTTGTGCATACATGCTGCTGCATTATTTCATTTGTGTTGAGTGTATAGGTTTGAATTCAAATTTTGTTTGAATTCAACTAGATTTGTTTGATTTTAGTGGGAGTTTAGAAAAGGAAAAGAAGGAAGTAGGCAGCCCAACCCAGCAGCCTTGGCCAGCCCAGCCTCTCTTCCCCTCCTCTCTCCCGCCTGGGCCATCCGAGGCCGAGCTCCTCCGATCTCTCTTCCTCCCCCGCGTGGGCTGCACGCCGGCCCATTCCCTTGCCCCAGCCCGAGCGCGCCGCGCCCCCCTCTTCTCTATCTCTGCCAGGCCGGCCCCGCGCGTCAGCGCCTTCTTCTCCCCCTCCTTCTTCTTCCCTATGCGCAACGGCCCCCGCGAGATCGCCGGCGACCCTCTCTCCCCGGGCCCGCGCGCCAGTGTGGCTCCGCCGCCCTACAAGTAGCGGCCCCACGCCCCTCGGAACCCTAACCCTAACTCCTGCGTCGCCCGAGGATCTCCAGCGCCGCCGCCCCTTCTCCTCCGCCGCGCAGACTCCCTCGGCCTCACCGTCGCGCCGCCACTCCGCCGTGCCACAGACCTCAATAGGCCCCGCATCCGCTCCGCCGCCTCGCCTGGAAGCTTTCCAAGTCCAGTAATCGTGCCCCGAGCCTCTACATCACCGGGATTCCGCAAAGAGACCGCCGTCGGTGAGCCGCTCCGCCCCTGCAATTCTTCGTCGCCGGCGACCCCTGAACCTCCCTAACCCCTCTGGCACCTTCACAGGACCTCCACGCAACGATCCCCGGTGACCAGTACCCCGGAGAACCTCGGCAACACCTCTCCCCGCGGGAGCCCGAGCCCTTCCGCCGCCGGTCGTCGTCGTCGTCCTTCCTCCGTCGTATTCCCGGCCTCCACAGCCCCTTGGTGAGCTTCACTCCCTCTCCCTGGACCTCTTGCACCGGTTGCCGTAGCTCTTAGCCACCCGTAGCGCCCGGAACCCGCGCGCCGTCGTTACGCCGGCGAACCGAGCCGCCAGTCACCGCGGGCCGTCCTCTCCGGCCGATGCCGCCCCTTCCTGAGCCCACCAGTGGATTACTCGTCCCGCGCTCGTGCTCTACGACCAAACCGCGGGCCAAAAGACCCATTGTCGTGCCCAGACCCCTGCTCCGGCGAGACCCCGGGCCGCGCCGCCGCGGCAGCTGCCGCCGGCGTCACCACACCGCCGCCCGGACCCCCTTCTTTTCTCCTGAGCCGTTCGATGCAGATCCGGTGGCACAAATCCGTCCCGCGCGCGAGTCAAAGGAACCGCGTACCGGTCAGCGCTGGTAGTTTTACTAAAGAGTCCCTGCGTTTTCCTGGAATTGACCCGCAGTCCTAGTTAGTTGAGAAATAATTCCAGAATGACCCAGAATCTTGCCCGGACCCCCCTGAGCTTCCTGGATTTTGAACCCGCAGTCCATATCTTGGGTTTTCTCGTGCTAGCCCCTGAGTCTAAGGTTTATTTACGTTTAAGTCCTCGGTTTTTTGTGCAGAACCCCCCCTGGAAGTTAGGTTTTCCTTACAAATAGGTCCCTGGGTCATGTCTTGAGCGTAGTTTTCGCGTTTTAGCTCCGTTTTAGGTGTTCTTTATATCCACGCGATCGTTGTAATGCGTAGAATAGTTTTAAGCCAGTTTTATGTGCTATTCCATTGTATTGGTGTACTGTTTCTTATATTTTGCTATTGTTTGCATGTGTGTGCATGTGGGGCCCATGTATTGCTGTTACGATTGTGAATAGACGTCGAGCCACCGGAGCAGTACCAGGAGCAGTCATCTTCCGAGCAGTTCGAGCAGCAGCCGGGAGAGTACGAGGAAGGCAAGTATAACATGAACCTCCTATCACTTTTAAATACAATTTCATACTGCGTGTTAATACTGTATACCTATAAGGATTTCCTAGCCACCTTTATATCTTTACATATATCCTTTGGGTTGCATTTTGGTTAGTTGTGCTAGGTTGCTGCGCTATAACAAATCTTGGTCCTTTTTAATTAATTTGATTAATGGTCTTATGCAACTTAATTCTGGAGCCGGCCCTCTGTGCTGTGTGCTTGAGTGGTTTGTGCGTCCTTAAAAGATGTTTTTGTTAGAAACATGGTTTAGGGGGCCAGCACGGTGCTTAGTGCTTGGTTGGCCACTCTCCCTAAGGACCGGTTCATAGAGCGACAACCTGGGACAACCGCGCAACCACAAGACTGGAATGGGACGGTCTTGACTTACTAATTAGGTCGTGTTGGTTCGGGAGTAACTTACCTGCGTGGGCAAGAGGGGTGGTAAGCTTCAATGGTCCCTGCTCCTCCGGCTTGGTCTGTGCTATGTGTCTTGTACCCCCGGAGGTGGGCCCCATCGTTGCTGATCCAGAATCCTTAGCGGTTATACCTTACCAACGTGATCCTTTGTAACGGTCTCGTAGTGTGCTTGCTAGCCATCTCACCTAAGGAAGTGTGATGAACAACTAGCGTATCTCACGACTTGTGGGTAAAGTTGTGCAACCTCTCGAGAGTGTAAAACTGATATATCAGCTGTGCTCACAGTCATGAGCGGCCCAGATCCTCCTTTTGATTAGTGGGGTTATCAACCTTTGACTAGGGAGATTCCCCGGGTGGTTGTGGTTTGGATGGTTCTCAGTAGTTCTTAATTAATATTGATTAAATCTTATGCAATTTGGGTTATGGTAATTCATCCACTTGTAGTAACTAGCTTTAATAAAATTTGCCAAGACTAAAAGCTAATGCAGTTGAGTCAGCCAGCCTAGAGCCTCATAGTTTGTGTTATACTTGTTGAGTACTAGTTTGTACTCACACTTGCCTCTCTACTCTTCTGTTCTATTGGATATCTTCAACTGCTGCTCAGTGCCCGGCAACGTGGAGGACTACGTCAGCGGCTTCGACGACTTCTAGGCGTTTGTCTCCCAGTCGACGTCCCTGTGGCGCCCAGCTCTTCATGTATTCATTTTACGCTTCCGCATTTCTTGAACTGATTCTTGATTCAGTTGTAATAAAGATATTCATTTTATAATTTATACGCTTTTATTCGTGACATGTGTTGTGATATCTTGATAATGTGTTGTATATATGCGTGACTTGATCCTGGCGCATATATGATTGCTCGATTTATGTTCTTATAAATCAGGTGTGACAGCTAATCAAGCTAAAATTCATATCATATATATCTTGTATCTCGTATGCCTCGATTTCCACTTGTAGGGGAAACTCCGTCAAAACGTTCATATATATATATGTGTGCTCTTGGTATTCATTCAAATCTATATGCACATACCAAGGGGGAGTTCTCTCTACTCATCGAACTTGGTGAATTTATTCATACAATATTCTGAAATTTTCAAGAAAAATGAGTAAGTTCTTCCAAAGTTAAATTCCAAGTCCACCTTATGCCTAGTGTATAAAGTCGACTTGAACACTTTTATCACTCCAAAACTTAGTGTTGTCATCAATTACCAAAAAGGGGGAGATTGAAAGCATCTAGGCCCCTAATTCGAGTTTTGGTAATTAATGACAACGGCTTGTGGATTAACAATTTCTTTTGAGATAATGAGTATAGGTTGATCCACGGATGAATGAGAGTTAATAGTGAACGTGTGGATTTTTGGAGACGATGATCAAAGCTTGGGCTCAAGGCAAAGGTATAAAATAGGGTCTTTTGAATTTTACCGGTCACAAGGCGTTTAGTGGATGAAAAGTGACCGGATTTGTTGGATAGATAGCCGTACTATCAAGAGGGGTCATGTACTCGTGCTTGACGGGTCTTTAGTGCCATTTTGCTCAAAATGTCTAGGTGCATGCATGAGGGCTAACAACGCTTTATCGGGTTTTGAAAAAGAACAAGTTAGAGAGCTGACCGCTCAAGCGCGGACGGTCCGCTCCATGCGGGCGGACGGTCCGCTACCGTTACAGAAGGTTTGGTGGAATTCACATGTGACTGGCGGACGGTCCGGCCCACTTGGGCGGACGGTCCGCCTCTCTAACTTTTTTTGTTCCAGAAAGGGTGTTCTCTGGACAGGCTTGTGTTCTGCTCTACGGACGGTCCGCCGCTGTGGCGCGGACAGTCCGTAGGCCTTTCAATAATTTGATCCGGAAACATTGCTGTCTCTGCTTGTTTTTTCTAGGATGAACTGCAGACGGTCCGCTCTTTGGGGCGGACAGTCCACTAGCTAATTTCAGTGTTGTTCTAGAGACTGTTTCGTCTCTGGAGTTGTGGAACTCTTAACTGCGGACGGTCCGCCGATTATGCGCGGACTGTCCGCCAGGCCTGTAACGGCTAGTTCTGACACGCATTTAATGCACTCTGTCTCTCTGGCTTATAACGGCGGACGATCCGGTTTTTGAAATCGGACAATCCGCGATCTCGCAGAAAAGAGTGTAACGACTAGTTTTTCATGGGATGTCTATATATACCCAATGCCCGGCCATTGGGTCACTCTCTTTGTGGCAGAACCAACCTAAATTATACCGGCTCAAGTACGCGAGTCCACTCCCGAGGGCTCCAACGTGCTTCAAACGGTATAATCCCTTGGCCTGTCGGGTAACGTCCCGATAAACCACCGATACACAGGATCAAATAAGATTACCTCACACGAAGGTGAGTCCAGAGATACAGTCACCATCATATTTTACATCACAGGGATTACGTTACAAGAGTTTCGAAAAGCAGTACGAAGCTCCAATTTAGAAAAGTTATTACAAACTGTTAGAGTTATGGTTTTTAGCAGCGGAAAAAAAACATACGCGATGATTACAGCACGTCGTCAAGACGGATGTCATGCTAAGCCCAAGCACGACATCACTCGGTAGCCGATACTAGAAAGGTAACAACCGTATCAGCTAACCGGTCGATGGTAGAAGTATCGACTGACAGCTGTTACACAGAAACATCCTAGATTCAAGGAAAGCGGATGCATAGCAGCTGAACTGATAGCCAACGCTGAAGCATAGCCGCAGAGATGTTTTGGATAAGCAGCAGACACAAAAGAACTAACGGGGATCCTTATACGACAAGGAACTTAAAGAAACAGCAATCAAGACGAGGATAATGTCTTGATGGTAGGGATATAAGCTCTAGGGTGATAGGATTAACTAACTGTCACACTTCTCCACTTAAAACATACATACAATATAAGGTACAAACAAAGCATTCATTCCCTAACATTTAACCTAGACCACAAATCAAGACTTTCAATTCAAGAGCATAACATAAAACTTGTAAATGTTCACTAATTTGAAATAAAGAAAGCTTTGAAAATCTTATAGAAAACACCCTAGAACTTTTCAGGTTAAAGCAATTGAGTCCCTGGTCCGGGAAAACAGATAACAGGAAGTTTACAACGATATTCCGGCAAGGAAATCGCCGGTATTAGAAAGATTTAGTGGATCAGGGCAAAGCTTGGGGTAGCCTTGGTTATGAAGGAGAACACGCAGAAAGTGAATTCCCGCGGTGAACAGGATTGGCGACGAGAAGAGCTCGACCATGACGAGATTCCATGAGTGACGAAGAAGCTCGCCGGGGATTGTAGTGGTTAGAGAATGGCCAAAGAAGTAGTCTTCGCGGTGATTTGTGGTGATAGCGGTTGAGCGATCCACGAGGGTAAGACTGTTCGATGTCGTGGATCATGGAGTAAGACGATGGAGTCGAATGGGTTCGCTATACCAACTTCTCTGCGAACCCTAGGGTTTTCCTGTTCACGGGTTGAACTTCCTCTTCCCACGCACATGTGATGCCAAAGCCTGGCCGACCGAACACCTCTGCTCGCAC
Source organism: Panicum hallii (assembly GCF_002211085.1). Taxonomy (NCBI): domain Eukaryota; kingdom Viridiplantae; phylum Streptophyta; class Magnoliopsida; order Poales; family Poaceae; genus Panicum; species Panicum hallii. The sequence goes on along the minus strand of NC_038043.1, from coordinate 24,003,774 downwards.
AAGAAGAAACCCTCCTTGACCTGACTGCACCGCATCTCGTCCGAGTTCATCACGCCCGACCACTGTCTTTGCTTCACGGCTTCCCTTTCTGATTCGCCACGCCATACTCACACCTCCGCCTTCACGAGGACCGTTGTTTGCTTGCATTAGAGTCGTGCCTTCAGTTGCGTTTTCCTCGACGGCCTCAAATGTCCATCACGCGCGACCCTCCTGCACACCAACTCGGCCGCGGCCTGAGCTCGCCCAACGGGAACTCCGCCATGCGCTGCACGCCGCCGCTATGCACGTCGTTGCCCTGCATAGATCTTCCTCCTTCCATTGTTGGTCACGCGCTCGTTTCGGCCTTGCCGTGCCTTAGCTGCGCGCTGCTCTGCTCTGCAGCGCACGCGTTGCTCCACCCGCGCGCTCGCATCTGCCACACCCTCGCTGACTCCTTGTGTCCGCGCTCCAACCAAGCCGCCCTGCATCGCCTGTTTCCCCCGTCTGGTTCACTCCCGCACGCCTCCACGCGTGCTCGCGCCACCTGGGCCTACTCCTGCCCCGGCCGAGCCACTCGCGCGCGCCAACCGCGCCTCCAGCGCCCTCCGTGCGTGTTCCGCCCAACATCTGCCCACACTGTCAACTTCCGTGTGCCATCGCGTGCACGCTCGCGCCACCTGCTCGGCGCCGAGCTGCTCTGCCTGCTGTGGCCGCTGCCCTGTTCCGCCTCAACATCGCCAGCGCCGTGCACCAACCCGCTTGCGTCGCTTGCTGCCTGCGTCGTGGCTCCACCTGCACGGTCTGCTCCCACGCGCTCTGCTCCAGCACCATCACCGTCTGAGCCGCGCGCCGCTCCACTTCGCGTGCGCCTGCTCCTGGATCCACTCTGGCTCCTGCGCCTCCGCGTCCACACGCCCGGCGCCCACCTGCACGCCACCTGCCTCGGGCTCGCCCCGTCCCGAGCGCTCGCCGCGTGGGCCACGCGTCCGCGCGCCGCCGGCTTGCTGCAGCCGCTTGAGCCCGCTCCCTCCAAGCACCTGCGCCAGCCCGCACACCGCCAGCTGAGCCGCCCGCCGTGAGCTGCAGCCGCCCGCGCGCGCCTGGCTCCTCCGGCCGCCGCCCTGGGCCCGCCAGCCTGCCTGCTGCTTGGGCCGCCTGCCTGCGCCGCTCGGGGCCCCCGCGCTCGCCCGGCCCCGCTGCTGCCTGAGCCGCGCGCCTGGCCCTGCGCCGGCCGCCGTCGCCGCCTGTGCGCCTGCGCGTCTGTGCCGGCCCGCTTGCCAAGCGCCTGCGCGTGCGCTTCCTGCTTCTTGTGCCGCCCGTGCCGAACCGAGTGGAGGAGGAGAGAGAGAGGGAGTGGATGAGGAGGAAGCTGTGCTGCCGGTGGGGAAGAAGATAAGGGCCAGGGACAAGGGAACAGAGGAGAAGGGGAAAAGAGATTTCCCAAGGACCTATGCGTAAATACAGAAAACTGCGAGGGCCTGTCTGTAAAACAAAATTTCCCGTTGATTTAAAACCCTAATGGAGAGATGCCCAAAATGAAAGTTGGAGAGTTTTTCAAACTCTACAACATTGCTTTAGGGCTCAAGTTCAAAAACTCAAAACTTATATTTTTACACGCGAATCTTTGAACAAAAATCGGATTTGAATTGCTTTCGTCCTAAAGAATGAAATTTTATAAAATTCAGGACCTAAATGCAAGCATTTATGACACGTCATGATGACGAGATAGACTCGTCATAATGATTGGATAGACATGTCATGATGACTCGTACTTTTACACTTTAGTCCTGAGTAATTTTGAAAGTTACTTTTGTAAATCAAACATTTGCATAAAAGGACTTGTACTTTTATAAAATTACATAAATACCCTTATTTTCACCATTTTACCAAAAAATTTTACACACTTCAACACACACACATTTCAAATACAACTTTCAAATAAACATATATATTTTTTTACAAGGAATAACATAAGAAAAACATGTTTACAAAACAACCTTTCACTTATTTCGAAATTATCCTTCTCCAAATACATTTTGCAAAAACAACCCTAGATTTTTTTCTGTAATTACAAAAATACCCTTTTTACTTGCACTTTAAATTTTCAAAAGCTTCACATAAACACTCATAAGCTTTATACAAACAACACATATTTCACACTAACAAAATATATGTCTAACATTACAATTACACGAACTGTCACAGCCTCCCCCCCAAAAAGAATCTCGTCCTGAGATTCGGACGAAAGACTCTGAAGGGAAGAGTAGCAAATCACCCATCAAAGGTAACAGAAAACAATCATACCAGAGAAGATTGAGGTTGATGACGAGAGCATGACAAGATGAGTATAACGAGAGCATGAAGAGATTGTACACAGATGTGTTTGACAGGATAAGAGAGGAAAAGGTGATCAAATTCTCATAGAGTTAAGATCACAACATGAGGACGATAAATGTCGGCGACATTCATCACAAAACTCATGGATAGCAAGTGAGGATAACACAAGAGATTGATAAGTGATGTTTGAAACATTCCTGCTCAGAGTTTATTATCTGAATAATTTGGATGATGTTGATTGCAAAACATGCCTATTTATACTGATGCAATCAAGGGGTAATGATAAAATGCTCCAATTTAGAGTGCAATGCTCAATATATAACCATGAATGTGATGTACTGTTGAGATGTATGATTGCAATGATGGTGCAACATGAGGATGAAGGATTCTATGCACAATCGAAATGATGCATATGACACAATGTAATTACCATGATGTTGACCAAATGATGCATACACCATGATGCAAGGATGATGATGCTTGTGATGTATGCACATAAGAAATGCATAAAGCATGATGCATACCGTGATGAGTTGATGATGCACATGACTCACACTCTATAATGGTTCTCTCGTAACTAACACCTGGGTAGCTCTATATCCTTAAATGAGGATTAAAAGTTAGGACACTAGTAAGGTTGCATAAAAAGAGATTGTAGTGGGGTTACGTCACATATACCTAGTCACCAGTGCGCTCCTAATTGCTGAATCATATGGCTGCAGCGCACATGAGGCCTTAGGTTCCGACACGGCATCATGGTTATATGATTAAACACCACCACAAAAGAGGAATAACAACCTTATAGTGCCAACAGCAGCAAGATAGGTTTAGGAAACTGAAGACAACCCAAGTTGTACTGGAGGCACACCCGTTAGTCAGTCTACGGATTTTCGATGACGATGCAACACCATGCACTGACCAAAGATGATATATGCTATGATGCATGACTTTTGCCAGTAGAATTGTATCCAAAAAGTAATTATTGTCATAAATCTTTCTAATTTATCCAAAATCACCTGAGCAAAAATTGAAGGTGCAACTCTCAGATGTTGTAATCCAGAATAGCCCACAATATAGGGTACAACATCATGAAAGGATGGATGAATCACTGAATGATGGATTGAAGGGTTTGCTGATGATTATCAAGATGTAACCATCAAAGGGAAGAACTCAATGGTTCTGCCGAAATAGATTTAAAGCAAAATCAAGGATTTGATTTGGCTGTCAAGCTAAGATCGGTGATAGGGTTCAAACATAACCCAATTCACTTGATTCACAAAAGAGCTTCTCACTCCAGGTTAGCCTAGCAGATTACGTTGGCTCCTACCACACAAAGTCAAAACAGGCATTCAGATACAAGCACATATTTCAGTACATCAACGTAACAACCAAGGCAATCAGGTCAATCCAAGATAACATGATGTATGCATGTTCTATTGTCCTTACAAATAAAAATAACTGCCAAGTAATCTTGGTCTTACGTAGTTAGTTACGGTGGCACAATATAAATACGTCTCTCCCTATAATAGCTAGTCGATAATCCAAACCGTTCAAAACCTATCGAATCATGGTTAGCATTCCAGCAGAAAACCACAAGATATATATATACCGAACCTTTCATGCCAGCATGTCATGAAAGCGTCCCCAATCATTACTGTTCACTATAGAAACAGCATCTGTACAGTTACCGCCGTACAGACAACGTTAACATACGTTATCGAGATAACGTATTCACGGGGGTACCGCAAAAATACGGGGGTGTTGCTGTTCATACCCCCTTACCTAACTATATACTCCCAATGTAGTCAGCCGAAGTTGGTACATTGGCAGCATCTCAAGTAGGCCACTGCTTGAGAAACAGCGTTCGGTTTGCATCACCGACGGGAAGGCCAAGCTCCCTCAGTTGGCTGAGGATCCTTACCTTCTTACCTCATCGTCGAAGGTCTCGTTACAGAATGTAAGGTTGGGTTGTGCATGAATTTAAGTTTTAACAGAAAGTAATGCTGGTAGTTGATATGAACAGGGGTGCCCGATCTTCCGTCAGGTGAAGGATAACTCGTTTTGGTTGGAATGCGACACACTGATCCGGTTTCAAGTCAGCAACTCGAACCCCGCAATCTTAGCACCACAACTCCTCTGGTTATCAACCGTAGTCACAATCCGGTTGACCTCGCCGAGAAGGCTAATCCCTGCCTGCGAAATGAAGAACACAAGCAAGAACTCGAAAGAAACGCAGCACTCAAATTGAAGTGACAACTGCAGATGATTGATTAAGCTCGAAAGTTGGGGTTCTACAAACCGAAGGACGGCGACTGTTCAAAGATAGATTGATCTAAAGCAAAACCCTCCTAAACTAATGGCAGCTGCTGTGTATATAGAAGAGAGAGGCTAGGGGGGGCGGCCAAGGGGGTGACCGAGCAACCCTAGGGAGTACAAGGACTTCGGGCCCAAAAAAGGGCGTCGCTGCATCCAGATAGATTCTGGTCGTCATGTTGTTTCGACGATTCCCATCGACTCCGAACGTATTTTGATATGGGATCAGTTGAGTTGGAAAGCTTATCTCCTTAGCTTTCCAACGATACATAGAACGCCCAAAATGGAGCCCGTATGTGGCCTGGGCGTCTGTTTTCTTGAGGCCTGCTCCTGCAGTCCGAACCGGACTCGCGAATAAATCGGACTTCAATGTGGATTGGGCTTTGAACTCTATCTTCGCTTGGGCCCTGGTCATATGCGTATTAGTCATGTCCTCATCAGTAGTTAGTGTTATATACATATATACTATAGCCACCTCTATTTCCCTCATACAGATTACCCTAGGGCTTTACGTACTAAGCTCAATCCTTAACGAATCCAACGTAGTTTTGCCAAACATTTTGTTGGTCAAACTTTTATACTGAAAGCATTTTTAAGGTAAAATGTATCTCCAGGGTAACCTTATAGCTCTGATACCAGCTGTGGCAGAACCAACCTGAATTATACCGGCTCAAGTACGCGAGTCCACTCCCGAGGGCTCCAACGTGCTTCAAACGGTATAATCCCTTGGCCTGTCGGGTAACGTTCCGATAAACCACCGATACACAGGATCAAATAAGGTTACCTCACACGAAGGTGAGTCCAGAGATACAGTCACCATCATATTTTACATCACAGGGATTACGTTACAAGAGTTTCGAAAAGCAGTACGAAGCTCCAATTTAGAAAAGTTATTACAAACTGTTAGAGTTATGGTTTTTAGCAGCGGAAAAAAAATATACGCGATGATTACAGCATGTCGTCAAGACGGATGTCATGCTAAGCCCAAGCATGACATCACTCGGTATCATCAATGTTGGTCGGGGACGGATCCCATTCCACGGACCAACCTTCTGAAAAAGCACAGGGCCAAGGCAAGGGAAGAGTAGGGTCTTCAAAGACATTACCTGAAAAACATAAAACTAGCAAGACTGAGTATACTAATACTCAGCAAGACTTACCCGCTCATGGTATACTTAGCCATGTATCTAGACTTATGCAGGCTTTTTAGGTTTTGGGTAGGGTTTTCAGCTGAAAAGCAACAAAGAGTAGATCCTTAATTTCAACTTTTAGTTTTCAGGTTCTAGTTGATTAACTATTCTAGGTAAGCACCTATAACTACTCAAACATGGTAGAATCTTCAATCAAACATCATCTTTGATAATCACATAGTTGCTCTTGTTACTCTATGTGGCAAAGGGATTAAGCAGTCTCAATCTCCACGAGAAATGGACGATTCCTGAATCGAATTTCAAAACCTTGCAAGGGTAAACCTAACACACACGCTTGGAACACCACAGGGTCGTTCCAAAGCAACCGTTTACCTTTCATTCCGACTCGTGGATCAGAGGCACCACAAGCGACTGTAGGACCATACGCACTTCCAAAGTGCAGGACGTACGTCTGTAGCGCGACTACAAAACCCGTACTCCTGGTTGCCCAGCACCACGTATTCCTACACGTCGAACCAAGTAACCAAAAGAACCAAATGCATGTGGTGGGGGGTATGTCCACTCCTCGGGCCGATTGGTGACTAGGCTTACCGCTTACCATATTTCACGGCATGTGGCTAGTACTTTCAAACGCTTAGCCACCGCTACCACACACTGCGACCTTATCAAGTTCCACAACACAGACGGGGTATCATCTCAACCATGATACCTCATAAAACTCCCGTCCGTCATCCTTATAGTGATAACAGGAATGTAAACATTACAACTCCTATATCGCGCGAGTGACAGGAAATCACTCGACTTTTACCGGTCCTATTTAGCAGAGCAGCTAAACGGTATGGACTCGGGTACAATACATTGGTTTCCTAAGATCTTATGCAACTAGGGTTCCAAACAATTCTTAAAAACTTAATGCATAGCAATGTATAAATAAATATAAATGGCAGTGTAAGAAAATAATGGGTTATGTCCGGGGCTTGCCTTTACTGGTGGGGCTGAAGTCAGAAATGTTAACATCTTCCGAACTTTGGTTCAGGACTTCAGTTAATCCTTTGGTGACGTTCACTTGGTCTTCAGGAACATCCTATGCAGACTCCTGGGAGATCTTGTAGGTACTGCTTGCGGAAGTAGTCGTATCTACATGCAATGCGACATTACACTCAAAGTGTGCACATAAAACTACCTTACTTCTCAATACAGTTACAATCCAGCACTCATATAACACACTATTCACATAACAACCAAAAAGATCTGAACTAAACCTAGACAGAGCTATAGGGGAACAACTAATTAGAATCGGCTACTCGTTGAAGATTACAACAGAGCCGATTGGAAATAATAGAGGTTTAGCTGATGGAAAGGTGCGTTGGTTTCCTAATTGATCGATGAAAGCATTGATTACCTTAGCAGAGGGATGATTCCTAAAGTAGTTGTCTTAACTGAGATGTGCTTAAGTGTTATCCTAAGTAACTAGGTGTGGTTGTATCGACTCGATTACGTCAGCACAACTATTGGGTGACGTATAGCCGAATGGAGTGTGGTTAAGGGTATATGACCGATAGATATATAGCCGATCTCTCAGTCGATAAATCGACTGATAGAAGTATGTGGATAAGGATGGGGAAACTAAGGATCGATCGGCTGTGTTTGACCGATATGGAAAAGCAATCAAAATCGGCTTGGGTCGGCCGATGGCAAAAACCCTAAGATCGTGTGTGTTGCTCCGATACATCGACTCTGTGCAGTCGATATAGAACAGAACAAAAGAATTGTATCGGCAGTAGCCGATACTAGAAAGGTAACAACCGTATCAGCTAACCGGTCGATGGTAGAAGTATCGACTGACAGCTGTTACACAGAAACATCCTAGATTCAAGGAAAGCGGATGCATAGCAGCTGAACTGATAGCCAACGCTGAAGCATAGCTGTAGAGATGTTTTGGATAAGCAGCAGACACACAAGAACTAACAGGGATCCTTATACGACAAGGAACTTAAAGAAACAGCAATGAAGACGAGGACAATGTCTTGATGGTAGGGACATGAGCTCTAGGGTGATAGGATTAACTAACTGTCGCACTTCTCCACTTAAAACATACACCCTATAATTTATCTTCCAGCTATAACACATGCATACAATATAAGGTACAAATAAAGCATTCATTCCCTAACATTTAACCTAGACCACAAATCAAGACATTCAATTCAAGAGCATAACATAAAACTTGTAAATGTTCACTAATTTGAAATAAAGAAAGCTTTGAAAATCTTATAGAAAACACCCTAGAACTTTTCAGGTTAAAGCAATTGAGTCCCTGGTCTGGGAAAACAGATAGCAGGAAGTTAACGACGATATTCCGGCAAAGAAATCGCCGGTATTAGAAAGATTCAGTGGATCAGGGCAAACCTTGGGGTAGCCTTGGTTATGAAGGAGAACACGCGGAAAGTGAATTCCCGCGGTGAACAGGATTGGCGACGAGAAGAGCTCGATGATGACGAGATTCCATGAGTGATTAAGAAGCTCACCGGGGATTGTAGTGGTTAGAGAATGGCCGAAGAAGTAGTCTTCACGGTGATTCATGGTGATAGCGGTTGAGCGATCCACGAGGGTAAGAACTGTTGGATGTCGTGGATCATGGAGTAAGACGATGGAGCCGAATGGGTTTGCTATACCAACTTCTCTGTGAACCCTAGGGTTTTCCTGTTCACGGGTTGAACTTCCTCTTCCCACGCACATGCGATGCCAAAGCCTGGCCGACCGAACACTTCTGCTCGCACAAGAAGAAACCCTCCTTGACCTAACTGCACCGCATCTCCTCCGAGTTCGTCATGCCCGACCACTGTCTTTGCTTCGCGGCTTCCCTTTCTGATTCGCCACGCCATACTCACACCTCCGCCTTCAAGAGGACCGTGGTTTGCTTGCATTAGAGTCGTGCCTTCCGTTGCGTTTTCATCGACGGCCTCAAATGTCCATCACGCGCGACCCTCCTGCACACCAACTCGGCCGCGGCCTGAGCTCGCCCAGCGGGAACTCCGCCATGCGCTGCACGCCGCCGCTATGCTCGTCGTTGCCCTGCATAGATCTTCCTCCTTCTTCCGTTGTTGGTCATGCGCTCGCTTCGGCCTTGCCGTGACTTAGCTGCGCGCTGCTCTGCTCTGCAGCGCACGCGTTGCTCCACCCGCGTGCTCGCATCTGCCACACCCTCGCCGACTCCTTGTGTCCGCGCTCCAACCAAGCCGCCCTGCATCGCCTGTTTCCCCCGTCTGGTTCACTCCCGCGCGCCTCCACGCGTTCTCGCGCCACCTGGGCCTACTCCTGCCCCGGCCGAGCCACTCGCGCACGCCAACCGCGCCTCCAGCACCCTCCGCGCGTGTTCCGCCCAACATCTGCCCACACCGTCAACTTCCGTGCGCCATCGCGTGCACGCTCGCGCCACCCGCTAGGCGCCGAGCTGCTCTGCCTGCTGTGGCCGCTGCCCTGTTCCACCTCAACATCGCCAGCGCCGCGCACCAACCCGCTTGCGTCGCTTGCTGCCTGCGTCGTGGCTCCACCTGCACGGTCTGCTCCCACGCGCTCTGCTCCAGCACCATCACCGTCTGAGCCGCGCGCTGCTCCACTTCACGTGCGCCTGCTCCAGGATCCACTCTGGCTCCTGTGCCTCTGCGCCCACACGCCCGGTGCCCACCTGCACGCCACCTGCCTCGGGCTCGCCCAGTCCCGAGCGCTCGCCGCCTGGGCCATGCGTCCGCGCGCCACCGGCCTGCTGCAGCCGCTTGAGCCCGCTCCCTCCGAGCACCTGTGCCGGCCCGCACACTACCAGCCGAGCCGCCCGCCGCGAGCTGCAGCCGCCCGCGCGCGCCTAGCTTCTGCGGCCGCCGCCCTGGGCCCGCCAGCCTGCCTGCTCCTTGGGCCGCCTGCCTGTGCCGCTCGGGGCCCCCGCGCCCGCCCGGCCCCGCTACTGCCTGAGCGGCGCGCCTGGCCCAGCGCCGGCTGCCATCGCCGCTTGTGCGCCTGCGTGTCTGTGCCGGCCCGCTTGCTAAGCGCCTGCGCGTGCGCTTCCTGCTTCCTGTGCCGCCCGTGCCGAACCGAGTGGAGGAGGAGAGAGAGAGGGAGTGGATGAGGAGGAAGCTGTGCTGCCGGTGGGGAAGAAGATAAGGGCCAGGGACAAGGGAACAGAGGAGAAGGGGAAAAGAGATTTCCCAAGGACCTATGAGTAAATATAGAAAACTGTGAGGGCCTGTCTGTAAAACAAAATTTCCCGTTGATTTAAAACCCTAATGGAGAGATGCCCAAAATGAAAGTTGGAGAGTTTTTCAAACTCTACAACATTGCTTTAGGGCTCATGTTCAAAAACTCAAAACTTATATTTTTACACGCGAATCTTTGAACAAAAATCAGATTTGAATTGCTTTTGTCCTAAAGAATGAAATTTTATAAAATTCAGGACCTAAATGCAAGCATTTATGACACGTCATGAAGACGAGATAGACTCGTTATAATGATTGGATAGACATGTCATGATGACTCGCACTTTTACACTTTAGTCCTGAGTAATTTTGAAAGTTACTTTTGTAAATGAAACATTTGCATAAAAGGACTTGTACTTTTATAAAATTACATAAATACCCTTATTTTCACCATTTTACCAAAAATTTTTACACACTTCAACACACACACATTTCAAATACAACTTTCAAATAAACATATATATTTTTTTACAAGGAATAACATAAGAAAAATATGTTTACAAAACCACCTTTCACTTATTTCGAAATTATCCTTCTCCAAATACATTTTGCAAAAACAACCCTAGATTTTTTCTGTAATTACAAAAATACCCTTTTTACTTGCACTTTAAATTTTCAAAAGCTTCACATAAACACTCATAAGCTTTATACAAACAACACATATTTCACACTAACAAAATATATGTCTAACATTACAATTACACGAACTGTCACAGCCTCCCCCCCAAAAAGAATCTCGTCCTGAGATTCGGACGAAAGACTCTGAAGGGAAGAGTAGCAAATCACCCATCAAAGGTAACAGAAAACAATCATACCAGAGAAGATTGAGGTTGATGACGAGAGCATGACAAGATGAGTATAACGAGAGCATGAAGAGATTGTACACAGATGTGTTTGACAGGATAAGAGAGTAAAAGGTGATCAAATTCTCATAGAGTTAAGATCACAACATGAGGACGATAAATGTCGGCGACATTCATCACAAAACTCATGGATAGCAAGTGAGGATAACACAAGAGATTGATAAGTGATGTTTGAAACATTCCTGCTCAGAGTTTATTATCTGAATAATTTGGATGATGTTGATTGCAAAACATGCCTATTTATACTGATGCAATCAAGGGGTAATGATAAAATGCTCCAATTTAGAGTGCAATGCTCAATATATAACCATGAATGTGATGTACTGTTGAGATGTATGATTGCAATGATGGTGCAACATGAGGATGAAGGATTCTATGCACAATCGAAATGATGCATATGACACAATGTAATTACCATGATGTTGACCAAATGATGCATACACCATGATGCAAGGATGATGATGCTTGTGATGTATGCACATAAGAAATGCATAAAGCATGATGCATACCGTGATGAGTTGATGATGCACATGACTCACACTCTATAATGGTTCTCTCGTAACTAACACCTGGGTAGCTCTATATCCTTAAATGTGGATTAAAAGTTAGGACACTAGTAAGGTTGCATAAAAAGAGATTGTAGTGGGGTTATGTCACATATACCTAGTCACCAGTGCGCTCCTAATTGCTGAATCATATGGCTGCAGCGCACATGAGGCCTTAGGTTCCGACACGGCATCATGGTTATGTGATTAAACACCACCACAAAAGAGGAATAACAACCTTATAGTGCCAACAGCAGCAAGATAGGTTTAGGAAACTGAAGACAACCCAAGTTGTACTGGAAGCACACCCATTAGTCAGTCTACGGATTTTCGATGACGATGCAACACCATGCACTGACCAAAGATGATATATGCTATGATGCATGACTTTTGCTAGTAGAATTGTATCCAAAAAGTAATTATTGTCATAAATCTTTCTAATTTATCCAAAATCACCTGAGCAAAAATTGAAGGTGCAACTCTCAGATGTTGTAATCCAGAATAGCCCACAATATAGGGTACAACATCATGAAAGGATGGATGAATCACTGAATGATGGATTGAAGGGTTTGCTGATGATTATCAAGATGTAACCATCAAAGGGAAGAACTCAATGGTTATGCTGAAATAGATTTAAAGCAAAATCAAGGATTTGATTTGGCTGTCAAGCTAAGATCGGTGATAGGGTTCAAACATAACCCAATTCACTTGATTCACAAAAGAGCTTCTCACTCCAGGTTAGCCTAGCAGATTACGTTGGCTCCTACCACACAAAGTCAAAACAGACATTCAGATACAAGCACATATTTCAGTACATCAACGTAACAACCAAGGCAATCAGGTCAATCCAAGATAACATGATGTATGCACGTTCTATTATCCTTACAAACAAAAATAACTGCCAAGTAATCTTGGTCTTACGTAGTTAGTTACGGTGGCACAATATAAATACGTCTCTCCCTATAATAGCTAGTCGATAATCCAAACCGTTCAAAACCTATCGAATCGTGGTTAGCATTCCTGCAGAAAACCACAAGATATATATATACCGAACCTTTCATGCCAGCATGTCATGAAAGAGTCCCCAATCATTACTGTTCACTATAGAAACAGCATATGTACAATTACCGCCGTACAGACAACGTTAACATACGTTATCGAGATAACGTATTCACGGGGGTACCGCAAAAATGCGGGGGTGTTGCTGTTCATACCCCCTTACCTAACTATATACTCCCAATGTAGTCAGCCGAAGTTGGTACATTGGCAGCATCTCAAGTAGGCCACTGCTTGAGAAACAGCGTTCGGTTCGCATCACCGACGGGAAGGCCAAGCTCCCTCAGTTGGCTGAGGATCCTTACCTTCTTACCTCATCGTCGAAGGTCTCGTTACAGAATGTAAGGTTGGGTTGTGCATGAATTTAAGTTTTAACAGAAAGTAATGCTGGTAGTTGATATGAACGAGGGTGCCCGATCTTTCGTCAGGTGAAGGATAACTCATTTTGGTTGGAATGCGACACACCGATCCGGCTTCAAGTCAGCAACTTGAACCCCGCAATCTTAGCACCACAACTCCTCTGGTTATCAACCATAGTCACAATCCAGTTGATCTCACCGAGAAGGCTAATCCCTGCCTGCGAAACGAAGAACACAAGCAAGAACTCGAAAGAAACGCAGCACTCAAATTGAAGTGACAACTGCAGATGATTGATTAAGCTCGAAAGTTGGGGTTCTACAAACCGAAGGACGGCGACTATTCAAAGACAGATTGATCTAAAGCAAAACCCTCCTAACCTAATGGCAGCTGCTGTGTATATAGAAGAGAGAGGCTAGGGGGGTGGCCAAGGGGGTGGCCGAGCAACCCTAGGTAGTACAAGGACTTCGGGCCCAAAAACGGGCGTCGCTGCATCCAGATAGATTCTGGTCATCATGTTGTTTCGACGATTCCCATCGACTCCGAACGTATTTTGATATGGGATCAGTTGGGTTGGAAAGCTTATCTCCTTAGCTTTCCAACGATACATAGAACGCCCAAAATGGAGCCCGTATGTGGCCTGGGCTTCTGTTTTCTTGAGGCCTGCTCCTGCAGTCCGAACCGGACTCGCGAATAAATCGGACTTCAATGTGGATTGGGCTTTGAACTCTATCTTCGCTTGGGCCCTGGTCATATGCGTATTAGTTATGTCCTCATCAGTAGTTAGTGTTATATACATATATACTATAGCCACCTCTATTTCCCTCATACACATTACCCTAGGGCTTTACGTACTGAGCTCAATCCTTAACGAATCCAACGTAGTTTTGCCAAACATTTTGTTGGTCAAACTTTTATACTGAAAGCATTTTTAAGGTAAAATGTATCTCCAGGGTAATCTTATAGCTCTGATACCAGCTGTGGCAGAACCAACCTGAATTATACCAGCTCAAGTACGCGAGTCTACTCCCGAGGGCTCCAACGTGCTTCAAACGGTATAATCCCTTGGCCTGTCGGGTAACATCCCGATAAACCACCGATACACAGGATCAAATAAGATTACCTCACACGAAGGAGAGTCTAGAGATACAGTCACCATCATATTTTACATCACAGGGATTACGTTACAAGAGTTTCCAAAAGTAGTACGAAGCTCCAATTTAGAAAAGTTATTACAAACTGTTAGAGTTATGGTTTTTAGCAGCGGAAAAAAAACATACGCGATGATTACAGCACGTCGTCAAGACGGATGTCATGCTAAGCCCAAGCACGACATCACTCGGTATCATCAATGTTGGTCGGGGACGGATCCCATTCCACGGACCAACCTTCTGGAAAAGCATAGGGCCAAGGCAAGGGAAGAGTAGGGTCTTCAAAGACATTACCTGAAAAACATAAAACTAGCAAGACTGAGTATACTAATACTCAGCAAGACTTACCCGCTGTAACACCCTAAGGTAATTCCCTTAAATTTTAATGAATTTATTTGGGTTCAAATAAAATTTCCAGAGTTTTCCCTGATTTATCTCGCATTTAAAGTAATTTTAAAACACAAGGAAATAAAATTTATCATAGGATTAAATTGTTTGTGCATTCATGCTGCAGCATTGTTTTATTTGTGTGGGTTTGAATTCAAATTTATTTGAATTCAAGTGGAATGGTTTGAATGTTTGAGTGTAGAAAAGAAATAGGAAAGAAGGAAGGGAAAAGAAAGAGCCAACCCAAACCCCATAAGCCCGGCCCAGTTATCTCTCTCCCTTCTTCTCTCTTCCCCCGGGCCCCCTCTCCTCTCTCCCGCATGGGCCACCCGAGGCCCAGCCACCCTCCTTCCTTTCCCCCCCGCACGGGCCACGCCTGGCCCAACTCCTCTCCTGTCCCTCAGCCCGACGCGGCCTCCCTCTCCTCTCTCTCTCTGACCGGCCATCCCCACCTGCAGCGCCCCGTCTTCCCCCTCCTTTCTTCCTTCCCCGTCGCACACCGGCCGTCCGAAATCCCCGGCGAGCCTCTCCCCTGGGCCCGCACGCCAAGGCAGCGTCGCCACCCTACAAGAAGAGAACCACCGCGCCCTAGAACCCTAGACCTAGTCGCAGCATCCGCTGGAGATCCCCAGCGCCGCCGCCCCCCCTTGCTCTGCTGAGTCGCCTCTCTGCCTCGCCGTCGGGTCGCCTCTCCGCAGCACCGCAGCCGCCCCAAACCACGGTGTAGCTTCGCCACGTGCCTAGGAACCCTTCCGAAGATCCAATTCCAATCTCGTTCCCTGCGGTCGCCAGAATTGCGCGGGAGCAACTCCGGTGAGCTCCCTGCCCGCCGTGTGATTCTTGGATGCCGGCGATCTCAGGATCTCCCTCACCCCCCTCTGCATCTCCGCAGGAGCCTCCAGGATCGATCTCTGCAGCCCAGAAAGTCCGGCCACCTCGGTACCACCGTCCTCCGCGAGCGCCGCCTCCTCCGTCGCACGGCCATCGTTGCCGGCCATCCTCCGCTGCAACTCAGGCCACCACGAGCCCTTGGTGAGCTTCTCCTCCCTTCCCTGGTCCGTTTGCGCCGGATCTCGTGGCTTTTGGCAGTCGGTGGCGTCCAGGTCGCGTGCACACCGGCGAGCCCGCCGCCCTTCGTCGTCGTGCCGTCGCTAGGGTCCCCTTGGCCGCTTCTGTTCACCCTAGAATAGTTCCCCGTGCCGCAGCGATGCTCCCCGACCCGAAGTCGTGAAGTTTGGCCCACTGGAGCGGCGGGAACGCCGAGCTCCGGTGAGCCCGAGCCGCGCGCCACCGCGGAGACGAGCTCCGGCGAGCAATCGCCGCCCCGGGACCCCCTTGTCTTTCCCTGAGCCGTCCGATGCAAATCCTGTGGCCCAAGCCAGCCCCGCACGTGAGTCAAAGGAGCCGCGTACCGGTCAGCGCCGGTAGTTTTGCTAAAGAGTCCCTGCGTTTTCCTGAAATTAACCCGCGCTCCCGTGTAGTTCAAAAGTATTCGCGGTTAAGTCCAGTTCTATTCATTTAGACCCCCGCGCTTTCAGGAATTAGTACCCGCAGTACCGGTCCAGTGTTTTCACGAGTTAGCCCCCGAGTCTATGCTTTAATTATGTTTAGGCCCTCGGTTTTTGCACAGAACCCCTGGAAGTTCTGTTTTTCTCGCAAATAGGTCCCTGGGTCTTGTTTCAAGCGTAGTTTTCGCGTCTTAGCTCCGTTTTAGGTGTTCTTTATATCCACGCGATCGTTGTAACGTGTAGAATAGTTTTAGGCCAGTTTTATGTGCTGTTCCATTGTATTGGTGTACTGTTTTCTTATAGTTTGCTTCTGTTATGCATGTGTGTATGTGTGGACTATGCTTGATGATCGTGAGTAGACGCGGAGCCTTTGGACCAGTACCAGGAGCAGCCATCTTTCGAGCAGTTCGAGCAGCAGCCGGGAGAGTACGAGGAAGGCAAGTATAACATGAACCTCCTATCACTTTTTAATACAATTTCATACTGCATTTTAATACTGTATGCCTATAAGGACTTTCCTAGCCACTTTATATCCTATATATATCCTTTGGGTTGCATTTTGGATAGTTGTGCTAGGTTGCTGCGCTATAACAAATCTTGGTCCTTTTTAATTAATTTGATTAATGGTCTTATGCAACTTAATTCTGGAGCCGGCCCTCTGTGCTGTGTGCTTGAGTGGTTTGTGCGTCCTTAAAAGATGTTTTTGTTAGAAACATGGTTTAGGGGGCCAGCACGGTGCTTAGTGCTTGGTTGGCCACTCTCCCTAAGGACCGGTTCATAGAGCGACAACCTGGGACAACCGCGCAACCACAAGACTGGAATGGGACGGTCTTGACTTACTAATTAGGTCGTGTTGGTTCGGGAGTAACTTACCTGCGTGGGCAAGAGGGGTGGTAAGCTTCAATGGTCCCTGCTCCTCCGGCTTGGTCTGTGTTGTGTGTCTTGTACCCCCGGAGGTGGGCCCCATCGTCGCTGATCCAGAATCCTTAGCGGTTACACCTTACCAATGTGATCCTTTGTAACGGTCTCGTAGTGCGCTTGCTAGCCATCTCACCTAAGGAAGTGTGATGAACAACTAGCGTAGCTCACGACTTGTGGGTAAAGTTGTGCAACCTCTCGAGAGTGTAAAACTGATATATCAGCTGTGCTCACAGTCATGAGCGGCCTAGATCCTCCGTCTGATTAGTGGGGTTATCAACCTTTGATTAGGGAGATTCCCCGGGTGGTTTTGGTTTGGATGGTTCTCAGTAGTTCTTAATTAACACAGATTAATTTCTTATGCAATTTGGGTTTATGGTAATTCATTCACTTGTAGTAAATAGCTTTAATAAAATCTGCCAAGACTAAAAGCTAATGCAGTTGAGTCAGCTAGCCTAGAGCCTCATAGTTTGTGTTATACTTGTTGAGTACTAGTCTGTACTCACACTTACCTCTCTACTCTTCTGTTCTATTTCGGACATCTTCGACTGCTGCTCAGTGCCCGGCAATGTGGAGGACTACGTCGGCGGCTTCGACGACTTCTAGGAGTTTGTCTCCCAGTCGACGTCCCTGTGGCGCCCAGCTCTTCATGTATTCATTTTACGCTTCCGCATTCCTTGAACTGATTCTTGATTCAGTTGTAATAAAGACATACATTTTATAATTTATACGCTCTTATTCGTGACATGTGTTGTGATATCTTGATAATCTGTTGTATATATGCGTGACTTGATCCTGGCGCATATATGATTGCTCGAATTATATTCTTATAAATCGGGTGTGACAGATTAGTATCAGAGCCGTGTCGACTGTAGGACGAAGCCTAGATAGAATTTGACGAGTTTAGGGCTTCTTTTCTCTTGCCTTGCTTCCGCAAATCTTCTAACATTCATTTTTGCTTCTATTCCTTGAGTCTTAAGTCCTTGATCTGCTATCTCTTCTGTCTGTTCCGAGAAATAGCTTGAGCTTTCCGTAGACGTCGGCCTGAGTCGCCTAATCTTATAAGCTATAAGTTTAAGCTGTCCCGATGAAAATACGCTAGAACGAGTGTGTTAGTCAAGTGGTGTGATAAACTCGACTAAGTTGTGAATATTGACTGATTGTTATTGTGCAAATGTTTGATTTGGATTTTTGGTTGATTGCATAGATTAGAAGTAAATCTCTTGATGCAAATCGATCGTAACGCAAACTTGAATTGAGTAATAAAATTGAGATAGAATGTGGGGGGTAAAACCGTACATTCCTTTCTCCCTATTTTATCCTGTCAGAGTTTTCCTTCCCGAAGTTATACCCTATCTATCTCTTATAAATTTCGTTTGTTGCAATCAGATGGTGAACACCAGGCGCACCGGTTCCAGTTCTGACCAGCAGGAACAGAACAACCAGGGTACTGGTCAGCCGCTACCGATGCCGCCCCCACTGACCCCGGAGCAGTTCTTCCAGCTCCAGATGCAGATGATGGCTACCCTGAACAATACCGTTCAGGCTCTGCAGCATATCCACGCCCAGCCACTGCCTCCACCGCCGCCTCAGCCCCGTGATCGGCGTGCGGATTTCCTGAGAGGTCATCCTCCGACCTTCTCTCACGCCACGGACCCACTCCAGGCAGACGACTGGCTTCGTTCGGTGGAGCGCCAGTTGGTTGTTGCGCAGTGCGACGACCGTGAGCGAGTTCTGTACGCAGCAGGGCAGCTGCGAGGCTCCGCTCTTGACTGGTAGGAGTCCTACCCGGCTCGGGACCGTGATGCTCTCACGTGGGACCAGTTCCGTGAGCGTTTCCGGAACCATCATATTCCCGAGGGCATAATGCAGATGAAGCAGAAGGAGTTCCGTGCCCTTAAGCAGGTAAACTCGAATGGAATTCTCTGCAATTTCTTTGAGCTTGATCTATCCTTGATTCCCTTCGTAAGCCTGACGCATTGGATGATTTCTATCCTTGTTATCTGTGTTCGTCATTTCAGGGATCTATGACGGTGACGGAGTACCGTGACCGTTTCCTTCAGCTGGCCCACTATGCCCCTGCTGACGTCGCTCGTGATAGCGATAAGCAGGAGTACTTCAAGGAGGGACTGGATGATCACATCCAGTATGCGCTTCTGAACCACCGCTTCGACAACTTCAACCAGCTGGTTGATGCAGCCCTCAACACCGAGCGTAAGCACCGGGAGATCGAGGATAAGAAGAGGAAGATGGCTCCATCCTCTTCGGGCAGCAACACTCGTCCCCGCTATCAGCATCCGCAGCAGCAGCAGCAGCAGAGGCCGCTCGAGCAGTACCAGCAGCGGCAGCAGTTTCCGCCTCGTCCTCAGCAGCAGCAGCAGGCGGGACAGGGTCAGAGGCTTCCAGCGCCTCCGGCTCCACCAGCTCAGGGGCAGGGAGCGCCCACTCCTCCTGCCGGGCAGCAGACCGCTGCATTTCCGCGGGTGTGTTTCCACTGCGGCGAGCTGGGGCACTACGCCAACGTCTGCCCTCGTAAGGTGCAGGCAGGACAGCAGGGGCGTGCAGCTCAGCCCAAGGCCCCAGCTCAGGGCAGGGTGAATCACGTGACGGCCGAGTCAGTGGCCGATGCTCCTAACGTGGTTATTGGTACGTTCATGGTTAACACCCATCCTGCTACAGTGCTTTTTGATACCGGTGCTACGCATTCTTTCATCACTCAGTCTTTTGTTGAGCATCATGGTATTCCTACTAGCACATTAAAGAGGTGCATGTTAGTATCTTCACCGGGAGGACAGTTGAGGTCTCATGTCTTCTGTCCCAGAGTCAGTGTGGCCATAAGGGGGGTAGATTTCAGTGCGAATCTGATGGTGCTAGACTCCAAGGGTATTGATGTGATCCTCGGGATGGAGACTCTTGCTAAGTGGGGAGTCCGGATAGATTGTGCTCAGAGGACGGTTCTTCTGTCAGCACTGGATGGTCAGGAGGTCACTGTTGGTGCCACAGAGCCTTCTGGATTTCTTCATCAGATGGAGGCTAGACCCACGGATGGTATTCGCGTGGTGTCTGAATTTCCGGATGTCTTTCCGGACGATTTGCCAGGTATGCCGCCTGATCGCGACATTGAGTTTTCTATTGATCTCTTGCCTGGCACAGCTCCTATTGCTAAGAGGCCCTATCGTATGGCACCCGTTGAGCATGAGGAGGTTAAGAAGACTGTCGACGAGTTGCTAGCTAAGGGTTATATCCGTCGCAGTTTCTCTCCTTGGGCTTTTCCTGTGTTGCTTGTAGAGAAGAAGGATGGCGCGAAGAGAATGTGCGTCGATTATCGGGATCTGAATGCAGTCACCATCAAGAACAAGCATCCATTGCCCCGTATTGAGGATCTTTTTGATCAGCTTCAGGGTGCTTGTGTATTCTCGAAGATCGATCTGCGTTCGGGTTATCATCAGCTGAAGATTCGTTCCGAGGACATCCCGAAGACGGCATTCACCTGCAAGTATAGGCTATACGAGTATACGGTCATGTCCTTTGGCTTGACCAATGCTCCGGCTTTCTTCATGCATCTGATGAACAAGGTTTTCATGGATTATCTGGACACCTTTGTGGTGATATTCATCGATGATATCCTGATATATTCCAAGTCAAAAGCAGAGCATGAGAAACATCTGAGGCTCGTGTTGCAGAGGCTCAGAGAGCACAAGCTGTATGCCAAGCTCAGCAAGTGCGAGTTTTGGATTGACGAGGTTCCATTCCTCGGTCATGTTATCTCCAAGGGAGGTATTGCTATGGACCCCGGGAAGGTGAAGGATGTGCTTGACTGGGTTGTACCGCAGACAGTGAAGGAAGTCCGCTCTTTTCTGGGTTTAGCAGGTTATTATCGGAGGTTCATTGAGAATTTCTCCAAGATTGCGAAGCCTTTGACTTCCTTGCTAGAGAAGGGTGTGGATTTCTCGTGGACTGATGAGTGTCAGAAGGCCTTCGAGGAGCTGAAGAAGAGGTTGACTACGGCGCCAGTCCTTACTCTGCCAGACCAGAGCAAGAGGTTCACAGTGTATTGTGATGCTTCGAGGGATGGTCTTGGTTGCGTCCTGATGCAGGAAGGCAGAGTGATAGCTTATGCCTCACGGCAGTTGCGCCGGCACGAGCTAAACTATCTCACTCATGATCTGGAGTTAGCCGCAGTTGTGCATGCTCTGAAGATATGGAGGCATTACTTGTTTGGGCAGAGGTGTGATATTTACACCGATCACAAGAGCCTCAAGTATATTTTCACCCAGAGTGAGCTGAACATGCGGCAGAGAAGGTGGCTAGAGTTGGTCAAGGATTATGACCTGGAGATTCACTATCATCCGGGCAAGGCTAATGTTGTGGCAGATGCTCTGAGTAGGAAGAGCTATGTTAACATGGCCGTGGCTTTTCAGATGCCTCAGGAGTTATGCGAGGAATTTGAGCAGTTGAGCCTGGGTTTCCTGCATCACACCACGGGTACATCATTCGAGGCCGAACCCACTCTAGAGGCAGAGATCAGGCAGCATCAGAGGGAAGATAAGAAGCTGCAGGAGATTCGTGACCTGATCAAGATTGGCAAAGCACCTCATTTCAGAGAGGATGATCAGGGTACCTTGTGGTACAAGGGTCGTATATGTGTGCCGGATGTAGGAGATCTCAGGAAGCTGATCCTGAGTGAGGCTCATGATACGGCATATTCCATTCATCCAGGCAGCACGAAGATGTATTATGATCTCAAGGAACGATTCTGGTGGTATGGAATGAAGCGTTCCGTTGCGGAGTACGTGGCTATCTATGACACTTGTCAGCGTGTCAAGGCGGAGCATCAGAGGCCAGCAGGGTTATTGCAACCGTTGAAGATTCCAGAGTGGAAATGGGAGGAGATCACGATGGACTTCATTGTTGGCTTGCCTCGTACTCAGAAGGGGTACAACTCCATATGGGTAGTAGTGGATCGGTTGACGAAGGTTGCTCACTTTATCCCGGTGAACACTACTTACTCCGGTGCTAGACTCGCAGAGTTGTACATCTCCAGGATTGTCTGTCTGCATGGAGTCCCGAAGAAGATCATATCTGACCGAGGATCTCAGTTCACTTCACGGTTCTGGGAGCAGTTGCATGATTCGTTGGATACGAAGCTGCGCTTTAGTACTGCTTATCATCCTCAGACAGATGGGCAGACAGAGAGAACCAACCAAGTGTTGGAGGATATGCTTCGAGCCTGCGCCATTTAGTATGGTACCAGCTGGGATAAGTGCCTGCCTTATGCAGAGTTTTCGTATAATAACAGCTATCAGGCCAGTCTGAAGAAGTCTCCTTTCGAGGCCCTGTATGGTCGAAAGTGCAGGACTCTGTTGTATTGGGATCAGATTGGCGAGAGGCAGGTGTTTGGTCCGGATATTGTTGAGGAAGCCGAACAGCTGGTACAGCAGGTGCGAGAGAATCTGAGGGTCGCTCAGACTCGTCAGAAGAGCTATGCGGATGTTCGTCGCCGAGATTTGACCTTCGCAGTGGGTGATCATGTGTATCTGAAGGTCTCGCCGATGAGAGGAATCCGCAGGTTTAATGTAAGAGGGAAGCTAGCTCCTCGATACATTGGTCCGTTCAAGGTGCTGGAACGGAAAGGTGAGGTGGCATATCGTTTGGAGTTACCTTCGAGTCTCTCAGGAGTGCATGATGTGTTTCATGTGTCTCAGCTGAAGAAGTGCTTGAGGGTGCCAGAAGAGCAAGCACCGATAGAAGGGTTGGATGTGCAGGAAGATCTGACCTACATCGAGCATCCGGTGAAGATTCTGGAGACGTCTGAGAGAGTTACTAGAAACAAGAAGATCAAGATGTGCCGTGTGCAGTGGAGTCATCATACAGAGGATGAGGCTACTTGGGAGCGAGAAGATGAGCTGAGGAAGACATACCCCGATCTCTTTGCTAGCTAGCCTATCCGAATCTCGGGACGAGATTCCTATAAGGGGGGTAGGTTTGTAACACCCTAAGGTAATTCCCTTAAATTTTAATGAATTTATTTGGGTTCAAATAAAATTTCCAGAGTTTTCCCTGATTTATCTCGCATTTAAAGTAATTTTATAACACAAGGAAATAAAACTTATCATAGGATTAAATTGTTTGTGCATTCATGCTGCAGCATTGTTTTATTTGTGTGGGTTTGAATTCAAATTTATTTGAATTCAAGTGGAATGGTTTGAATGTTTGAGTGTAGAAAAGAAATAGGAAAGAAGGAAGGGAAAAGAAAGAGCCAGCCCAAACCCCATAAGCCCGGCCCAGTTATCTCTCTCCCTTCTTCTCTCTTCCCCCGGGCCCCCTCTCCTCTCTCCCGCATGGGCCACCCGAGGCCCAGCAACCCTCCTTCCTTTCCCCCCCGCACGGGCCACGCCTGGCCCAACTCCTCTCCTGTCCCTCAGCCCGACGCGGCCTCCCTCTCCTCTCTCTCTCTGACCGGCCATCCCCACCTGCAGCGCCCCGTCTTCCCCCTCCTTTCTTCCTTCCCCGTCGCACACCGGCTGTCCGAAATCCCCGGCGAGCCTCTCCCCTGGGCCCGCACGCCAAGGCAGCGTCGCCGCCCTACAAGAAGGGAACCACCGCGCCCTAGAACCCTAGACCTAGTCGCAGCATCCGCTGGAGATCCCCAGCGCCGCCGCCCCCCCTTGCTCTGCTGAGTCGCCTCTCTGCCTCGCCGTCGAGTCGCCTCTCCGCAGCACCGCAGCCGCCCCAAACCACGGTGTAGCTTCGCCACGTGCCTAGGAACCCTTCCGAAGATCCAATTCCAATCTCGTTCCCTGCGGTCGCCAGAATTGCGCGGGAGCAACTCCGGTGAGCTCCCTACCCACCGTGTGATTCTTGGATGCCGGCGATCTCAGGATCTCGCTCACCCCCCTCTGCATCTCCGCAGGAGCCTCCAGGATCGATCTCCGCAGCCCAGAAGGTCCGGCCACCTCGGTACCACCGTCCTCCGCGAGCGCCGCCGCCTCCGTCTCACGGCCATCGTTGCCGGCCATCCTCCGCTGCAACTCAGGCCACCACGAGCCCTTGGTGAGCTTCTCCTCCCTTCCCTGGTCCGTTTGCGCCGGATCTCGTGGCTTTTGGCAGTCGGTGGCGTCCAGGTCACGTGCACACCGGCGAGCCCGCCACCCTTCGTCGTCGTGCCGTCGCTAGGGTCCCCTTGGCCGCTTCTGTTCACCCTAGAATAGTTCCCCGTGCCGCAGCGATGCTCCCCGACCCGAAGTCATGAAGTTTGGCCCACTGGAGCGGCGGGAACGCCGAGCTCCGGCGAGCCCGAGCCGCGCGCCACCGCGGAGACGAGCTCCGGCGAGCAATCGCTGCCCCGGGCCCCCCTTGTCTTTCCCTGAGCCGTCCGATGCAAATCCTGTGGCCCAAGCTAGCCCCGCGCGTGAGTCAAAGGAGCCGCGTACCGGTCAGCGCTGGTAGTTTTGCTAAAGAGTCCCTGCGTTTTCCTGAAATTAACCCGCGCTCCCGTGTAGTTCAAAAGTATTCGCGGTTAAGTCCAGTTCTATTCATTTAGACCCCCGCGCTTTCAGGAATTAGTACCCGCAGTCCCGGTCCAGTGTTTTCACGAGTTAGCCCCCGAGTCTATGCTTTAATTATGTTTAGGCCCTCGGTTTTTGCACAGAACCCCTGGAAGTTCTGTTTTTCTCGCAAATAGGTCCCTGGGTCTTGTTTCAAGCGTAGTTTTCGCGTCTTAGCTCCGTTTTAGGTGTTCTTTATATCCACGCGATCGTTGTAACGCGTAGAATAGTTTTAGGCCAGTTTTATGTGCTGTTCCATTGTATTGGTGTACTGTTTTCTTATAGTTTGCTTCTGTTATGCATGTGTGTATGTGTGGACTATGCTTGATGATCGTGAGTAGACGCGGAGCCTTTGGACCAGTACCAGGAGCAGCCATCTTTCGAGCAGTTCGAGCAGCAGCCGGGAGAGTACGAGGAAGGCAAGTATAACATGAACCTCCTATCACTTTTTAATACAATTTCATACTGCATTTTAATACTGTATGCCTATAAGGACTTTCCTAGCCACTTTATATCCTATATATATCCTTTGGGTTGCATTTTGGATAGTTGTGCTAGGTTGCTGCGCTATAACACACTTGGTCCTTTTTAATTAATTTGTTAACGATCTTATGCAACTTAATTCTGGAGCCGACCCTCTGTGCTGTGTGCTTGAGTGGTTTGTGCGTCCTTAAAAGATGTTTTTGTTAGAAACATGGTTTAGGGGGCTAGCACGGTGCTTAGTGCTTGGTTGGCCACTCTCCCTAAGGACCGGTTCATAGAGCGACAACCTGGGACAACCGCGCAACCACAAGACTGGAATGGGACGGTCTTGACTTACTAATTAGGTCGTGTTGGTTCGGGAGTAACTTACCTGCGTGGGCAAGAGGGGTGGTAAGCTTCAATGGTCCCTGCTCCTCCGGCTTGGTCTGTGCTGTGTGTCTTGTACCCCCGGAGGTGGGCCCCATCGTCGCTGATCCAGAATCCTTAGCGGTTACACCTTACCAATGTGATCCTTTGTAACGGTCTCGTAGTGCGCTTGCTAGCCATCTCACCTAAGGAAGTGTGATGAACAACTAGCGTAGCTCACGACTTGTGGGTAAAGTTGTGCAACCTCTCGAGAGTGTAAAACTGATATATCAGCTGTGCTCATAGTCATGAGCGGCCCAGATCCTCCGTCTGATTAGTGGGGTTATCAACCTTTGATTAGGGAGATTCCCCGGGTGGTTTTGGTTTGGATGGTTCTCAGTAGTTCTTAATTAACACAGATTAATTTCTTATGCAATTTGGGTTTATGGTAATTCATTCACTTGTAGTAAATAGCTTTAATAAAATCTGCCAAGACTAAAAGCTAATGCAGTTGAGTCAGCTAGCCTAGAGCCTCATAGTTTGTGTTATACTTGTTGAGTACTAGTCTGTACTCACACTTGCCTCTCTACTCTTCTGTTCTATTTCGGATATCTTCGACTGCTGCTCAGTGCCCGGCAATGTGGAGGACTACGTCGGCGGCTTCGACGACTTCTAGGCGTTTGTCTCCCAGTCGACGTCCCTGTGGCGCCCAGCTCTTCATGTATTCATTTTACGCTTCCGCATTCCTTGAACTGATTCTTGATTCAGTTGTAATAAAGACATACATTTTATAATTTATACGCTCTTATTCGTGACATGTGTTGTGATATCTTGATAATCTGTTGTATATATGCGTGACTTGATCCTGGCGCATATATGATTGCTCGATTTATGTTCTTATAAATCGGGTGTGACACCCGCTCATGGTATACTTAGCCATGTATTTAGACTTATGCAGGCTTTTCAGGTTTTGGGTAGGGTTTTCAGCTAAAAAGCAACAAAGAGTAGATCCTTAATTTCAACTTTTAGTTTTCAGGTTCTAGTTGATTAACTATTCTAGGTAAGCACCTATAACTACTCAAACATGGTAGAATCTTCAATCAAACATCATCTTTGATAATCACATAGTTGCTCTTGTTACTCTATGTGGCAAAGGGATTAAGCAGTCTCAATCTCCGCGAGAAACGGACGATTCCTGAATCGAATTTCAAACCTTGCAAGGGTAAACCTAACACACACGCTTGGAACACCACAGGGTCGTTCCTAAGCAACCGTTTACCTTTCATTCCGACTCGTGGATCAGAGCCACCACAAGCGACTGTAGGACCATACGCACTTCCAAAGTGCAGGACGTACGTCTGTAGCGCGACTACAAAATCCGTACTCCTGGTTGCCCAGCAACACGTATTCCTACACGTCGAACCAAGTAACCAAAAGAACCAAATGCATGTGGTGGGGGGTATGTCCACTCCTCGGGCCGATTGGTGACTAGGCTTACCGCTTACCATATTTCACGGCACATGGCTAGTACTTTCAAACGCTTAGCCACCGCTACCACACACTGCGACCTTATCAAGTTCCACAACACAGACGGGGTATCATCTCAACCATGATACGTCATAAAACTCCCGTCCGTCATCCTTATAGTGATAACAGGAATGTAAACATTACAACTCCTATATCGCGCGAGTGACAGGAAATCACTCGACTTTTACCGGTCCTATTTAGCAGAGCAGCTAAACGGTATGGACTCGGGTACAATACATTGGTTTCCTAAGATCTTATGCAACTAGGGTTCCAAACAATTCTTAAAAACTTAATGCATAGCAATGTATAAATAAATATAAATGGCAGTGTAAGAAAATAATGGGTTATGTCCGGGGCTTGCCTTTACTGGTGGGGCTGAAGTCAGAAATGTTAACATCTTCCGAACTTTGGTTCGGGACTTCAGTTAATCCTTTGGTGACGTTCACTTGGTCTTCAGGAACATCCTATGCAGACTCCTGGGAGATCTTGTAGGTACTGCTTGCGGAAGTAGTCGTATCTACATGCAATGCGACATTACACTCAAAGTGTGCACATAAAACTACCTTACTTCTCAATACAGTTACAATCCAGCACTCATATAACACACTATTCACATAACAACCAAAAAGATCTGAACTAAACCTAGACAGAGCTATAGGGGAACAACTAATTAGAATTGGCTACTCGTTGAAGATTACAACAGAGCCGATTGGAAATAACAGAGGTTTAGCTGATGGAAAGGTGCGTTGGTTTCCTAATTGATCGATGAAAGCATCGATTACCTTAGCAGAGGGATGATTCCTAAAGTAGTTGTCTTAACTGAGATGTGCTTAAGTGTTATCCTAAGTAACTAGGTGTGGTTGTATCGACTCGATTACGTCAGCACAACTATTGGGTGACGTATAGCCGAATGGAGTGTGGTTAAGGGTATATGACCGATAGATATATAGCCGATCTCTCAGTCGATAAATCGACTGATAGAAGTATGTGGATAAGGATGGGGAAACTAAGGATCGATCGGCCGTGTTTGACCGATATGGAAAAGCAATCAAAATCGGCTTGGGTCGGCCGATGGCAAAAACCCTAAGATCGTGTGTGTTGCTCCGATACATCGACTCTATGCAGTCGATATAGAACAGAACAAAAGAATTGTATCGGCAGTAGCCGATAATAGGAAGGTAACAACCGTATCAGCTAACCGGTCGATGGTAGAAGTATCGACTGACAGCTGTTACACAGAAACATCCTAGATTCAAGGAAAGCGGATGCATAGCAGCTGAACTGATAGCCAACGCTGAAGCATAGCCGCAGAGATGTTTTGGATAAGCAGCAGACACACAAGAACTAACGGGGATCATTATACGACAAGGAACTTAAAGAAACAGCAATCAAGACGAGGACAATGTCTTGATGGTAGGGATATGAGCTCTAGGGTGATAGGATTAACTAACTGTCACACTTCTCCACTTAAAACATACACCCTATAATTTATCTTCCAGCTATAACACATGCATACAATATAAGGTACAAACAAAGCATTCATTCCCTAACATTTAACCTAGACCACAAATCAAGACATTCAATTCAAGAGCATAACATGAAACTTGTAAATGTTCACTAATTTGAAATAAAGAAAGCTTTGAAAATCTTATAGAAAACACCCTAGAACTTTTCAGGTTAAAGC
Organism: Panicum hallii; assembly: GCF_002211085.1. Lineage (NCBI taxonomy): Eukaryota > Viridiplantae > Streptophyta > Magnoliopsida > Poales > Poaceae > Panicum > Panicum hallii. Next base: position 23,975,376 of record NC_038043.1, on the reverse strand, counting down.
AATTGAGTCCCTGGTCCGGGAAAACAGATAACAGGAAGTTAACGACGATATTCCGGCAAGGAAATCGCCGGTATTAGAAAGATTCAGTGGATCAGGGCAAACCTTAGGGTAGCCTTGGTTATGAAGGAGAACACGCGGAAAGTGAATTCCCGCGGTGAACAGGATTGGCGACGAGAAGAGCTCGACGATGACGAGATTCCATGAGTGACGAAGAAGCTCGCCGGGGATTGTAGTGGTTAGAGAATGGCCGAAGTAGTCTTCACGGTGATTCGTGGTGATAGCGGTTGAGCGATCCACGAGGGTAAGAACTGTTGGATGTCGTGGATCATGGAGTAAGACGATGGAGCCGAATGGGTTCGCTATACCAACTTCTCTGCGAACCCTAGGGTTTTCCTGTTCACAGGTTGAACTTCCTCTTCCCACGCACATGCGATGCCAAAGCCTGGCTGACCGAACACCTCTGCTCGCACAAGAAGAAACCCTCCTTGACCTGACTGCACCGCATCTCCTCCGAGTTCGTCATGCCCGACCACTGTCTTTGCTTTGCAGCTTCCCTTTCTGATTCGCCATGCCATACTCACTCCTCCGCCTTCACGAGGACCGTGGTTTGCTTGCATTAGAGTCGTGCCTTCCGTTGCGTTTTCCTCGATGGCCTCAAATGTCCATCACGCGCGACCCTCCTGCCCACCAACTCGGCCGCGGCCTGAGCTCGCCCAGCGGGAACTCCGCCATGCGCTGCACGCCGCCGCTATGCACGTCGTTGCCCTGCATAGATCTTCCTCCTTCTTCCGTTGTTGGTCATGCGCTCGCTTCGGCCTTGCCGTGCCTTAGCTGCGCGCTGCTCTGCTCTGCCGCGCACGCGTTGCTCCACCCGCGCGCTCCCATCTGCCACACCCTCGGCGACTCCTTGTGTCCGCGCTCCAACCAAGCCGCCCTGCATCGCCTGTTTCCCCCGTCTGGTTCACCCCCGCGCGCCTCCACGCGTGCTCGCGCCACCTGGGCCTACTCCTGCCCCGGCCGAGCCACTCGCGCGCGCCAACCGCGCCTCCAGCGCCCTCCGCGCGTGTTCCGCCCAACATCTGCCCACACCGTCAACTTCCGTGCGCCATCGCGTGCACACTCGCGCCACCCGCTCGGCGCCGAGCTGCTCTGCCTGCTGTGGCCGCTACCCTGTTCCACCTCAACGTCGCCAGCGCCGCGCACCAACCCACTTGCGTCGCTTGCTGCCTGCGTCGTGGCTCCACCTGCACGGTCTGCTCCCACGCGCTCTGCTCCAGCACCATCACCGTCTGAGCCGCGTGCTGCTCCACTTCACGTGCGCCTGCTCCTGGATCCACTCTGGCTCCTGTGCCTCCGCGCCCACACACCCGGCGCCCACCTGCACGCCACCTGCCTCGGGCTCGCCCAGTCCCAAGCGCTCACCGCCTGGGCCACGCGTCCGCGCGCCGCCGGCCTGCTGCAGCCGCTTGAGCCCGCTCCCTCCGAGCACCTGCGCCGGCCCGCACACCGCAAGCCGAGCCGCCCGCCGCGAGCTGCAGCCGTCCGCGCGCGCCTGGCTCCTGCGGCCGCAGCCCTGGGCCCGCCAGCCTGCCTGCTGCTTGGGCCGCCTGCCTGCGCCGCTCGGGGCCCCCGCGCTCGCCCGGCCCCGCTGCTGCCTGAGCCGCGCGCCTGGCCCAGCGCCGGCCGCCGTCGCCGCTTGTGCACCTGCGTGTCTGTGCCGGCCCGCTTGCTAAGCGCCTGCGCGTGCGCTTCCTACTTCCTGTGCCGCCCGTGCCGAACCGAGTGGAGGAGGAGAGAGAGAGGGAGTGGATGAGGAGGAAGCTGTGCTACCGGTGGGGAAGAAGATAAGGGCCAGGGACAAGGGAACAGAGGAGAAGGGGAAAAGAGATTTCCCAAGGACCTATGCATAAATATAGAAAACTGCAAGGGCCTATCTGTAAAATAAAATTTCCCGTTGATTTAAAACCCTAATGGAGAGATGCCCAAAACGAAAGTTGGAGAGTTTTTCAAACTCTACAACATTGCTTTAGGGCTCAAGTTCAAAAACTCAAAACTTATATTTTTACACGTGAATCTTTGAACAAAAATCAGATTTGAATTGCTTTCGTCCTAAAGAATGAAATTTTATAAAATTCAGGACCTAAATGCAAGCATTTATGACATGTCATGAAGACGAGATAGACTCGTCATAATGATTGGATAGACATGTCATGATGACTCGCACTTTTAAACTTTAGTCCTGAGTAATTTTGAAAGTTACTTTTGTAAATCAAACATTTGCATAAAAGGACTTGTACTTTTATAAAATTACATAAATACCCTTATTTTCACCATTTTACCAAAAATTTTTACACACTTCAACACACACACATTTCAAATACAACTTTCAAATAAACATATATATTTTTTTACAAGGAATAACATAAGAAAAACATGTTTACAAAACCACCTTTCACTTATTTCGAAATTATCCTTCTCCAAATACATTTTGCAAAAACAACCCTAGATTTTTTCTGTAATTACAAAAATACCCTTTTTACTTGCACTTTAAATTTTCAAAAGCTTCACATAAACACTCATAAGCTTTATACAAACAACACATATTTCACACTAACAAAATATATGTCTAACATTACAAGTACACAAACTGTCACACTCTTGGCCATTTGGACTGCATTCTTGATACTATAGAGCTAAGACATCCCTCTCTCTCACACACTTGCTAAGGATTTGCATTTTTGAGAGTGAGAGTGCTTCCTAGTGCATTGCATCAAGAGTTTGAGCTTTGTGGCACTAGGGAATCTTCAAGCAAGGGTCATTGGCTTGTTACTCTTGGGAGTTGCCGCTCCCTAGACGGCTTGGAGAAGGCGATTTCGTGTGCTTCTTGAAGGAGATTGTTGAGAAGCCCCGATTTCGGTTGTGAGAGGTTTTGTGCTCACCTTACCGGAGTGGTGAAGAGCAACTCTAGTGGAATCAAGGTGTGGAGTGGTTCCTTGGTTCAAGCCGGCTCAAGATCAAGAGGTTCTTGATAGAGGAGCAGTTGATTCTTGGAATCCACCCCAACGTGGATTAGGGGTGACCCGCAAGTCATCGACACCACGGGATAAATTTGTGTGTCAAGCTTGGTTATCTCTCTTGCTCACTTTAATTGTTATTTTATTTTGAGCAATTTACTCTACTAGAGCTTGAATTGTATCTTGTCACCCTAGGTTGCATACCTTTCTAGAGATAGTAGTAGCTTGACATAGGGCTTTCTTTTGTTACTAATTAAATTTCTCTAGTGTTGTTGATTTTAGTCTTAAACTGCCTATTCACCCCCCCTCTAGTCGGTGTTCTTGATCCTACAACTTGAAATTTGCACACAAGCTTACTCATACCGGAAACAGGCTATATACCAAAAATCACAAACACTAGAGCTAGCATGCACAAGGTATGCTCAAGATACCCTTTTGTTAAGTTTTAAAATAACTCAAAAAGTATTTGGTTTCAAATCAAACTCTAGTAACAAAAGTTGTAGAATTTACTTCAAGGATTCAAACAACTAGTTTGACATTTTTCTAAATTTTCTACAAATTTCTACAAATTTCTAAAGATCACTGATTTTGAAAAGAGGGGAGGGACTGGAATCTTGCAGCCAGGCCCTCGGAAAGATTTAAATCATTGCAATTGGGTCCTTGGCTCGTCGGAACACAGAGGCTGAGATGTGCCGGCCAAATTCCGGCGACGACGGTCGCCGGCGGCAAGGGGGAACCGGCCAGGAAGGTTCAGGGGACTAGGGCGGTCCTAGCTAGGGGTGATGTGCAGGTCGGGGTTGGCCGGAGGGATGGAACGGTGGTGAACCGAGGCGCGGCGATGGAGCTCAACCACGGTGACGGTGTTCCGGCGTGACGGCTCACCGGCGGTGGATCAGAGGTGGGGGAAAAGCTTCAGGAGAGTAAGGTGGTACAATTGGTCACCTTGTCGAGAGCTAGGACGGGTTCCCAGGGCGGCCCGGGACGGCGGCGAAGGGGGAGCTCGTCGGCGAGGTGGATGCAGTGCTTAAGGGCGGCGATAGAGAGGCCGGTGAGCTTCATGGGATCAAGGCGAAGCTATAGAGGGGGCTGTCGTGGTCTGAGAAGGAGCAGGGCGAGCTGACGACGGCGCGGCTGTTGGCGGCAGAAGGTGAGTGTCGGTGTTTTACCGGCTGCCCACCGTGGGATATACCCAAGGTGGTAAGTTTTGGTGAGGAGACGCCGAGATCAGGAACTCGAAGGTGCAAGGAACACAAAACTTAGACAGGTTCGGGCCGCAAGATGCGTAATACCCTACGTCCTGTATGGTGATTTGTATTGCCTTTGGTGTGTATGGTGATTTGTATTGCCTTTGGTGTAGAATGATCTAGAGATCTCGTTTTGAGAGGGTCCCTGTCCTCCCTTATATATCCGAGAGGTCAGGGTTACAAGGATACCAACACCAGCTAATGAATCGTACCAGAACATATCTCGAGTAGATTCCTTCTGTATCGGTTAGCTTTATCCCCTACTTAAATGGGATAAATAAGAGATAAACAAGATGAATAAGAGATAAGACGGACTTAATCTCTTAAACCTCTTTAAACTACGTTATGTACACAGTCCCGTGGCCCCGGGTCTGACAAGCCCCGAGCTCTTTCGTAGCTGAGTACTGCAGGCTTATCGAGTACCTTCGAAGTAGTTTTCAACTTCTTTTGAAGATCTGTCTTGAAGTCCTTCTTCGAGCACTTCCCTGGCTGCATCGAAGCTATGAGGTGCTCATGCCCCGAATTAAATTTTTAATATGGTGTGCGATTGAAAAATCGCACTCCATATGGAGTAGCCCCCGAGCCTTAGGTTGAATTGGAGAATCAGGCTGAGGGTCACTTTAGTCTTGAATCTTCCTTACTCACTTTTTCAAACAAATTTGAAAAAATAAGTAGTCGATGCCACGTACCCCACAGCCCCCGAGCCTTGAATCCAAATCCCTCAAATTGGAGATAAGGATCCAAAAACCGTGGCACGTAGTTTAAAATTGTCCACATGGTAAATTACCAATGTGATGGTACAAATGATGGAAGTTAGATCACGAATTCGAAAAACCCCTTTTTTGGGGCCAATTAACCCTGAAAAAATGATTAATCGAATATTTAATCCAAACAGTCCACCAAATGACCCCTCATCTTTGGAACATTCCCAAAAATGACTCTTCAACTTCAAAACAGTAAACTTTTCCCCAACTGCTGGTTATTTAACTCCGCAGCGATAGTGAGAAAAGATTTGAGCTTCCAATCTGCAATTTGCCAAAAACCACCAAAATCCCCAAACATAGCCGCGCTCCGCCGTCACCCGCCCGGAGAAATCCCAACCCCCCAAGATCTCCCCGCTCCTCTCCCCACAGCCCCCGAGCAACTCGTGGCGAGCGGATCCGGAGATGGCGCCCAAGAAATCAGAGAAAGAAGGGAAGAAGAAAGAGGCGCAGCCGCCGACTGGGGAGTGGACACACAGTAAGTGTTCCCTCAATGATCTTAATAAACTTGTCTCTGAGGGTTTGCTGCAAGACAAAAATCTTGTCAATTGGCGCCCCTCATTCCGTGAACCTTCCCCCATGGAAAATGTTAACAAAATCGTCACATTTTACCATTTTGCCGAACGGGGTTTGGCCCTCCCCTCTTGTCCTTTTTTCCGTGTCCTCCTTTACTACTACGGGCTTGAGCTCCATCATCTCAACCCGAACTCCATTTGCCACATCTCGATTTTTATCCATCTCTGCGAAGCCTTCCTTGGAATCGAACCCCACTGGGATCTTTTCCGTTTCCTCTTCCGTGTCAAACCACAGCCCACCACAAAGAATCCATCCGTTGTAGGGGACGCGGGCATCCAACTGCGACAGCAGGCCAGCGATAAGTACCTATCATACAAATTCTCCTCCAACATCTCCGGGTGGAAGAACCACTGGTTTTATGTCAAAAACCATGCCCCCCATCTCCCAGAAAAGATGAACAATCCACCTGTCGTGAGGCCGGAGTGGAACATCGAGCTATCCAGGGGGGACATGGACCAAGTCGAGGAATTGCTAAGAACCATAGAAGCTCATAAACTGACGGGAGTGACCGGCGCATCCGTCATGTTTTCCTTTTTCAAGCATCGAGTTCAACCCATCCAACAGCACCACAAGCTTGGATTCGAGTATGCAGGGAATGAAGATCCGTCTCGCATGTGCGCAGAGGAACTATCAGACGAAGCCGCGCTCCTCTGAGTCCAGTGGGTGCTGTTGGACGTGAACGCCATCCCCTACGTTCCAGCACCGTTTTCCGCATGAAACCCTCCACAACTGGTGAGAATTCGACTACTTTCTGTTGGGAACAACCTTTGTTATGCCCCTACTAAGTGAGAACCTTCTGCAGGGACATACGGAATTGTACCGGAGCTACCCGCCGCAACCCGACATCCCTCGACCGGACCACCTTCTCCCCAGCGCCGCCGCTGAAGCAAAGAAGGCTCGAGTAGCTGCAGCTCTGCGCAGCAGTGAGTCCACGGAGGACGAGAGCCCCCAAGCGGAGAAGGAAGCCGAAGGAGGGGCGAGGAGGGACAACTCCCCCAGACTAGCCGTGGAGTTGACCGAAGCTTTGCCCTTGGTCCCGCAGGGTCGTTGGGTGGTGTGCAAGCAAAAAGCGCAAGTAATCGAGTCTTCCAAGTATAGTTTTTCTGCCTTGTTGAATCGCCAAATGTCTATACTGTTGCAAGCTGACAATATCCATTTGTAGTCCTTCCGCTTCTCCGCCCAGGACCGAGCCCAAAGAGGTGGGATCAGCTCCATCTGCCACCATGGCTGTTACAGTTGCCATGGCAGGGGCCGCGCCACAGTCTGGTGAAACCCCACCACCAACAACGAGTACTCCGCGCCGGGCCTTGCGGGTGAAGAAGGCCATCAAAAAGAAGTCTGCACTGTAAGTTTGCGTCTGGTTGCACAAAAAACATTATGCTCTTTCCAACTTGTATGATAACGGACTCGACTTCATTAGGGCTGCAAGCGCCGTGAAGCTCCAGCTGAAACCGACCGCGACTACCCCAGCCCCCGGATCATCAACCCAAGCAGAGTCTACAGGCGCGAGGCCGGCCACGGATGTTCCAGCCCTCGAGCCATCAGCCCCCGGTGGGTCGACGCCCACGGAGCCAGCCCCCGAGGCGGACGCGACGCTGCCCGACTTGCCGCCTCCCGAGCTCCAACAAAGCGAAGCCGGAACCAATGGCGAGGAACAAGTCGAGGCCCCTGATGCCGCTCCTACGGATGGCGTAGGTAAGCATCTGACCGCCCGCTGCTAGCTGCCGGGATCCAGGCGCAATGTGCTGAAAACATTTGTACTTGCAGGTGCCCAGCAGCCACCACCTGAAGAAGCTGCCGGGACATCAAGGAGTCCTAGTGAAATACTGAAAGCCGAGCCTGGGTACAAAAATGTCATCAACACCGACCTGGTGGATGACCCCATGCTGACGGCCGAGAACATAAAGACCTTCAAGAGAAACTTCAAGGAACTGTACGATTTTTCCATGGTAAGACCTGAGTATTGTTCTACTTGTACGTATTGACAAGCTGTTTTAACTCAATCTGTGCCGTTGCGCAGAATGTGATCACTCCCAAAAGAAATCAGAGAAGCTGAGCGCGGTTGTGAGTGGTCACCAAGAGCTAGCTGCTCTGGACAAGCGCATCTCCGACGAGAAGACGAAGAACTGCTATTTGCAGAGGGAGCTTGACATGCTAAAACAGGAAAGGACTCGAGAGACTTGGCTACTCAGGAACGACCTGCAAAACCTCAAGGAACAACAGGCGGTGCACCAGGAGCAGCTCAAAGAGCAAAAGAAAGCGCACCAAGGTAAGCCCTCGCTTCCCTCAGGTACTTTCCCTTAATGAGTTTCCCTGGACGCTGAATATCTTCGCCGCAAAGCTTAGGAAAATCGTAAAATACAAAGAAGAGCTGCTTACTAACGTGAAGAATATGCTGTATCGTCGTACAGATGATGTCGAGAGGCTGCAGAAGGTAGTCCCCGATACTGAGGAGCAGTTCGCCGACTGCCTTCGGCGAATCAAGACGCTGGGCGAGGAGAAGGGACGGTGGGAGAAGAAACTGGAAATTCTCAAGGAAGCCGCCCAGGAGCTGGTGGACATGGTGGATCCACTAGAAGAAGGTGAAGCGAGCCCGCGGCCCTTGCTAGAGTGACTTCGTGGAGCCCCGCAAAAGGTGGTCAGATTCCTCTCAGAAGCCTCGGTCGCGTGTGTCAGCCATGCCCTCGCCTTTTTGCCGGAGGCGCAACTAGAAATATTTGCGCAGGGCATGGCTGCGGATTGCACCGAGGACCAATTCGACAGATACCTCCAAGAAGCCCAACCTATAGCAGAACAGATAGTACAAAGTGTACTGCAGGATTAGGGTGTGAAAAACAAATACTTACTTCCTTATGTACATATTTTATTTGACGTCTCCACTTGTGTGTGCCTTGGCTGAATTGTCATCCAGGCTTAGAGGCTAAGTAGTAGATGCCACCCTGGGTGCAGCGACCCTGGAAGTAGCCATAGCTCCAAGTAGGAACTCCTCTAATAAGTTAGCCATAACCCGATCGGGCAGGCCTAACCTATTAGGAAAGAACGCGAGCATCGTCGCAGGATTGCCGAGCTTTAAGGCAGAGAAAAAATGAAGCTACCTAGAGTGCATCGACTCTGGATTTAGTTGAGGTCGCTCCTCATGCGAGCGCGCTCCACAAGTTAGGTAGGGACCGGATGAACGGATCTAACTTGTTGGGAGCGAATACGGGCATCGCCGCGGGTCTGCCGTGCTTTTGGCAAAAAACTGAAACTACCCTGAGTACAACGACTCAGGATGTAGTCGAAGTAGCTCGTCATGCGAGCCCATCCAACAAACTGGGTATAAACCAGTCGAACAGATCGATCTTGTTGGAATAAATGCGATTACTATCATGAGCGACTATCCAAGGTCGCGGCGGATGTGGCAGAACCAACCTGAATTACACCGGCACAAGTACGCAAGTCCTCTCTTAAGGGCTCCAACGTTCTTAAAACAGTGTAACCCCTTGTCTTGTTGGGTAAAGTCCCGATGAAACCACCTAACTTCCGGGATCGAATAAGGTTATCTCACACGAAGATGAGTCCAGAGATACAGTCACCATCATATTTTACATAACAGGGAATTACATTGCAAGAGTTTCCAAAAGTAGTACTAAGTTCCACATTTAGTAAAATTATTACAAACCGTTAAAGTTAAGGTTCTTGGCAGCGGAAAAACAAACGCGATGATTTACAACACGCCGTCAAGACAGATGTCATGTTAAGCCCGGGCACGACATCACTCGGTATCATCAGTGTTGGCCGGGGATGGAGCCCATTCCACGGACCAACCATTTGGAAGAGCACAGGGCCAAGATAGGGGAAGAGTAGGGTCTTCAAAGACATTACCTGAAAAACATATAACTAGCAAGGCTGAGTATACTAATACTCGGCAAGGCTTACCCGTCTCATGGTATACTTAGCCATGTAACTAGACTTATGAAGGCTTTTCAGGTTTTGGGTAGGGTTTTCAGCTGAAAAGCAACAAAGAGTAGGTCCTTATTTTAAACTTTTAGCTTCCAAGTTCTATGTGATTATCCATTCTAGATAAGCACCTAGAGCTAATCAAGCATGGTAGAATCTTTAGCCAATCATCATCTTTGATAACCATACAGTTACTCTTGTTACTATGTGGTAAAGGGATCAAGCAGTCTCAATCTCCGTGAGAAACGGACGATTCCTGAATCGAATTTCAACCTTGCAAGGTAAACCTAACTCACACGCTTGGAACATCCAACGATTGTTCCGAAGCGACCGTTTGCCTTTCATTCCGACTCGTGGACAGGTCCACCACAAGCGACTGCAGGACCATACGCACATCCAATATGTGCAGGACGTATGTCTGTAGCGTGACTACATGACCATACTCCTGGTTGCCCTGTAATACGTATTCCCACACGTCGAATCAAGTAACCAGAAGAACCAAATATGAGTGGTGGGAGGTATGTCCACTCCTCGGGCCGATTGGTTACTAGGCTTACCGCTTACCATATTTCGCGGCATGTGGCTAGTACTTTCAAACGCTTAACCACCGCTACCACACACTGCGACCTTATCAAATTCAACAACACAGACGGGGTATCATCTCAACCATGATACCTCACATAATTCCCGTCCGTCATCCTTATAGTGATTACAGGAATGTAAACATTACAACTCCTATATCGTGCGAGTGACAGGAAATCACCCGACTTCTACCGGTCCTATTAGCAGAGCGGCTATTCGGACTCAAATGCTAGTATTCAATACATTGGTTCCTAGGAAAATGTAACTAGGGTTTCTCATACAATTCCTAAAAACATAATGCATAGATAAATATAAATAATATAGGTTGCAGTGTAAATAAAGTAGGGATTATGTCCGGGGCTTGCCTTTACTGGTGGGACTGGAGTCAAGGATGTTAGTATTATTATCTTCCGAACTTTGGTTTGGGGCTTCAGATAATCCCTTGGTGATGTTCACTTGGTCTTTAGAAGCATCCTCTGCAGACTCCTAGGAGATCTCGTAGGTACCGTCTACGGAAGTGGTCATATCTACATGCAATGCAACATTACATTCAAAGTGTACTCTTAAACCTATTTTATTTGAGGATAAAGTTGCAATCCAGCACTCATTTAGCATATCACTCATATAACAACTAAAAAGATCTGAAACTAAACCTAAATGGAGCTTTAGGTGGACAATTAACTGAAATCGGCTAGTTGTTGAAAATTACAACAGAGCCAATTGGAAGCAATAGGGGTTTAGCTGATAGAATTGGTAAAGAAAGAGCTATCTACATAGTATTAGGAAATCTGCTGATTTCTGTTTAGAAGAGAAATCGGCATGAGTAGTTTCTATATATGAGCAGAAGAGATTAACCGATTTGGTTTCACCTAAGGTTAAAATGGCTGAGGTAGGAATATTAAAGGTACAGAGTTCCAAGGATAGAACAAGGAAGGATCTTGCTGATTGGATTTAGTTATCAGCATGTTTTTGCCTAACTGATGGTTGGTGTTTCGGCTTGCCTTAGTCGACGAGGGTGCATCAGATTTAGCCGATTGATGTGCCTTGGTTGTGCCTAACAGGGGCGTGTCGACTGTGCTATCTTACAGACCTAGGGTTGTGTACTTTGGCCTGTTGTCACACCCGATTTATAAGAACATAAATCGAGCAATCATATATGCGCCAGGATCAAGTCACGCATATATACAACAGATTATCAAGATATCACAACACATGTCAGGAATAACATTAATATAAATCGTAAACGAATCATAAATGAATTATTTTATTACAACCGAATCAAGAATCGGTTCAAGAGTTGCGGAAGCGTAAAAGAGATACATGAAGAGCTAGGCGCCACAGGGACGTCGACTGGGAGACAAACGCCTAGAAGTCGTCGAAGCTGCTGACGTAGTCCTCCACGTTGCCGGGCACTGAGCAGCAGTCGAAGATATCCGAAGTAGAACAGAAGAGCAGAGAGACAAGTGTGAGTACATACTCGTACTCAACAAGTATAACACGAGCATGAGGCTCTAAGGTTAGCTGACTCAACTGCATTAGCTTTTAGTCTTGGCAAATTTTATTAAAGCTAATTACTACAAGTGGATGAATTACCATAACCCAAATTGCATAAGAATTAATCAATATTCATTAAGAACTACTGAGAACCATCCAAACCAAAACCACCCGGGGAATCGCCCTCGTCAAAGGTTGATAACCCCACTAATCAGACGGAGGATCTGGGCCGCTCATGACTGTGAGCACAGCTGATATATCAGTTTTACACTCTCGAGAGGTTGCACAACTTTACCCACAAGTCGTGGGCTACGCTAGTTGTTCATCACACTTCCTTAGGTGAGATGGCTAGCAAGCACACTACGAGACCGTTACAAAGGATCACGTTGGTAAGGTGTAACCGCTAAGGATTCTGGATCAGCGACGATGGGGCCCACCTCCGGGGGTACAAGACACACAGCACAGACCAAGCCGGAGGAGCAGGGACCATTGAAGCTTACCACCCCTCTTGCCCACGCAGGTAAGTTACTCCCGAACCAAAATGACCTAATTAGTAAGTCAAGACCGTCCCATACCAGTCTTGTAGTTGCGCGGTTGTCCCAGGTTGTCGCTCTATGAACCGGTCCTTATGGAGAGTGGCCAACCAAGCACTAAGCACCGTGCTGGCCCCCTAAACCATGTTTCTAACAAAAACATCTTTTAAGGACGCACAAACCACTCAAGCACACAGCACAGAGGGTCGGCTCCAGAATTAAGTTGCATAAGACCATTAATCAAATTAATTAACAAGGACCAAGACTTGTTATAGCGCAGCAACCTAGCACAACTAACCAAAAAAATGCAACCCATAGGATATATATAAGGATATAAAAGTGGCTAAGAAGTCCTTATAGGTATACAGTATTAAAATGCAGTATGAAATTGTATTTAAAAGATGATAGGAGATTCATGTTATACTTGCCTTCCTCGTACTCTCCCGGCTGCTGCTCGAACTGCTCGGAAGACGGCTGCTCCTGGTACTGCTCCAAAGGTTCCGCGTCTACTCACGATCATCAAACATAGCCCACACATACACACATGCATAACAAGAACAAACTATAAGAAAACAGTACAACATTACATAGAAACAGCACATGAAACTAGCCTAGAACAAATCTACGCGTTACAACGATCGCGTGCATATAAAGAACACCTAAAACGGAGCTAAGACGCGAAAACTGCGCTTAAAACAGGGTCCAGGGACCTAATTGTAAGAAAAACAGGACTTCCAGGGGCTTCTGCACAAAAACCGAGGACTAAAACCTAATTAAAGGCTAGACACAGGGGCTAACGCGTGAAAACACCCCACATGGACTGCGGGTTCAAATTCCAGAAAGCTCAGGGGCTTAAACGAGTAAAACAGGACCTATCCGTAATTATTTTCGACTCACGGGTGGACGGCGGGTTGATTCCTAGAAAACCCGAGGGTTCTTTAGCAAAAGAGGCGGGCTGAAGCGGTACCTTCTGTTCTGAATCGCTGGATCAAGATCGGACGGCTCAAATTAGATTCGTCCCGCGAAAGGGTATCTGCGGATCTGGACGCTCGGATCAAGATCGGACGGCTCAAGGGAGATCTAGGGCTTGCATTCACGCGGTCCACAGGATCTAAATCGGGCGGCTGGGGTTTAATGCGGATCTGGATCTAATCCAGATCGTTGCCTTGAGATCTAACGGCTCGGGGGAAGTACCGGTCTGGATCTAATCCAGACCGTAGGCCCAGATCGAACGGCTGATAGGGGCTCCGGTCGGCGCCGGCGGCGGGGAGGCGCGGGGCGCGGCGAAGGCGGCGGAGGCTCGCCGGAGTACCTGCGATCGGGCGCTTCCGGCCTTAATTCGGAACGCGGCTAGCACGGGGAGGAAGAGGGAACGACGACGAACCCATCTAGGCGGTCAGCATGGTGGATTGGAGCTCGGGGCGGTGCTCCTCGCGGCGGAGGCGGCTCGGGGTTACGGTGGTAAGGGGAATGCGCACGGGCAGAGGGGGAGAAGGGACAGGGACGGGCGTGGCGTGCTTCTTACCACTCCGGGGTGCTGCGACGGTGGTTACGGGCCGGAGATGGGTGGTGCCGGTGTGGTGCCGCGGTGGCGCAGAAGCTCCGTTGACGGCGGCGGCCCTAATCCGGGAGTGGTGCAGCGATGCAAGGCCAGGGGAGAAGGAAAGTGGGAGGGGTGGATGCGGCTGAGGAGGAGCGCGAGTGAGCTGCGGCTAAGAGGGGCGGAGCGGTCCTCGGCGTGCGGGTCAACCGGGCAACCGAGCGGCCGCCTTTCACGGGCCGTTGCGGCGTCGTCCAAATCCGTGCGCGGGGCGCCCTTCTAGAAGCTCCTAGTCGCGGACGGGGTCAAGGTGCGGCTCGGGGGAGGGCCCAGGGGCGCAGCGGGACGGGGCCACGGCCAGTGGCCGAGCGGCCGGCCGGCGGGGAAAAGCAGAGGAGGAGGATCGGGCGCCGGGTAGAGGAAGCGTCTGACCGGTGGGACCGGCCTGGCAGAGAGAAGAGGAGGGAAGGGCGCTCGGGCTGGGAAAGAAAGGGGATGGGCCGGCTGCTGGGCCTTGCGGGGAGGGGAGAGAGGGAAGTCGCTGGCCAAGCGTGGCCCACGCGGGGGAAAGGAAGGGGAAGGGGGTGCTGGGCCTCGGGTGGCTTGGGCCAGGAAAGAAGAGAGGGAGAGAGGGCCCGCGGGTGGGGGGGAAAGGGAAACTGGGTCGGGCTGGGCTGGGAGAGGGTTGGGCTGCTTTTCTTTTATCCTTTCTTCTTTCCTTTTCTTTTTCTATACCCCACTAATTCAAACAATTCTACTTGAATTCAAATACAATTTTGAATTCAAACCTACCCACTCCACACAAACAAAAATAATGCACCAGCATGAATGCACAACCAAGTTGATCTTATAATTAATTTTATTCCCTTGCGTTATAAATTGCTTTAAATGCCACGAAAATTAAGGAAAAGCATGGAAAATTTATTTAAGCCCAAATAAATTCATTAAAATTAGGGAAAATTTACCTTAGGGTGTTACAAACCTACCCCCCTTACAGGAATCTCGTCCCGAGATTCGGATAGGCTAGCTAGCAAAGAGATCGGGATATGTCTTCCTCAGCTCGTCTTCTCGCTCCCAAGTAGCCTCCTCCTCCGTGTGATGACTCCACTGAACACGGCACATCTTGATCTTCTTGTTCCTAGTAACCCTCTCAGATATCTCCAGAATCTTCACAGGATGCTCAACATAGGTCAGATCCTCCTGCACATCCAACCCTTCTATCGGTGCTTGCTCTTCTGGCACTCTCAAGCACTTCTTCAGCTGAGACACGTGAAACACATCGTGCACTCCTGAGAGATTGAGTGGCAACTCCAGACGATATGC
Organism: Panicum hallii; assembly: GCF_002211085.1. Classification (NCBI taxonomy): domain Eukaryota; kingdom Viridiplantae; phylum Streptophyta; class Magnoliopsida; order Poales; family Poaceae; genus Panicum; species Panicum hallii. The sequence goes on along the minus strand of NC_038043.1, from coordinate 23,960,370 downwards.
CACCTCGCCTTTCCGTTCCAACACCTTGAACGGACCAATGTACCGAGGAGCTAGCTTCCCTCGTACATTAAATCTGCGAATTCCTCTCATCGGCGAGACCTTCAGATATACATGATCACCCACTGTGAAGGTCAAATCTCGACGACGAACATCCGCATAACTCTTCTGACGAGTCTGAGCAACCCTCAGATTCTCTCGCACCTGCTGTACCAACTGTTCGGCCTCCTCAACAATATCCGGACCAAACACCTGCCTCTCACCAATCTGATCCCAATACAGCGGAGTCCTGCATTTTCGACCATACAGAGCTTCAAACGGGGATTTCTTCAGACTAGCCTGATAACTGTTATTATAAGAAAACTCTGCATACGGCAGGCATTTATCCCAGCTGGTACCATACTGAATAGCGCAGGCTCGAAGCATATCCTCCAACACTTGGTTGGTTCTCTCTGTCTGTCCATCTGTCTGAGGATGATAAGCAGTACTGAAACGCAGCTTCGTATCCAACGAATCGTGCAACTGCTCCCAGAATCGTGAAGTGAACTGGGATCCTCGATCAGATATAATCTTCTTCGGAACACCGTGCAGACAGACGATCCTGGAGATGTACAACTCTGCGAGTCTAGCACCGGAGTAAGTAGTATTCACCGGGATGAAATGAGCAACCTTCGTCAGCCGGTCCACTACTACCCATATGGAGTTGTACCCTTTCTGAGTACGAGGCAAGCCAACAATGAAATCCATAGTGATTTCCTCCCATTTCCACTCTGGAATCTTCAACGGCTGCAATAACCCTGCTGGCCTCTGATGCTCTGCCTTGACACGCTGACAAGTGTCGCAGATAGCCATGTACTCCGCAACGGAACGCTTCATTCCAGACCACCAGAATCGTTCCTTCAGGTCATAATACATCTTCGTGCTGCCTGGATGGATAGAATACGCTGTATCATGAGCCTCACTCAGAATCAGCTTCCTGAGGTCATGCGCATCTGGCACACATATACGGCCCTTGTACCACAAGGTACCCTGATCATCCTCTCTGAAATGAGGAGCCTTGCCAATCTTGAGCAATTCCCGAATCTCCTGCAGCTTCTGATCCTCCTTCTGATGCTGCCTGATCTCAGCCTCTAGAGTGGGTTCCGCCTCGAACGACGTACCCGAGGTATGATGCAAGAAACCCAGGCTCAACTGCTCAAACTCCTCGCATAACTCCTGAGGCATCTGGAAAGCCACGGCCATGTTAACATAGCTCTTCCTGCTCAGAGCATCTGCTACAACATTGGCCTTGCCCGGATGATAGTGAATCTCCAGGTCATAATCCTTGACCAACTCTAGCCATCTTCTCTGCCGCATGTTCAGCTCACTCTGGGTGAAAATATACTTGAGGCTCTTGTGATCGGTGTAAACATCACACCTCTGCCCAAACAAGTAATGCCTCCATATCTTCAGAGCATGTACTACTGCGGCTAACTCCAGATCATGAGTGGGATAATTCAGCTCGTGCCGGCGTAACTGCCGCGAGGCATAAGCTATCACTCTGCCTTCCTGCATCAAGACGCAACCAAGACCATCCCTCGAAGCATCACAATACACTATGAACCTCTTGCTCTGGTCCGGCAGAGTAAGGACTGGCGCCGTAGTCAACTTCTCCTTCAGCTCCTCGAAGGCCTTCTGACGCCCATCAGTCCAAGAAAAACCCACGTCCTTCTCCAGCAAGGAAGTCAAAGGCTTCGCAATCTTGGAGAAATTCTCGATGAACCTCCGATAATAACCTGCTAAGCCCAGAAAAGAGCGGACTTCCTTCACCGTCTGCGGTACAACCCAGTCAAGCACGTCCTTCACCTTTCCGGGGTCCACAGCAATACCTCCCTTGGAGATAACATGACCGAGGAATGGAACCTCGTCAATCCAGAACTCGCACTTACTGAGCTTGGCATACAGCTTGTGCTCTCTGAGCCTCTGCAACACAAGCCTGAGATGCTTCTCATGCTCCGCTTCTGACTTGGAATATATCAGGATATCATCAATAAATATCACCACGAAGGTGTCCAGATAATCCATGAAAACCTTGTTCATCAGGTGCATGAAGAAAGCCGGAGCATTAGTCAAGCCGAAAGACATGACCGTATACTCGTATAACCCATACTTGCAGGTGAATGCCGTCTTCTGAATATCCTCAGGACGAATCTTCAGCTGATGATAACCGGAACGCAGATCAATCTTCGAGAATACACAAGCACCCTGAAGCTGATCAAAGAGATCCTCAATACGGGGCAATGGATGCTTGTTCTTGATAGTGACTGCATTCAGATCCCGATAATCGACGCACATCCTCTTCGCACCATCCTTCTTCTCTACAAGCAATACAGGAAAAGCCCAAGGAGAGAAACTGCGACGGATATAACCCTTAGCTAGCAACTCGTCGACAGTCTTCTTAACCTCCTCATGCTCGACAGGAGCCATACGATAGGGCCTCTTAGCAATAGGAGCTGTGCCAGGCAAGAGATCAATAGAAAACTCAATGTCGCGATCAGGCGGCATACCTGGCAAATCATCCGGAAAGACATCCGGGAATTCAGACACCACGCGAATACCATCCGTGGGTCTAACCTCCATCTGATGAAGAAATCCAGAAGGCTCCGTAGCCCCAACGGTAACCTCCTGACCATCCGGTGCTGACAGAAGAACCGTCCTCTTAGCACAATCTATCCGGACTCCCCACTTAGCAAGGGTCTCCATTCCGAGGATCACATCAATGCCCTTGGCGTCAAGCACCATCAGATTCGCACTGAAATCTACCCCCCTTATGGCCACACTGACTCTGGGACAGAAAACATGAGACCTCAACTGCCCTCCCGGTGAAGATACTAACATGCACCTCCTTAATGTGCTAGTAGGAATGCCATGATGCTCAACAAAAGACCGGGTGATGAAAGAATGTGTAGCACCAGTATCAAAAAGCACTGTAGCAGGATGGGTGTTGACCATGAACGTACCAATCACCACGTTAGGAGCCTCGGCCGCTGACTCGGCCGTCACATGGTTCACCCTGCCCTGAGCTGGGGCCTTGGGCTGTGCTGCACGCCCCTGCTGCCCTGCCTGCGCCTTCCGAGGGCAGACGTTGGCGTAGTGCCCTGGCTCGCCGCAGTGGAAGCACACTCGCGGGAATGCAGCGGTCTGCTGCCCGGCAGGAGGAGTGGGCGCTCCCTGCCTCTGAGCTGGTGGAGCCGGAGGCGCCGGAAGCCTCTGACCCGGTCCCGCCTGCTGCTGCTGCTGAGGACGAGGCGGAAACTGCTGCCGCTGCTGGTACTGCTGGGGCGGCCTCTGCTGCTGCTGCTGTGGAGGGTACTGGTAGCGGGGACGGGTGTTGCTGCCCGAAGAGGATGGAGCCATCTTCCTCTTCTTGTCCTCAATCTCCCGGCGCTTGCGCTCGGTGTTGAGAGCCGCATCAACCAGCTGGTTGAAGTTGTCGAAGCGGTGGTTCAGCAGCGCATACTGGATGTGATCATCCAGCCCCTCCTTGAAGTACTCCTGCTTATCGCTATCACGAGCGACGTCAGCAGGGGCGTAGCGGGCAAGCTGAAGAAAACGGTCACGGTACTCCGTCACCGTCATGGATCCCTGAAATAACGAACACAGATAACAAGGATGGAAAACGCTCAATGTGTCAGGTTTGCGAAAGAAATCAAGGACAGATCAAGCTCAAAAGAAATGGTAGGGAATTCCGTTAAATTTTACCTGCTTAAGAGCATGGAACTCCTTCTGCTTCATCTTCATGATGCCCTCAGGAATGTGATGGTTCCTGAAACGCTCACGGAACTGGTCCCACGTGAGAGCATCACGATCCCGAGCTGGGTAGGACTCCCACCAGTCAAGAGCGGAGCCTCGCAGCTGCCCTGCTGCGTAAAGGACTCGCTCACGGTCGTCGCACTGCGCAACAACCAACTGGCGCTCCACCGAACGAAGCCAGTCGTCCGCCTGGAGTGGGTCCGTGGCGTGAGAGAAGGTCGGCGGGTGACCTCTCAGGAAATCCGCACGCCTGTCGCGGGGCTGAGGCGGCGGAGGAGGCGGTGGCTGAGCATGGATCTGCTGCAGAGCCTGAACGGTGTTGTTCAGGGTAGCCATCATCTGCATCTGGAGCTGGAAGAACTGCTCCGGGGTCAGTGGTGGCGGCATCGGCAGCGGCTGACCGGTACTCTGGTTGTTCTGCTCCTGCTGGTCAGAACCGGAACCGGTGCGCCTGGTGTTCACCATCTGATTGCAACAAACGAAATTGATGAGAATAAGGTATCGTGCAGCTGCGGAAATGAACTTCGGAAGGAGATGTCAGAAAGAAAGGAATATAGGTTTTACCCCCAACGTTCTAACTCAATTTTTATTGTTTAGTTCAAGTGGGGTTAGGTCGATTTGCATGAACAAGTTTAACTACTAGCCTATGCAATCAACCAAAAATCCAAATCAAGCATTTGCACAATAACAAACATTCAATATTCACAAATTAGTCGAGTTTTCCACACTACTCGACCAACACACTCGTTCTAGCGTATTTTTTATCGGGACAACCTAAACTTATAACTTACAAGATTAGGCGACTCAGGCCAACGTCTACGGAAAGCTCAAGCTACCTCAGAAAAGACGGGGGAGATAGCAAAGCTAGGGGATTAAGACTCAAGGAATAGGAGCAGAAAAATGATGGCTGAAGATTTGCGGAGGCAAGCAGGAGAACAGAAGTCCTAAACTCGACCAATTCTACCTAGGCTTCGTCCTACAGTCGACACGGCTCTGATACCAATCTGTCACACCCGATTTATAAGAACATAAATCGAGCAATCATATATGCGCCAGGATCAAGTCACGCATATATACAACAGATTATCAAGATATCACAACACATGTCAGGAATAACATTAATATAAATCGTAAACGAATCATAAATGAATTATTTTATTACAACCGAATCAAGAATCGGTTCAAGAGTTGCGGAAGCGTAAAAGAGATACATGAAGAGCTGGGCGCCACAGGGACGTCGACTGGGAGACAAACGCCTAGAAGTCGTCGAAGCTGCTGACGTAGTCCTCCACGTTGCCGGGCACTGAGCAGCAGTCGAAGATATCCGAAGTAGAACAGAAGAGCAGAGAGACAAGTGTGAGTACATACTCGTACTCAACAAGTATAACACGAGCATGAGGCTCTAAGGTTAGCTGACTCAACTGCATTAGCTTTTAGGTCTTGGCAATTTTATTAAAGCTAATTACTACAAGTGGAATGAATTACCATAACCCAAATTGCATAAGAATTAATCAATATTCATTAAGAACTACTGAGAACATCCAAACCAAACCACCCGGGGAATCGCCCTCGTCAAAGGTTGATAACCCCACTAATCAGACGGAGGATCTGGGCCGCTCATGACTGTGAGCACAGCTGATATATCAGTTTTACACTCTCGAGAGGTTGCACAACTTTACCCACAAGTCGTGGGCTACGCTAGTTGTTCATCACACTTCCTTAGGTGAGATGGCTAGCAGCAGCACTACGAGACCGTTACAAAGGATCACGTTGGTAAGGTGTAACCGCTAAGGATTCTGGATCAGCGACGATGGGGCCCACCTCCGGGGGTACAAGACACACAGCACAGACCAAGCCGGAGGAGCAGGGACATTGAAGCTTACCA